>NC_086385.1:47824369-48140619 GCF_036588685.1 Mytilus trossulus | reverse complement strand
TAGAAAATTAGTCTACAATGTACTACAATGTACATGATGTATAAATAAATGAACTCAAAATCGTTTACTTTATATTTTAGACTTTTGTATTTTTCTGCATTTGTCCAGAAATCTCTTTGTTTCTTATGGTCTTGTTTGGCATGAGACTGAGGGTATAAAATATATATTTATCAGTCTAGGAAGGAGCAGCAATACGATTTCATTTCAATTATTCTTGTATATGAAAAGCTACCTGATGGTAGCATTTCTTTGTTTACAATGAAAATGAAGGAAGTCAATGACTAAACAGGAATCCTCTTGTATTTCTCGAATAGTAAGTCTAAAACGCTTCCATGTCGATCCAGTCCCACATAGCTCCGCCATATACATGTATCTATCCGGCCTCACATCGATCTGGGCCCACGTCAATCCGGCCCATATTTAAAGTCGATGTGGCCCCAATAAATAATATATGTATAAAGAATAGAAATAAAGATATATTAATTGTAACTTTCATAAATGTTTATAAATTCACGTTATTGTAATGTAATAGATGTACAAAATGTACACAAAAATAAGGCTTTTGACAAATATTTTCCAAGTTCAGATGAGTATAAAACAAATATGTTAATTATCATGATTATCATTGATTACGTTTTCATTACAAGTTTTCAAAATTATTTGATATAATGATATCAAAAACGTATATATATAGATTCTACAACTGCAATGAGTGTAATACGATATATATCCATTAGAGACAGTGAAATTTTCAAATTTAAAGCGCAAGGCTTGCCCGATCGTTTTAAACATTAAAAATTTAACTGTCGAGAGTGGATAAATATCGTATTACATGAGATTTGGTGGTGGAATCTGTTTCTCTTATGATTTTCTAACGTTATGTAGGCAAACTTATTCCTTCGTTTCGAATGATCTGCAAAAAGATGTGTTCTTTCTATGTGATGTCATCAGACATGGTCGCCTTTTTTCATGCCGTCACAATAGGAATTTCAGAGGAAAGCAAGAAAATTGGACATCATAATCGGATTTTAACCAATGAGGTACCACACATTGATTAAATTTTTTTTAAACAATGGGTGCAGAAAGGGATAAATTGACAAAAATTAGAGACTTTAGGACAATCAACAGACATCAACATCAATCAGCAATAATTAGCATTTTCTTTCAAATGACTGTGATCTTAGGCCACATTTAAAAGAATGTCTGTTTCCCCTCCCCCGGGTCTACCCTTTCTAAACAGACCAGGAAAGCAGGTTCTTTTTTTTATTTGGATGTGATTGTCATAGCATGGTCACATGAATGGTTTGACTTGTCCAGTCCAGGCCACTTATCAGTTGTTTGTGCTCAATTTGAGTGTATTTATTTAGATTATCAATCATGTTGTTTGTCAATCCTTCTGCTTTCAAGCACTTTCCAAAAATGGAAACAAATTTATTTTCAGGAAAAAAATAATTTCGATTTTTTTGCGAAATTTTTTTTTTTGACCCGGGGGCTTATTTTTGACCCGGATGGGGGGAGGGGAACAAACATATTTTTAATTTTGTCCTTAACAAGTCTTTCATCCTGTACATGTGTGATAATAAACAGAGTTCGCGAAAATGGTCGGTCCTGTCAGTCCTATCGATCAAAATGAGGCTCTGACCAGTATTTTGAAAGCTAGTGCCGGTCCCGATGACAAAATGGCCATTGCAGTGCATTTTTTGTCAGTAATTAGTTGTACCACGTACACAATGTACAACTAATTCAAATATGTGTTTACATCGGTCTTTAGATGTACCTGCTGCTGATTTCCGGTACTGGTTTCTTGATATAAACATGATAAACAAACGGAAACCTAAGGAAACCAAAGTGCCGATCTACACGAGCCTTACTAAATTTGTTCATGGCAGACAATTGGTAATTGAAATCTTAGATGGATATAACAAATACTGATAAAATGATTCAGATGATGAAATAGATAGAGACAATGACTTTAATTAAGAATAATCAGAAGATCAAAACTGGTCCTTTATTCATTTGTTATTGTTAATTTTTCCATGGCTGTGAAAAATAAAACTTGCATTTTGTATAATAATAAAGTTATTTTTGAATAAAATATGTTTTTATTTTTATTTTAGGATCAAATTGACAGATTTTTTAGGACTGGCTAAAATTTGTAGGACTGACAAATAATCTTGCTTTGTCCGTCCCATGGGTCAAACAAAGTTTTCACGAACTCTGATAAATACATGTGGCTACATACACAACAGAACAAGCTGATCCCCAAGCTAAAACATACAAACTTTTTTTTTTTAAATTCTTAAAATGTCTCTGATTGAGAAATGTTCGTTGTTGTTTGATTTACCGCTAGCCAGGAGGACAAACAAAAGTTTTAATATATTTCATAAATAAGCAAAGCTTCCTCAGGACTGTTTTTCTTGTAAATCGACAGAAGTTCCAAGAATTTGTATGTATTATGTCAGCTGTTCTTCTTCTTCTTCCGGTAAGCGGCCACCGTCAACTGGTTGACTATTCTGCCACATTTAGGAGTGAGCGCAAAAATAATTTTCAAATTTAATAAACAAAAAGAATGGGTGCAATTTAATATATACAGGTGCAATTAAAAACATGTCATTTAAATCTAATGACGAAGTTGAGCCTTGAAAGATTCAGGACTCGGGGCGGAGACAGTAGAGTTGGGCAAGGTGTTCCACTCTCTGATCGTTCTTGGATAGAATGACTCCTTCCGTACCGTTGTTTTACATGATGGTATTCTTAGTGCCTTTTCATTGTTATTTCTGGAAGGGCGTTCATTCAATATGAGCTTACTGGATGTATCGACTTTGACAAAGTTGTTTTGAAGCTTATACATCATTATTAAGCGGCTATGTTTCCTTCGTTCTTGTAAGGTGGGCCATTCAAGATGATCAAGCATGCTACTAACAGATGAGGTGTTGTGATATCTGTTAGTAACATACCTTGCTGCCCGTCTTTGCACCATGTCCAATCTGTGGATGTCGTTTTGTTGGTATGGGTCCCATACTGCACTAGCATATTCTAAAGTAGGCCTGACCAGGGACATATATGCTTTTTCTTTAATTGACTTGTTTGAGATGTTAACATTCCTTTTTAAGAAGCTAATGGTGTTGTTAGCTTTGGAGCAGATGGAGCTTATATGTTTTCCCCATTTAAGGTCTGACGAAATAGTGCATCCCAGGTATTTAGCTGATGTTACCTGTTCGAGGTTATGGCCATGAAGTGTGTAAGTATACTTTGTTGGAGTTCGCTTCTTGGAGATGGTGAGTACATTACATTTGTCTGGATGGAACTTCATAAGCCATGTTGTTTCCCATACAGCCAGTTGATCAAGGTCCTTTTGTAAGTTTGCGGCATCTGCATTAGATGAGATGGTGAGATAAGCAATAGTGTCATCAGCAAACAGTCGTACGGTTGATTGAATCCCCTGGGGCATGTCGTTTATATAAAACAAAAATAGGCTAGGTCCCAGGACGGATCCTTGTGGTACACCGGACTCTACAGGTATGGAGGTAGATGTTTCACCCTCTACAACTACTGACTGTATTCTATCACTGAGGAAGTTGTCTATCCACTGATTTGTTTTACCGGTTATCCCATAATGCTTCAGTTTGTGAATTAGAAGGCTATGACTAACCTTATCAAATGCCTTGGAGAAGTCCATTATGAGACAATCTGTTTGTTTCCCCAGATCTAAGTTTCTAGTTACATCATCGATAAATTCAATCAATTGTGATTCGCATGATAATCCCCTTTGGAACCCATGTTGAAGTGGATACATGATGTTGTGTGTATCTGCATGAGACATGATGTGGCTAGTTACTATGTGCTCCATTAGTTTACATGCAATGCAAGTGAGAGAGACTGGCCTATAATTTATCGGATCATATTTCTTCCCTTTCTTGTACACTGGGCAGACATTCGCAGATTTCCAAATACTAGGTACTTCGCTTGTCTGATATGAGCAGCGGAATATTATTGTCAGGATTGGTGCTATGTGTTCTGCAAGTTCCTTTAAGACTCTTGGTGTTATATTGTCTGGCCCGGCTGCCTTATTTGGGTTTAGGTTATTGAGAAGTTTGTACACACCATTTTCTGTTATATTGACAGCTGTTTTCGTATTGATTTAAAATATTTTATCTTACTGTTTTAATCCATCATTGTAGTCCAAATAATTATGACGTCTGGTAAGGCTATTTTATTTTTTTTCTGGGACGCCTTCCTACGACTTAGGAAGGCGTCCCAGAAATTTGTTTAAAACAGCGTTGCCAGACATCATAATTATTTGGACTACCATCATTGATACTTTTTACTGATTAAAAGTCTACATAGTTTATTACTTAACATTTATTATGGGAATGGATGGACTTGGGGACGGATCGGTTTGGGAATGGAACATTATTAGGGATTTTAGTTGTGACATCAACTTACTCAATGATGTCACAACTAAAATCCCTAACATCAAGACCAACATCTCAAACAATACTGTAGTGTATTTCCATTTCTATTTTAACATAAATTTATATGTTTGAAAAAAAATAATTGATACTGACTTCGTCCCCTTTGGCAGGTAACTCTGCCTCATATTACATGCATACAATAAGTATGCAACACCTGTTTCATATTAAATTCTGATCTAGTAATTATGTATTATTATCATTTTTCAAAAACAATAATAGACAATATTTATACATAATTTCATTCCGGTATTGCAGTAGCCTCAGTTTAGGTGATCAATCTTGTGAATTATCTTTTAGAGAGATGGTATTATTGCTTTAATTGTCCATTATGTGTTATTACACCTGACATTATTTGTAAATAAAGGAGATTTGTTTATTTATTGATAAGGTGTCAGGTTTACCAAGGTTTACCTTGGACAATAATGCACTATTTTCAAGTTGTCACATTGATTAAAATGTTTGTTTGATAAATAGATGCATAATATTGCGGAAACGCTTTACCTTGTTTCCTTAGATTCGTCAGAAGACAGAATTTATTACATTTTATCAACAAAAACAATCTAAACCTGAGCTCAAAATGGCTTCCTGTCAACATTGGGGAATCCCCTATCAATATAATCTGCATCACCTAAACGCTTTAAAAAAAAAATAATATCAAAGATTGCGAATCAATCATTCAATGAACTAGTTTTAATCTGTGTCATCAACTTCATTTATTTAATGACCCCGGGTTGGAAATTGAAAGAGTTCCCATATATATTTTTTTTTCAGCAAAATTTGGGAAACATTTTAAAAATAAAATCAACACTTCATTTACACAAACCATTATCATTATCATTACACTTTTAAGGAAGCTTACGCCAATCTTAACTTCCGAGGCATAGCGGACCATTCTCCATATTACTTTTATATAATAGAAAAGGCATTTTATGCAACCGCCTATTTAAAAATACTATCAGGGCGGCGAATCCAGGATTTTGAAAAGGGAGGCAAAGTTTATAAAGAATTAGATTGCCGAGGGGAACTAGACTAACACAAATTTGGGTCCCGTTTTGGGGGCTAAAAACATAACTTGAATAAGTGTAATATATATATATATACACTTTTTAAACGTTTCCTGGTGTGTGACATGCATATTTTGTAGTTGCTGTAGAGGTGAGGGGGTTGGACATTTTCGATGCTATATTCTCCCTATTACTTGTCTATCATAAAATGATAAAATGGATCCAAAGCTATGTACTGATAAATATGATGTGTGATTTGTCAGTAAAAAATAGACATGGATTTTTGTCACAAGTTAAGTTAACATAACCTCACAGATTTCTTGTTGTAAACAAGATATACGCAGGGCTATTCGATTGAATTTCAAATACGACCGACACAAGTTAAAAAAAAGACAAACAATCAATTTTTTATCCAAATGTTTCGTTAATATGTTTCACCCAACAACATTAAAGGAAGTGAGGGGTTCAAAATCAACCAAAGGCTAAAAATGAGTCTGAAATGACCCACGAAATTATGAATGACGGTCGACAAATGGAGACACAAAGGCCACACCCAGCAGGCAGGTTGAAGTCTGGTCTTGAAAAAAAATATTCCATATATCAGTTCGCCGCGCGAAACAGATATTCCAGTCAGACCTGAAAACCAATGCATGCCATAAAAAATATGCTCGTTTTTATTCAATATGTTCATTTAATGCTAGATAATTCTGTTGGAAATTTTCGTTTCCAATAGCAAAAAAGTGGACAAGATTTTTGTGTTCAATCCAAATACGGCTAGAATTTTTGTTTATTGCAAAAATAAGAGTCATTTTTTTTCTCTCAAATATCTCAGACTGTTTCCTCAATGATTAAATGGTTCGTACTTACGACTTTAAATCTATCTATAGCTTATACTGACTGGGGATCATTATTCAGCTATGTTATTTTAAAACAGGCTTGGGCGTTTGGGATTAAACATGTTTTCGTAGTTAGATAATATTGCTGTAGAACTTTTTTTTACATGAGAGTGTAAAAGTCTAAAGAGCATTACTTTCTGCTTGGTGGAATAGTGAACTAGAATTCAATAAGTTCTTGCTCAATCCTGTGTCACTTTCAATAGTGTCATGCTTGTCATCCTCAGCCTAAGGTGGGGACCCGTTCACCTTTGTGGAAAAATTTGGTTGCTAATATAGGGACTGAACATTGCAGCTTGACGGGAGCGGGTCCCCTCTTTGGCAGTCAGTGTTTGTTTTGTGTATTTTTTATGAAATCATTTAGTTTTATAGGGAGGGATCTTTAAGGAAATAGTCGATTATGCAAAACTTGGGAACATAGTAATTTTC
Source organism: Mytilus trossulus (assembly GCF_036588685.1). Classification (NCBI taxonomy): domain Eukaryota; kingdom Metazoa; phylum Mollusca; class Bivalvia; order Mytilida; family Mytilidae; genus Mytilus; species Mytilus trossulus. The sequence continues at coordinate 48,133,818 of NC_086385.1, read as the reverse complement.
AGCAGAATTTACAAAAAACGGCACATATTTTGTGTGTGTTAAATTCTGTTGAAATCATGCAGTTTTAAACACAGACAACTGAAACTTCACAGACTAATTGGACCGTTACACGTACATATATTAAAGTTAACTTGAAATTGTGCATCAACTAGGATGAAAATGTTTGACCATTTATTATTTTTTTCCATTGTTGGGAAACACTTTAGGTCAAATTCAGGTGCTGCATCGATTTCTAAAAGTCGAGTTGACCGTACATTTATTTAGGAAAGACCAAGTAGTTTAAGTTCACTCTAAAGGTAAGTTTTTATTTTAAAGCCAACTAATCCTATTATATATGAATCAATGAATCAAATATGAATCAAATCTATGATCCATGTCTTGGGATGAATTGAACAATTTTATTCAATGTCAACAAAAACAATTACAATATGAATGTTTATATAATTTGCCACAATGTCTGTACAGATATTAACCCGAATAATCCAGTCGTTATATTCCGACTCACTATCGAGGACACTGACCGATAGAGGGCGCTGAATTATTCGAGTAATACAGATATATACACTATGGAAAGCAATTGTCTCTATAATTCATATACCGCAATTATGCTCTTTGGTGACAATTAACGTGTTTTACTATGTCCATATTATACATCATTATCCAAATCAGTAGGTACTTTCTTTTATAAGTTTAAAAATGAAGATACTATTAATTATTACGAATATGTGCTAAAGTAGATTATAATAAATAAGTATTAAAGCTTTCTAAACAACAGGGTTACGGTATACAAACGGGACATGGCAGAATCTCCAATGACCTTTTAACCGACAAAGCACAACATTGCTGCAATACAACACGTAATACACATGCACATGTGTTATATGTCGTGCTTCTATTTTGTTTTCCATGAATATGTTTTGTCTACTACCTTTGTTCTTTAAAATTGTGAATTTATCACAATGTCAATTTCGGATTTTGATGAAATCTGTGGGTAAGACTTAAGACATTAATAAAACCAACTACTATTGTATAAGATTCTGGATTCTGGATTAGGGGATAGTCCTTCATTCTTTTATTTTTATTAAATTTTTAAGACATTTACTCTATTCTTTATAATTAGCTAACCGTTAGCGTTATTTTCGGTTATTATTGTTTTTTTTATCTATTCTTTATTTTAAATCACCAATGATTTTGCACGTTTTAACCATAATTTCTTTTTCTGTGATCCCACGGGACTCCTAATGTGTTGCAAAGCTAACTGCTATGAATCGTCATCGTATTTAAAAAAAAAATTACACGACGATTGCCAATGTTGGAGCTCAGACTAGCTCTTGCTTTGGTTATTGATCAGCTCCGTAACGTTTAAAGTTTGTATTATGTATTGGACATCACAATATTTAGTATCGAGCAACACGTAAGAGACATCAATTGTGACAATGTGCATTTGCATGGTGCATATAAAAGTTGTGCCGTGTATGCTATTTCCACCTCTTATATAACATGCATAATTAGTCGATCCCTCTACTGTTTGGCCTTTTTTTTTTAAATTGGTAGTTTTTCTTCGATTCGTGGTTGTTGATTGCCCCCTAAGTGTCTTTGTCTTCTTTTAACATCTCGTTATGGCATCGACAAACACTTGCGGATCTAGAAATTTTCATAAGTGGTGGCCAACTGTTTGCCTAAGAGGGGGCCCGCTCCAGTCACGCTTCAGTGATTCCCTATATAATTCTTTTAGACATTGAAACTCATACCTTATCATATACTAGTATTATTAGATACATGGTGTGTTAGTGACCTTATACGATATAAACGGGTTTTGTAAATTCCATATTTGGGGGAGAGCGAACCCCGTATATATTGTATTAGGTCACTAGCATACTGTGTAAACGAATTTATCTTACCGACTTTCTTTATTTGTTAAATTTAGACTAGAGTTGTCTCATTAACAAGCATACCAAACCTCCTTATTTTTATACTAAAGTGTTTAATTTTAAGAACATATATACTTCCATTGGTCTGCATAAAAAACTAATGTCAACAATAACAATATAATATCAACAACCTTGAAATAACAATATTAAACAAAACTTTCAATACATTTGAATAATCAAATGTATATAGTACCAAAGTCCACACCAAACACATTTTTGGGTACAAAATTGAAAATCATAACTATTATTGTGAACGGAAAAATAAATGGTAATGTCAACATGACAAATGTAATATTTTCATCACAACTACTTGTTGATGGTCAGGTTATGAATAACATTTACATTGCTTTAGAATATCTGACTCAGAGGATTCGTTGAATGCATCCATGCGGTTTTTTTGTTGTTGTATTAAATGGTTTTCCACTTCTAACCGTGTATTGAAATAAGCACCGCTTCCCTACTAACATAATTTGGAATACACACGGTCTCCATGCGGACGCTTTTAACCAATCATATTCCTCGAAATGTATAGGAGGTAAGATTTCATCTGGTCTCTGGTGGCGAGGTGTGTCAATCATGCTACATCTTATTATCTTTAAAACTGAATACACTTTTGGAGCACATGCGACTACCTTCAATGTATACGAGGGTTTCTTATTTCACAGTGCGTAGTTAATATGAAGTACTATCTTTTCTTTTTTTTGGTTAAGTTTGCATTTCATGCAATCAAGACCCCATTGTACTGACTTGATATATAAATCTTCCAAGGTTTTTCATCACCTTTGATATACTTACACAAAATATAGTGCATTGATTATAACAGTCATGAACATTTCCAGAAATTTATCAATGAAATATATGCCCATATATTCAAGTCACAAAATGAAGTTATACTTGCCAAGAAAACTGCACAACCTTTGCAAGATGTCTGTTAATCATATTTAAGAACTATAATTATCTTTCTTTGACCATAATTTTAGTTAAATTATCCACGTTGTACGATTAATGCATTATGCAATGCAATATTCAATGTTACTCCCCACTGATCAATTAGAGCAATATTCACCCTTCAATACTTACAAGCGCGCTGGTTTCCACATTAAAATTCTATTTTTCTGCAGCCAGATTCGGACCAAAATTAATTAATGCAGTTCAATTGTAAATGATATGGCCTTGAACCTGTTCTGATTAGAGCGCTCCTAATGAGTTTTTTTGTAAGACGAATCACCAACTGGCTGTTGTATTTTTTGAATCTTCAGTAAATCAAATCATATTCCAATGTTATTTCTGTCGACTCTTTTAGTATTTGTAGTCTTGTAAGTGATTGCTCATCTCTATCCATTTTCAAAATATTCATGCTAAGTCTGATGCCCTTGAAAATGTATTCAGAATTTTATTGAGGACCTTTTTTTCTGTAGATAAAATTAATCTGTGAATCTGACCGAAATTCGTAACTTGCGGACCAGGACCAAACTCATACAACCAATACCTCAGTGCAGCACAGTTTATAGATTGATTTAAAAACAACTTTCTTAGGAAGAAAGATAAGAAGTTAGCAATATCCTTTAACTCTACTTTCCGCTATATAGATGACGTTCTTTCACTAAACAATTCAAAATTTGGTGACTATGTGGATCACATCTATCCCATCGAATTGGAGATAAAGGATACTGTAGATACAGTTAAGTCGGCTTCATATCTTGACTTACATCTAGAAATTGACAATGAGGATCGGTTGAAGATAAAATTTTACGACAAAAGAGATGATTTCAGCTTTCCAATTGTGAACTTTCCATTTCTAAGTAGCAACATTCCAGCAGCACCTGCATACGGGGTATATATCTCCCAATTGATACGATATTCCCGTGCTTGCATTTCCTATCATGATTTTCTTGATAGAGGGTTACTGCTCACAAGGAAGCTATTAAACCAAGAGTTCCAAATGGTGAAGTTGAAATCATCCCTTCGTAAATTTTACGGACGCCATCACGAGTTGGTTGACCGTTATGGTATAACCGTTTCACAAATGATATCGGATATGTTCCTTACGTCGTAACTACAATCCCCTTCCCTTTCATGAATTTGACATACCGAATTAGACCTTTTACCGGATTTGTAATCACATAAGCAACACGACGGGTGCCGCATGTGGATCAGGATCTGCTTACCCTTCCGGAGCACCTGAGATCACCCCTAGCTTTTGGTGGGGTTCGTGTTGTTTATTCTTTAGCTTTCTATGTTGTGTCATGTGTACTATTGTTTTTCTGTTTGTCTTTTTCATTTTTAGCCATGGCGTTGTCAGTTTGTTTTAGATTTACGAGTTTGACTGTCCCTTTGGTATCTTTCGTCCCTCTTCTATTTGTCAGATGTTTATGTATATTGCATTGTTTGGGTCGGATGTTATTTGTCTTTAGTCCAACCAGGCCATAATTTGTCTGTTCTTTATTTCCACTGTAGTTAGGTTATAGTTCGTATCAAATTTTATAGACCTTTAAGCAATATGTTATTGCGTATTTCATTATCTATAGGTATTAATGCTTAAGTCTGGAGCTGGCATGTCAGTTAACTATTTATTGTCATTTTGTTTATTTTCTTTGGTTACATCTTCTGACATCAGACTCGGACTTCTCTTGAACTGAATTTTAATGTGCGTATTGTTATGCGTTTACTTTTCTACATTGGTTAGAGGTATAGGGGGAGGGTTGAGATCTCACAAACATGTTTAACCCCGCCGCCTTTTTGCGCCTGTCCCAAGTCAGGAGCCTCTGGCTTTTGTTAGTCTTGTATTATTTTAATTTTAGTTTCTTGTGTACAATTTGGAAATTAGTATGGAGTTTATTATCACTGGACTAGTATATATTTGTTTAGGGGCCAGTTGAAGGACGCCTTCGGGTGCGGGAATTTCTCGCTACATTGAAGACCTGTTGGTGACCTTCTGCTGTTGTTTTTTATTTGGTCGGGTTGTTGTCTCTTTGACACATTCCCCATTTCCATTCTCAATTTTATTATATTTATTAGCACTTCTTACAACTTTATCAATGCTGCAATGCTTTTATTTTGTTCTTATCATTATTTAATTGTAATCTCTTTTGACCTGTGGTCGTCGTTTTCCTGCCAATTTCTGTCACGACTATATATTCCCTTGCTCTATAGTTCGTTAAATTGGTGTAGAGATTGAACGACAAAAATATGTGACGTTGAAAAAAATTTATGACGTCAGACGCGCGAAACAATGTATTTCCTTTTAACATTGTAACACGATGATGACTGCTGTTCCCATATTTTGGCTATTTTTTTTTTTATGTCTGTTTAGTTTACGCATCATTGTAAATATAACGTGGAATTTGATGAGACTGTCGTACAAAGTGAGAGGTTTAGCGCTATAAAACCAGGTTTAATCCACCATTTTTCTACATTTGAAAATGCCTGTACCAAGTAAGGAATATGGCAGTTCTTGTCCATTCGTTTTTGATGTGTTTTGTCATATGATATTGCCATGTGATTAGGGACTTTCCGGTTTGATTTTCCTCTGAGTTCAGTAGTTTTGTGATTTTACATTTTAGTACACAATACCACTCTTTCCAGTTCAAAAGAGGAGGTTAGGTTATTTTCATCTTATAATAACGATACTGGTTTGGGTGTGTTTTTGTATCTGTATAAATTTATTAATAAATATATATCTAATATACATCACACGCTTTCTTGATTAATAGATAACACCCAAGTTTTTTGTCTCCATGTATCCTTCGAAGTGATGTGAAATACTATATTCTCTATGTATTGTTTATCTTATCAAGAGCATGAACTTTGTTTTACAAGTCATATTAGATAATATAAAACAACGTCATTAATCATATCAGAAGCCATGATATTGTTTATCCGGGTTACATCGTTATGGATTCGACAATATTTTAAGACGTAAGTTTATGTTATACAAATATGTAAACAATGTTGCATTTAATGATTTTTTTTGTTTTTGTTTTTATTCGTATTGTATTTGTCCTTTTTGACAAAATATCTAGAACCCATTAAGATCAATCGTCGTTTATTATGAAATCAAAGATGTTAGAAGCACTGTGAGAAAGAGACGAAAGATTCCAAAGAGACATTCAAAACTTAGATTGGCTATACTTTTTTGTAATTATATTTTCATAAGCTCTTCATATTTCTACTAAGCGTCGGATTATCAAATATTGGCCTGGAATATCACCGAGGAGACCTTCATCGACAAGTTGCGTGTCTGGTGCAGAACAAAATGGTATCAATAATGTAATCGTTATCTTACAACGACATACCAAAGATGTAAATGTTAAAAAACGTAGAAGATATTAAGGGTGCTATGTAAATTTTATACCCAGTAGAAAAGGAACACTAATAAAACCGGCCCTTAACAGGAATGAAAAGAAAATAAAACCCGCACTATTTACAACCAAAAACAAAACCGCATAGAAAACTTATAATCGAAAAACTACAACAACAAAAAAAATCCGAGATGGAGTGAGGTTTACAAACCATACCATTGTCGCGGTTTGTCCAAACCATATTTTTTTTACCCCAGGATTAAATAACCTAAGCTGTATTTGGCAAAACTTTAAGAATTTTGTTTCTCAATGCTTTTCAACTTCGTACTTTATTTGTCCCTTTTAACTTTTTTTGATACGAGCGTCACTGGTGAGTCTTTTGTAGACGAAACGCGAGTCTAGCGGAAATATAAAATTTAATCCTGGCTTCTACGACGAGTGTATTCTTTGAATATCTAAAGTATGATATTCCATGATTGTTTAATCAAATGTATATCTGATATGCCGAAAAAAACCTAGTTTTGTTGAAAAAAGTTTTCAACACCTCAAGCCATGTCGTTGTCAGTTTATTTTCGATCTATGACTTTGACTGTCCCTTTGGTATCTTTCGCTCCTCTAGTGATCTTCTATAGTCAATTTTTCCATTAATTTAATTTAATACATTTGCTACATTCATCATCGCCGGCCATGGGATACGATCCTGACGAGGGGACTGGATTGTTACCGCCATCTAGCGATGTTATCATTTTACATTTCACCAAGTTATATGCAACTAATAAACATTTAACTCTAATACCACGAGTATGACCATCACCTAATGAAGGTACACACATATTTTAAAATCATTGAAAGAAAATGAAAAATTGGTAACTTCAAATGCAATTATTTTACTCCGAATGTATTTAAATCCAAGACAATGAATATACATTCACTGTTACCGTTGATATATTTATTACATTTGTAAATAAGTTCACCATAATAAGCAATTAAAAGAGATTGTGGAATTAAATGAAAATTGGTAACAGATTTTCATCATGTATAGCAGCAATACAGTGTAAACATAAGTGAAAAAATTAAAATCACAAAAATACTGAACTCCGAGGAAAATTCGAAACGGAAAGTCCCTAATCAAATGGCATAATAGATAGACACATAAATACACAAACAATGACATTATTACAGTATATGGTGCGGCATTGGTGCCCTTTCCAATAAGTATTGTCAATTAGTTGCAATATCACTGACAATACTCATATCCTGTAAAATCAATTCATGTTAGACCATTTCAATATTCTGGAGGGTGATCAGAATGACATTTTATATGAATATCCTGGCCTGGTAAGAACTAAAAAAACTCAATCATGATAAAGACAGAACGAAAACTCAATATTTTGCAACACAAATGCTGGAATCAATCGTGAACAAAAATGCGAATAAAGTTTCGAGCTACAAAATAACCGTGCGTAGCAAATGATGAAAATTAATAATAGTCAATTCGGAAAAGAAAAAACCAATATCGGAATATCAAATGGTCGCCCCTTAGTAAAACTAATAGATATTAGAAGATATGGTATGAGTGCCAATGAGACAACTCTCCATCTAAATCACGATTTATAAAAGTAAACCATTAAAGGTCACAGTACGGTCTTCCAACACGGAGCATTTGATCACAAGGAACAGCAAGCTATAAAGAACCCCCAAAATTACTACTATAAATCCATTCAACAAGAATATATATGGTTACAGGTTTAACGACCCTTTACATGTTTTATTGTTCACTGTGACAGAAAACTAATAATTAAAGTATTTACAACATGTGTTTTTTTTTAAATATTAACAAATCAGATATGTTAAACACAATCAACACTCTGACATTGACTTTGTGCATACATTGAATCAAATTCTGAAATAAAACGGATAATTAAGCGTGACACGTAATGCCTTTCTTATATAGTTATCAAAGGTACCAGGATTATAATTTAGTACGCCAGACGCGCGAATATAATTGTTTATTCATTATAAACACTGGTCGAAGATTAGAACGTCAATCACTATAATACATTTGTGCAAGTCAGCAAAAGATATACATTGTTTGATTGTTGTATTTAAACGGAAAGTTATTTATAGAATACATATTGGTAATCAATCTTCTAAAATAAGGATTTTATATGTCTGTTTATTTAAGGTAAGAATGCTAATCCTAGTCATATTGTATGCCTTTTTACCTTTCAAAAATTTCAATTTAAATCAAAGAAAAGATTAGTGTACTAAGATCTTAACCCTGCAAATTCTAGTATTGTTTTTTTCGAAGAGTTTAAGTTGCCCTTTCATTAGTTTTCTATGTTGTGTTTTGTATACTGATTTTTAAAGTCAGTTTATTTTCGATTTATGACATGTATCAATTTGAACGTCCCTTTGAAAACGTTTGCTTTGTCTTTAATAATATTTATCTGTGTTAATTTGAGATTTATTTATTATTTGTATTCTTTTGTCATGCATTTCTATTTTTTGCAACAATAGTTTTATTTATAAGTCTGTTAATCAGTAAGAAATAACGCCCTTCACTTTCAGTGGACTTGTAATAAATGCAATTGAAAGGCCCAATTCAAACCTATTTATTGAGAGTTGATTTGATATTGTAATGAAACCTGCACATTTCCGACATTACAGCAATAAAAGGATACTTCTACAAATTGAAATGTACCTGTATATATCTTTGTATTATTTTCTGTCTTTTTGTCGGGTTGTTTTCTCTCCTTGACACATTCCCTGTTTCCCTTTTGCATTCTCTACTTTTAAGTTGTTTCGATCCTCATGTTAGCTCTGCATGCAATTGGTGATTGCTGTTTACTGCGATAAAGGGTATATTTATCATCTTCGGTGAAAAATTCTGAGAATTTCACAATAAAATACATATTGAATAAAACCTGAATCTAGTTACTATTTTTTTAAACGATATCTAACCGCAATTTAAACACTCCTACTTTGGAATGTTAATCCTGTAAACAATACATACTCTGCATGTCGTCAGCATGTCTTTAATTTATGTAAATTTGCTCATGATAACCCTCAATCATTAACGTAACTTCCACACTTATTCCGCGTAAGTTATCTTTACTTTCTGTAAACCTGATGTCTGAGCCTGATGTAAATATATACAGATATATTTAGATAACAAATATGCTGGTACTATTTCTAACGACAAATCTATATTTATAACATGATAAAGTAATACACAGTTTCACGAAACAAGATTTCTGCAAACATTATTATATAATTGAGATTGACATATACTGAACATCATTTATCTTATCTCTTACTTAATTTTAGTTTAGTTTAAACATATTTTATTTGCTCAAAGCGAAAAAGGATCAGACACAAGTAAAACATACTTATAAAGTCTTCTCCACAATACAATATATATAACAATACAAATTGAACATGAGCATGCATCATATAATATAAACAGCATACATATTACTTATCTATACTGAAAAAAGTAAAGGGAATGAGGAAAGAACAACAGAGATTGTAAGTTGATGATGATAATGATGATGATGTGCGTTTTACCTATGTTGATACTATACTACGAGTACTTACTTAATTAACCTTAAGGAAAACGTTAACATTCTTGCAATAATTTTATATCTTTAAACATTTGACTTTATACTGAACATCTTTTACTCACACCATCTTGTGTTACATTGCAACTTCGTTTACCGTAGCTAAAAAATTTTTAATCAAATTTATATCAGCCATCAATTGAATTAAAAACGTAGTATTATCTTACTACATGGACTAAAGTACAAATATTGACAACATTTTAATATGTGTCATGTTTATTCTATATGACAGGCTTAGCATATCATTGTCACAGAGGAATCCGAAGGCTACACCCGTTACATGCCTGCGATATCAACCGCAAATAAGAATATATTTATGTAGGACATACGTCAATCGGCAGAAACCGAACGAGAAAAATAACCCAAAAAAGAATCTTGGGACAGCAAAAGTCTACAACACTAGACATGTGTATATTCAATATGCCTAACATTATAAAGTTACTAAGTCAAAACGTTTAAACAATCAGCGAGAGATCCGTCATCAACAGTTTACTCTCCCAATGACTTTAATACAAAGATATATGGCACGAAAGAACCATTGACAGCCGTAAGAGCATAAAGATTAAACGTTTCTGTTTGCACGAGATGCCTGCAAACTAGCTTTTGACAAATTATTAAATGATAGTATATTTTAATTTATATACTCGCGAACAAATCCGTTTCATTGATAAAGTTTCCACTTGAAAAGAAGATATATTATATCCTTGTGCATTGTTATACTATGTAATAGTTGATTGCTTCTGTGGTTAGTGACAATAAGGGTTAATTTTAGAAAAAAATAATAGTCTTATGATCTAAATACCACAATATGAATAAAGGTTTTTATTTCTAGGAAATGGTTTAAATGAAAAGCAATGTCATCCACATATAACACATCCTTTTTTCTATCAACCAAGAAATGTTGACGTAAAGGTATCGAATTGAATCTTAAACAGGTAAGTGGAAATACAGAAATAAGAAGGAGATATACAAACCTACTCATACAAATTCAAACCTTATATTGGTATCACCTTAGAAAACGCTCACTTTTAACCTCAAATTTATTTCTATGTCAAATGTTAATTTTTCATATAACAAAATAATATTATGTACAAGTTCATAAATGTCAAATGTTGAAATATTTATTTTAAAATGAGTAAAGATTGATTCTTATATTCCTATTGAAGTATCAAAGCAATATTACATAAAGCGAATTTTCTAAAATGAGGGCCTAGTTTGGGACAAATAAGTAGATCGAATTAAAATTTTGATCAATAAGAATTGAAAGGTAAATTCTAGGTAGCTTGATTTTATCGCAAACCAGTTCAAGTGCACTTGTTTGTTAGTGCTGATCTTCAGACGAATTTTATATTTTATATCATATAATCCTAGCACGAAAATGTAACCTTTCCGAAATATTTATCAGTTTTACCATGAACTATACTGAAGGACTATCAGATCAACCTATACAGTGAAACCTGATTAAACCGAACCCTGAATAAACCGGAATCCTGTCTAATCCAAACTTGTTCTGAAGACCAATCATATCACATTTTATGCATTGTGAACCTGATGAAACCGAATACCTGCCAAAACCAAACAACATCTCATGTCCCGAAAAGGTTCGGTTTAGTCAGGTTTTACTGTATTGCAAAAATACATTTGTGTTGACTTTAAAACCGTTTGTTAATATTGTGTCTTTAATATTGGAATCGATATAACTGTTTTAATTGTGTCGGGAAATTGTGTAGGTGTCCTGCCAAAGTTCAAATTGGCATTCGTCCAAAATATACAAAACGGGTCACAAATAAATGGAATTTATGTCTCAAACTATGCCTTTTCAAATTTTGGCAAACACTATGTTAAGTGTTCCACAATATATGTTTAATCTTTCAGAAGACCTGGGTAACTTGTTGAACTGATCATATTGAACCTGTTTTTCAAATTCACATTGACCGATTTACTAATTATGCCCCACCTACGATAGTAGAGGGGCATTATGTTTTCTAGTCTGTGCGTTCGTTCGTCCGTGCGTTCGTTCGTCCGTCCGTTCGTTCGTCCGTCCGTCAGTTCGTTCGTCCGTCTGTCCCGCTTCAGGTTACAGTTTTTGGTGAAGGTAGTTTTTGATGAAGTTAAAGTCCAATCAAAACTTAGTACACATGTTCCCTATTATATGATCTTAATTTTAATGCAACATAAGAGTATTTACCCCAATTTCACGGTCCACTGAACATTGAAAATGATTGTCTGAGTTGGGCGTGCGTGTACTGTGGACACAGTCTTGTTTTTGTTTAAAAAAAATATGAATGTTAGAAATACAGGTGTCTAAACGCCTTCAAAGTCACTCCAAAGCAATTAATTGGTCTACATTAAACATTTAACATTAGGAGCTTTATGACCAAAAGTGACATAAAATGATTTGAAAAAGCAAAATTTATCTGTAGTCAAGTTTAAACTTAGCCTAGTTAAAGCCTTTATATTTGATAATTTCTAAATTAATCAACAGAGAATTTCAGGGAATTTTATGTTTTCTTGCCAGCTTCATTTATTCAAATGACATTTACGGAACACCAATGATCAAGGTAGGGTACTGATGTTCAAATCTCGTAAATCGAAAAAAGGAGACAAATCCAGGTAGGAAATACCTCCCCCAATAAAAAAAATAAATAAAAAATAAAATAAAAATAAAAAAAAAAACAACCCAAAAACCCTGATGGAATTGCATATACTCAATAAAGGAACGGCACCAGATTTGTCGACTACATAAGACTCTATTTTGTCATTTTTTACAAATATCTGTGAAATTTAAAGATCATTCCACTCCCACACGTTTTGTGCGTCTTTGTCGGGTGGTAAGAACACGATACACTTTCCGACGAGTACTTCTGAATCTTTTAGTAATTACTTTGAAATGAGATACGCAAATGTATTGATACATTTTGACATACATTTCATTTACTCCATTTGTTTAAGTAGGATTAGTAAAATCTAAAATTGTTTTGAAGCTGAATTAGTTTATTATACGTTTGATACGTTAACTATAAGACCTATGATTGAGCTGTCTACTACGTGCAAATTTATTCTCTTGAATCCCAAGTTTATTACATAAACTAATTATTGTAAGAATTTATTAACTTATTCAGAAAAATGCAGAAACTATGTTCTTTAATTTTATAACATCTTTTGCATTCAAGCGTAAAAATTCACTCACGCGACACAATGTGAGGTATTTGTACTCGATTGCCGCGCTGACAAGCTGCCGATATTTACCGCACCCTCAAAAAATATTGGTGCATTATTCTGCTGTAGATACCGATAGTTTGAACACGGGCATGCATATGTCTGGGACACTAGATATCTTATCATATTCCTATGGAATTATTAAAGCTATTAGAAAATATTCGTTTCGTTAAAAGTACGCATTATAAATTTATTTATAGATCGAATTTCATTCATATTATCACGTACAATGTTTTCGTTGTCAGTAATGGTCAATAAATATAAGTGACTTCAGATTAAACTAATACTGAACTGTTTAAGGAACATTTGAATTTCTGAAAACCTTGTTTACATTTGCCCGGATTTATTCATTTACAATGTATAACAGTTTTAGATCAATTTTAAATTTAAAATCATGCATTAAGTTCACTTTAGCGGATACAAGAAGGACTTCTTTCTTTTATACACCTTTTATGAAAATTTAAATGAAAAGAATCCAGGACGCAGAAATCTAAAATTAAAAGGAAACATAGCTTGTTTTCAAATGATACCAGGTAATTTGGGTTTTTATCAATCCTACAGCTTCAAATTATTTTACTGATGGTTTCAATAAAACAAATTTTTAATCCAACATATAATTTGTAGCAAACATTTTCTTCTTTTTTCGGCTTTAAAATGTACGCATAATATTAATCAAATCAAATATTGTATTGTCATATAAACTTTACAGTTTGTGACCAACATATATTAATACAATAAACACAATAAACATATATACATACATATTAAACATACAAAATATGAACAGCATTATAATTTATAACAACAAACAAGTTGTTAAGAGTCCCCTGCCCTCAGTTCTAATGACTTTTTCAAGAAGGATCCTTACTTATTTGTTTGTAAAGGCGATAATGGATTTAGTAAGTAATGAATTTTTTCTTCTTCATTTAAATTATTAAAGTTATTATTTTCTGCACATATGTGATGAAAAAAGTCATTTCTCAGAGTTTTGTTATACTCACAATATAGTAAAAAAATGTTTCTCACTTTAGTATTTTACATTTATGGCAAAGACGTTCCTCTCTTGGGATTTTAAAATATCTCCCCTTTTCAATCAAGAAGGAGTGATCACTTACTCTAAATTTAGTGATTAATCTCTTTATCTGAAAATTAGATGTATTTAGATAATATTCTAGTTTGTAATCTTTTTTAAGTTTTTTATAGAGAAAAAAAATAATTTTATCAACGATGTTTTGAAATTTATTTTGAATTAAATATTCATATCTATTTTACATTTTTAACTTGATATCGTTTTTTATTTTATTTACATCTTTTATGTCCTTACAAGTAGAAAGAATATAAAGGTCAACGTTAGTCTCTTTAACAATATTTTTAGCATATGTTTACCATGAGTAAGTTCCTGTCAAATCTAGAGACTGTGCTAGAGAAAAAGCTTCCTTTAACAATGGATTACTATTATTATTATATAGTCTAGCTAAATATAAAAGGGTTTGTGTTTTAATAAAACATTCTATAGGCAATCTTCCTAATTCAACTCTTGCTCCTAAATTGGATGCATTTTTTTTTTATCCCTAGAGTAGATTTACAAAATTTAAGATGCATATTTTCTATGGGGGTTTTGTCTATAAAATCAAGTTGATTAATTTCTTTTCCTGAAGTTAAGGCTCTGCTTTTGGCTTGATGAAAAGAAATATATGTATCCAAATATGTTACTTCTGAATTATAGGTCATAATTGGTTTTTTATTTATGATCATATAGCCCATACTGTTATAACAATGACATGAGTAATGATAGCTTTATCAGAAAAAAATATGTTTCAAAGACAATAAAAACACTTAACCAATTATCTAGAATATAGATCAAATTTGAAAAAGATATTGTTTTCCGGTACTACAAATTTATAATAAACTATACTAAATGGTAAGAAACTACATAAATTAAATGATGTGTTTATCTTTTCATTTGGTGTGTTTGAGCTTTTAATTTTGCCATTTGATTACGAACTTTCCGTTTTGAATTTTCCTTGTAGTATTAGTAAAGTATTTTTATGATTTTACTTTTCCATCGGGTTTAGTTTGTATCCTGGAATTGTTTTCTCTTAACCAATTGACACTTGAACACCGCGGTATACTACTGTTGCCTTTATTAAAAAGTAGATTAAAAAGTATTAGATAAAACTTTAGCTGCTAGGCAAGACAGGAATTTCTCTTGAATGAAATACAAATTATTTAAAAACAAATAATCAGGGTAAGACTGATACTTCTATCTTGTAAGACGAATGCTATATGTTTGAAAATAAGTGAAGAAAAGTAAAAAAGATAAATTTCATTTAAATAAAATTTCAGCTCAGATTGAACCAAAATAGATATCAATTGAACCATAACATTCTAATTTTGGCCATTATCAAAATGTTCCATATAGTTGATATCACATGAACTCCTATAAAAAAATCAATGTCATCGGATAATTAGTATGACTGAAATAAATATATTGAACAAAACAAAACCTTGTTTAATTGGCAAAGGATTATGACTTGATGACTGACAAACGTCCAGTAACACTTTATAACATATATGAATGAACAGATATGTGAAATAGACGTAAATAGGAAATCAGTCTGACGATACTGAGACGGAAAAACGATACACTCATTTTAAGGACTAAAAAATGTAGATGCATCAGAAATGCAGACTTCTTCTTGTTGCAGTTTTTTTCTTTCTTTCATATAAATCGCTTTTATATTCCCAGAAATTGATACAAAAAAATAGTTTAAATTATGATATTGCACAATTTTGTTACACTTGTTGCAGTTTTTTTCTTTCTGTCATATAAATCGCTTTCATATTCACAGAAATTGATACAAAAAAATAGTTCAAATGATGATATTACACAATTTTGTTACACTTGTTATAAGTTGTGATTAAGTGTTTAAGCTTCATAACAATTTATGTGAATCTTAATATTGTTGCAAATACACAAAATCGATGTACTGCGTATTTACTGAAACTACACTCGTTCAAGATTTAAATATAGATAACCTGCAGCGAAGGTTAAGAAGTATTTATAATTTTCCGAAAACGTCTATTTATTCATAGTAAAGTGAATTTAAATGTCATATCGAGGACATACATATGTATACCTTATCCAATGTTTAACCGTTCATAATACAAGGTATTTATACAGCCGCTATACATAAGGTAAGATTATCATTGTTGTATTTCAAAAATAAATCCCCGCACTTTTTTAAATGATAAAATTTCAAATGGTCATGAAATATCTTTTTAAGAAATAATTATGTTTATTGCAGAATTCCTTTGTTTAGCAATCGCTCTACATTTAAGATTTTTTTTAAAGCTAATTGTAATTGACATTGACTTTAACACCTTATTATATAAACACCTATTTATATAAGATTAGCTGAATTGCAAAATAACTTCATTACAATTATTATACGTTATTTTTGACAAACAAAAGATTGTTTGTGACGTTGCTGTGAGTCTATTAACCACTTTTTTCGAAAAGCAATGTTTCAGTACCTCATATTTTTATGGTGAGATGTATAAGATTCTTTTAACCATTATGACCATAGTGAGAAGTAGATAGTTTGATATTTAACAAAAGTGCCATTTTATATGCATTAAACAAAAGTGCCATTTTATATGCATTAAACAAAAGTGCCATTTTATATGCATTAAACAAAAGTGCCATTTTATATGCATTAAACAAAAGTGCAATTTTTTATGCCACTTCACGGTTATTGCAGTCATGTTAAATAGAGGGAAGATTGTAATAACTGAGTTAAACTTGGTACGAAAGAACGGGAAATCCTTTGCATATTCCCATGCAACTGATCTGTTTTAAACGATGATTCTATATTTTCGAAACATTTTCCCCTATTGTAAAGTTCTGCCACCTATTCAACATGGCTGCTATAATCGTGTTAAGCCTATTTGAATAATTGAAATTAAACAACACCCCGAAATATTTTTTTAATCAAGTTTTAACCGACACCCTAATAAAAGTGACCACCTCAGTCTTCTTAAGCATTTGGACAAAAACATGTCTCTTCAGCAATGCTAGAGAACAACACATTTACAGTTCCAAAGCCTAATACATGCGACGAAGAGCTGATAAAGGCACAATAAGTTAAGCAAAACCTAGTCTTGAAATTAAAGAAAAGCACGATGAAGATACATTTATTAATTTGAAATGATTCCGTTTTTCTAAAAGAACAACATTTGAATTATCATTCCAGTATCGAAGATCCATCAGCTCAGTAGTCAGTGATTCACCAATGACATGGTGTATACCAAACTATTCTTAAATTGACCGTTGTTAAATTCCCTCACACAAATACTGCCTTGTTTTGCTAACCTCTGTGAATTCATTCATTTTGGTGGGTACCAAACTGAATGGATTAAGGAAAACTTGCAATGCTTTTTAACTTCGTACTTTATTTGGCCTTTTTAACTTTTTGGATTCGAGAGTCACTGATGATTCATTTGTAGACGAAACGCGTGTCTGGCGTTTATACTAAATTTAGTCCTGGCATCTATGATGACTTTATTTGCATGCACTTGGAAATATTCTTTCGTGGTTTTGTCTAAGTCTGCATATTAGTCTATAGAAATGTATATTAGCTTGTTGTTCGGTGTGAGCTAAGGCTCCGTGTTGAAGGCCGTACATTGACCTATGATGGTTTACTTTTTTAAATTGTTATTTGAATAGAGAGTTGTCTCATTGGCACTCACACCACATCTTCCTATATCTACTTCCTATATCAATTTTACTGGATGAACTCCAGGTTCTCCTGATAGAGGAGGGATTTACAGAAGGTAAGGTAACAGGTATTTATTGGAGATATAATTTCGTGGTTACCATGTATCAATTGAAACAATGAAAATTGGTATCCAAAGAAAAATAAAGATTCCAAGGTATCTTTATATCAATCTGTTTTCTGATATTTCTTAAGAAATTCTAATACTTACATATCCTTTGCTTCCATATGATCATTTTCAAGCTTACTTGAAAAAAAATAAGCCAGATTATAGCGTTATCTTGGTTTTATAGCAGGATAATGTAAATATTTAAATAGCAATTCAATACCTGTATTATATATTTTACAAAAATTGTAATATGTATCACTTGATCTAAATGCACTTGTAAGAACACTTGAAGAAAATATTTTGTCGGTAAATATAATTACCTCTTTGTAAGTATTTAACCTATTATACAGTTTAAATTCATTAGAATAATTTAAAGGTTGTTTGATTATCTGATGTAGCTTTCCAACTTGCGTTGGTCATTTGATTAATTTCAACAATATTCGAGTCTAAACGAAAATATAGGCGATACATGTAGCACTGAAACACGTTATTATTTGTATTGGTGGTTTGGGCAGAAATGTAGACCTGCAAAAAGATAAAATAAGATAAAATGGACATTTGACGTGCCATTCGGACCTTATGAAATGTGTAACTATCAGGAAAAAAAAATAGTGTGTTAAACATGATCATTAATTTTACATTTTGTGAAAAAAAGAAAACCGAATAGTTATTTAAAGAAACATAAATAATAAGTTTATCTAGACCTTGGCCATTTAATTCAAGGGGATGATGTACTTCGTGTTTTTTTAAATGATTTTCACATGAATCTTTGACATTGTTATATTGAAAGGTAAATGAGTCCTTGTAAATATTTAAGTACAAACTTGTCAAACTTGATTAAAGAAGATTAATGTGTATTTCTACCTTGTTTCACACGTAGTCATATTTCTTCCAAAGGTATTTACAACTAACAAGTTTCACAACATGAAGTTATTCATGCTGCAATGATGTTGATTTAAAGTTTAATATATACCTCCATGTCTTCTTCTACATAAAATTGGCCTTCAAATGTTAAGTTTTAATTGTTCTCAATACTTTATTTTGTCGCTGCTGGGGTTTTGTGCTATTTACGATAATTCTACATTTTAGTATCTTTCGGATAAATTTAAATTCAGAATAGCGCTTCGGACAGATGGAAATGTAAGTGCTATTTGTATTCCATATCACTTTACAAATCATTGGTCTCCGAGGGTTGAATGGAAGTGTGGGAATCGTTAATTACAAAATCCGATATTAACCTAGGCCTCGCATTTTGGAAATAACCGCACAGTCTATACACAGTGACATATATTTTTTGTGAAATATTTTATGAAATCTAAACTGCATCTGCTCAAACAATGAATAAGACAGAATTCCAAAAATTAGAGTTACATTATCTGCCAAAGAGCCATGTACTCATCTAAGCGATGGCATAAATAATACTTGTTTCTAAATATTCAACAAAAGTCATTTTTCACCTGCAAAATCAGGCATCGATTCCTATTTATTTTATAATTGCACTCATTTATAATTCATTTTTAGCATCAATTTTAAAATGAATGTATTGATTAGTTAACCGGTAGTTGTTGCTGTAGCCTATATTTTTCAAATTTGAATCAATTATGCTACTCCGGAAATGTTGATATCGGACATATTATAAAGTAGGTATATATTCTTATAGGTCATGAAATGATAATGTTTAATGAATTCGTATTAAGTAAACACAAATAATTCATGTATCTTTAAAGTTTTAATATTGCCAAATTAGTCGCAGAAAACGAAAATGAAGCGTAATTTCTGTCGGCATAACAGATCGATATCATATATTTCAATCGATCAACGATACAACCAGAAATAAATTATTTAGAAAAAAATCAATTTGATGTTAATAAATGCAAACAATATTACAGGTAACAAAACTGTATTACTTATAAAGAAAAAATAAAATAAAGATTGTTGAGAAATCTTGTTGTTTAGTAACGGCTGAGAGGATTTGGGGTTTTAACAAAAAAAGAAAAAGAAATAAGTAAACCCACCTGGTTAATTGAAAGCAAGGTAATCGTGTTCGTTACGTTACGTATCAAATTATAAGCCTGGTACCTTTGATAACTATTTACTGTTAACGAACAATTCATGCATGTTCTTCTGATTTCTTTACATCGGTATTTCGCAAATATTTTTAGTTACATAGTGTGCTAGTGACCTAATACGGTATATATTGGATAATTGAATTCCATGTGGGGTGAGAGCGAACATCATATATATCGTATTACGTCACTAGCATACTGTAACGAATTTATTCTACCGATAATTCTTAACGTGTGAAATTTAGATTAGAGACCTATCAAAATGAGTCTGCAATACTGTTAGCATCAAGAAACTACTTCTATTGATCCTACAAAATCAAATGCCAACATTAACAACTTGTTGGGTTTAAATATGTTTTATGAATTTTTGTCAATCTTAATCATCAATTTCTTCGTCTGTTGCAACTTTTAAGATTTGTTCTCAATACCGTTTGTTTTTATAAAGGGAAGTAACACCGCTACTAACCGTGTATGAAATAAGGCCCGCATTCCTACTTACTTATATGAAATAGACACGGTCTCCAAGCGGACGCTTTTAACCAATCATATTCATAGAAATGTATAAGAAGTAAGATGAAAAGAAATACATTACCTTCGTCGATCCTATCATTCGATTTCATCAATGTTAAACATTTAATATTATACAAAAAAAAAATTAGAACTATTCATTTTAAAAATCAGAGTTCACATATTGTTCTGACCGAACTCATGCACTGAGAATTTAAAATGTTTATGCTTGCAAATTATAATAGTTTTCCAATTGAATTGTTAATGATTCAATATAACAATGAATAGTTGCACTTTGTATGGTTATGGCAGATATATTACCATCATTTAGCGCAATAAACAACACAAGCTGTATAAAAAAAGTAAATAGAACCTATACGATTGTAATGTCAACTTCAACCCTGTACGGGAAGTTAAAACATTATTTAGGCTGGGTTTATATTTTAAATGAAGCAATTAACGAATTTACATACTAGGTAATTTCACCAAAAAGGCGGCAAACATAATTAATGAAAGCTATTAAGGATACGAAATTTAACTGATTGATTGATTTATGTCAAAATGGCTGGTTTGAAGTCAGTAGCGAACGTTTTTTAACACGATCTTCATTAGTCCGTGTGGGTATGATCCTTAAAAAATATAAGTGTATCAGTATAATATAAATTGTATATTTTGTCATTTTGTCAGTATATTTCATTTTCAAACACTTTAATAATTTCGGGCGTTCGAACCCCTTTTCTTGCTTTATCTGGAACGTGCAAACCAAAACATTTTAAAGCCATGGAAGTAAAAGACATTAACACGCGATGAGCAATATGACCACACTGTAAATATAAAAACTCGAAATCCATCTATAATAGTCATTAATGCCCGAACTTTGTAGAACCTTAGTTTTGAATGAGATCTGAATTTATCAACGGGAATTTAAGAAACATGTGTTTGATTTATGTCGGTTTGGTAAAGCTCTACGCACTTTGGTTCATTACTTTTAAACGTTTCTTGCGGCTTTTAAGAAGGTGCCGTTATGAAGTTTATGGGAAGAAAATACCAGAAGGCTATAATTGATAAGTCATGTAGTAATTACAAACACTCCTTTCGAGTTCAGTGGCTTTGTGATATAGTACGTTCCGATTAAACTACGGTAAATAAGCTCTTAACTTCAAAGCTAAATGTTTTGGGTCACTTAAAGATGTGTGTAACATTTGATTTCAATTCTAGATTTGTACCTTTGACAATAAGCAGACAGACAACAACAAACTATCCTGCGCAGTTTGTCACGTTGACTGAAACATCATTAACGATATAAATTATCAATGCACCTGATGCACATTTACACACTTATTGATTTCACTTTAATTTAAACTTGTATTGGCCTTTAGTTGCTTGCTATACGGTATGACATTATTCTATCATTGAAGATGGTCTTTGGCTTACTGTACTGTCTATGATACGTTCTATGGATAGTTATTATCCTCTTGATGTATTCATTTTATTAATATCTGCAAACTTTAATTAATTATTTAACAAATCATAGCTAAACATAAATGATATATTCAAATTGTAGGAGATATTTCATACTAATACAGTGAATGATTGTTTAGTTTGCAATTATGCTGCACCGTATTAGAACACTGTGTTGTTATTAATAATAACACATTTTTTTCAATTGAATGGTATCATATTTTTTTCATTTCGAGACCTTTTATAACCGACTATACATTTTTTTCATAATAGAAGACTGTACGGTTACCTATAATTGCTTATATTCAATTCATTTGAACTTTGGTGGATATTTGTCTCATTGTCATTTGTCGACTTTGGGAAAATTAAAACTCAAAGTACAAACTTTAATTTGTTATTGTAGCGTATACAGATATCAATATCATATCTGGTATGAATAGTGGGACCTGAAATATTTCATCATGTTATTTGTTGCATCCAATCGTCCTTAAACACGCACTTATTGTATACAATTTTATCCTCCCACCAAAATTATAAATAGGTTATGTATTATATGATCTAACAAAATCTGACCTTCTCTATAAGTATTCTATAGATAGAAAACTTGTGATAATGGTTTAAACAAATCAAAGAAAAACTTTTACGAACTTTAGGACTGAATGCTTTTCAACTTTGAACTTGTTTGGCCTTTTTAAACTTTATCATCCAATAGAAAAAAAAACCGCATATTTGGTGTATACAATTTCGATCATGTTATCTATGATGAGTTTTTTTTACAAACTACTTGTTCGATGTTACTGTTGGTGTTATCGGCCCGGTGGTTGTAACTGCATTTCTGTCTCTTAATTTTATATATATATAAATCTTGTGATTATATATCCAACTAATCGATGACTGTAATAGCAATTTTAGTTTAAATGATATGTGTATCTATATTTATTCTAATGAAGATACCATGATGAATTGTACTGTAATAAAAGTATATTGATTTGCATGATACCATATTATTTTGCATTTCAACTATCTTGCCAATACAACTAGCGGACGTTCTTAAATCGCTTCATTCAACAATTTGACAGTTTTAATGTTTGGTTAAAAGAACAAAATAACAAGCACAATTTGTTTGCATAACGTTTGGAAACAAAAAAAACTTTGTACCTTTGGTTATGACCGCAGTTGATGAAGTTTTTTTTTAGTAAATAGATTTATGGTACGAATGTTAATACACCAGATGTGCATCTTGACAAGTTATGTTTGCTACGTGTTAGTCGAGGCCAACATCTTTTTAAATATAAACCCTAACACTAACGTCGAAAAGCTGATAACATAAAACTACAATATCCGGCCAAAATATCATGCATAAGAGAGATACATGCTTTAATTTAAAATGATTTCGAAAGGACAAGGTATGATAAGAGGCGTTTTTGGCCCCCTTCCGAAATAAGTTTATATATACATCATTGATAGCCTTAG
Source organism: Mytilus trossulus (assembly GCF_036588685.1). NCBI lineage: Eukaryota > Metazoa > Mollusca > Bivalvia > Mytilida > Mytilidae > Mytilus > Mytilus trossulus. Next base: position 48,110,350 of record NC_086385.1, on the reverse strand, counting down.
GATAGAAACTCTTAAAAACTATGATTTTTTTATGTTCCGGTGAAAGGAAGGTTGCCTAGCAACGGTTTTAATAAATAGCCAAATTATCACATATGCAAATGCTTTCTCATTACACATTAGCATAATTCAAAATAGTATTGTTTGTTTAACAATAACTTGAGTTTGCAAAGAAAAAGTCACTTCAATTTCAGTTTTAAAAAATGCTTAGCAACAACCTAGCAACAATTTTTTTGCCTAGCAACGGTTCAAAAATTTGTAATTTCGGCCATATGAGGTATAAATATAGCAATATTTAAAGATTTAGCTACCGTAAATGACTTTTCTTTCGTATATAATGATGTCTGAGTCATCATTATATTTTTTCTCAAGAAAATAAAAGACCATAGCAACCAAAAAGTTGCTTAGCAACAGCTCGAAAAAGATAGAAATCAAATTGAACTACAGAAAAAAAAACTATTTTTAATTGTACAAATTAGAGTAAAACCAGGTTTATTTTATAGAAAGGTTAAACATGCAAGAATAACTAGAAGTAAGAAATGAAAGTAAGTCAATTGTATACCATGCTGATAAAAAGATAAGCAACCAAAACAGTGCTTAGCAACGATTAATTTTTTTGTATTTTTTTTTGTATACCGAAGTAGGTTTTTTTTTTGGTATCATATTTATATCTTGATGAAGTTAATATTAAAAATAATATGCTGTTACCAAAAACAGGGATGAGATCTCAAAAAAAAATTGTTTAACCCAGCAGCATTGAAGTCAGGAGCCTCTGACCTTTGTTAGTGTTCTATGATTTTTAATTTTAGTTTCTTGTGTATAATTCGGAGTTTAGTATGACGCCAAATATTACTGAACTAATATACATATTTGATTAGGGACAAGCTGATAGATGCCTCAGGGTGTAGAAGTTTTTCGCGGCATTGAAGACCCATTGGTGCCTTCAGTTATTGTCTGCTCTATGGTCGGGTTGTTGTATCTTTGACACATTCCCCATTTCATTCTCCATTTTAGTTTTTAAATAAAAGGTAGCTATCAAGGAATTGGTTTGTTTAATAAAAAAAAACATAAATATAAATTATATAAGAATGTATTCCCAGTATAGTATACTATGAAAATGGGACAGCATCTCTAATTTGGCATTAAAATTAGAAAGATCATACGGAACATGTGTACTAAGTTTTAAGTTGATTGAACTTTAACTTCACCAAAAATTACCTCGACAAAAAACTTTAACATGAAGCACGACAGATGGACGAACAGACGGACGGGCGGAAGAATTAACGGACTAACAAGCAGATGGACGCACAGACCGGAAAACATAATGTTCAAAAATGAGGCATAAAAACCTTCAAGTGGCACACTTATAATTCATTAATAATAGTGAAAGTTTTGAATATAGCATTTCACAATTTACATGATGATTACCGGTACATTAAAAAAGATCAGATGGATTAAAACTACTATTGAAGATTCAGTATCAGATTTATACAGTATGTATAGCAAATATGCATAGCCTGTACAGTGCCATTGTTTGTCACTTCAAGAATCGTACATTGTGAACTTTTTTACACTTAACACAATATTTTAAAGAAGGAAATGCTGAAAACAAAGTTCAAAGTTTTCGATGAGGTCAAGTTTAAGACGATAAAAACTCATGAAGATATGTAGACGAAGGAGTCATGAACATCTTCAAGCTTCTTTACAAATATATTATTTCTACGATATATATCCTGAAATGAGCACATTGATCGCCGGTGTATAGAATCATGTGCAATCATACCACATCTCCTTATCTTATCCAAAATTTTATGCTTTTTTTAATAAAACAGTTATTGGTAAGTAGTATTTTATACCCCAAAACATTTGAATTTGATAAGAAACGTAGACATACTAGGGTCTTTGTGGCCGAGAAGTCTTCTATAATCACTAGCTAGTCAACACTGTTGTGAGTTCGACCCCCGCTCGTACGGGTGCACTCGTTTTCAACCTTAATTTCTCCTTTCAATGTTGATCTATTTATTATTTTCATTCTGAATGTCCATCCAAAAGGTTTCAATTTTCAAGATTTACAGCCGATTTCATTGAGGGTGTAGCCAAAGGTATAGTCTTTGGTAAGCTAGCTTGTTAGCTGAACCATGAAGTCATTATTATGTCAGGTTTACTACCCTCTTTTCGAAGTAGCATAGTCCATCACATAGAAAGATTGGTAATCTGCTGGAGTAGTATATTCTTAAAGGAAGGTAGTTAACCTGACCTAACAATGACTGTATGGTTCATCTAACAAGCAAACTAACTTGATATTACCTTTGACTTCACACTCAATGATGTCGGCTGTAGTAGTCACCAAGTTCTACCTTTCCCGTATTGAATAAATATTTGAAATTACTAAAAAAAATCTTATTTATTGCATTAGGGACATTTAACTGTAGTACTAGTATTGCAATTTGTGTCTTCAATAATATATATAGCATGTGAGAGGGAAAACAAGTTCAACCACTGTTTTTGGTGAATATTCAACATCTACCCTAATTGTTTTTTAAGTAGCAAGAAATATTGACTAAGTCCAAAAGCCTGACATTTTTAGAATATTTGAAGAATTACAAAAATCCGGTGGCAATGTATGCTTCAACTATGTGTACAATAAAGGTATTAATGTTACACATGTATCATTCAATTGACTCAGATCCTATTTGGATTTTCAAATAAAACATGCTATTAAAGCGAAATTACTTTTAACATATTTTACTTTTTAATGACGAGCGCGTTCGTTCATTTATATATGTCCGTACGTCCATCCATCGATCCGTCCGTTTGTTTTTATCCGGACATAAACGTCTATTTATCTCCTTCAATTTTTGACCTGAAATGCTTTTTATTTATAATAGAGGTGTGTATGTCTACAGGGTTTTATTTTTTTTTTTAATTTTCTTTTAATGTCCGGTATATTGACACATTAACTTTTTGGTACAAGCTATATACATGACATATATAAAGAGTCGGTTACAGAGGCGGATTAAGGGGGAGGGGGCAGGGGACCCGGCCCCCTTTTGAGAAATAAAGTGGCTGCTTATATAGGGAATCACTGAAGTGTGACAAAATCGGTCCCCTCTTTGGCAGCCAGTGGGCCTGGATCCACCACTGGGTTATCCTACAGTTTTTGAGATACACCAAAACTGTTCTTTTATTTTATGGTTACAGCTTGTCAAAACAGTGCTCTAACACATATATAAGAAATGTCCGATATATGAAAAGGCTGGAACACATAATTTACAGTATAGTATAAGTGTAGTTAACTGAAGTTCAGTATCAACTGCTCTTCACATGGAATTATGTTTATAATTACATTTCATACTTTGGATTCGGTACTGACTGCACTGATGCATAACGTATTTGATTTGTACTGTGTATAGTCATAGTAATATTCCTCCTTTTATATTTAAGAATGGAGTAATTTATGGATTTATTAAGATTGAAGCAATGCACTTCTATAGTTAGTCATGGCATTAACGACAGTGTCCATTTCACGAAATACATAGGATACATAAATCTATTTTTCTGTAGATGGTTAAATAGAAAACTTCAAAGTGCAAAATATATAAGTTTAGACGAAATGATTTTCTTCAGGACAACAAAAAGAGTTTGAATATATTGTGAATTTATTATGAAATTCATTTGTAAGATTTCGTTGAATATTTGAAAATAATAATGAATAAAAATTAATTCACCATATTTCAAGGGACACAACTCTGTATTTGGTTGCACAGTGTTAGACTATTTTGATTTACATGGGTCTAATTTCACGTACAACATATTTATTTAAGAGAGTGACATGTATTGATGACTCGATACGGCGTAATACCTCGGGGGGGGCCACTTCCTATGTAATGACTGGTAGGGATGAGCCGCTGGAATAGGTCACTATTTCATGCTTCATGATATATGAAAAGGGTGAGAAATTCAGATTATATATATCAATAGGTTGATATTATCACTTGCTGGATATATATTATAAGTATCTGAAACTAATCAAATGTTCGTATTTATTTTTGATGCGGTTAAAGATCGTTAAACCTCAGTCGTAAATGCATCAGCTATTTGTCAAACCAATTAAACTCTATTTATTCAATGTGGTATTTCAACTCAGGTTAGAAATAGATGCAATAAATCCAATCATTTTGACATTTCCACCTTATTAACATTGAAAGGTTTGCATACATGAAACATTTGAAGAAATTCCACAGCATAGTGTTAGCGTCCTTCAAGAGGGAACGACAAATCAGTTTTTAATTAATGTAAACTCAGTAAAAGTGATATACTATCTGAAGTGTTACTACATTTATCTGATAAAACAATATTTATTGTCTTTTCGAATTGATATTTCTTCATAATAAAAGGGGCAAATAGAGGAGTGAAGAATTTATTGGGAAAGCAAGGTGTAATTATTGCGACTGCGTTGCAAAAAACGCAAAATGAGCGGGACCAGAAAATTTTTGTAAACTAATGTACAAGAAGATGAAAAATATCCAAATATATCTATAGGTCTGTTTTTTGTTCATTAATATATGGTAAGGTCTATATTTTTGATAAACCAAATATATGAAAAGGGTGGGGTACTTGATGTCTCAGCTGCTCACCCCTACCAAAAAAAGTTTGAAGTGGCCCCCCCGAGCGTAATACTGTCCTTACGTGATATTCTGATCTATTATATATCCCGGAATAATTTCTTACCCGTGCCGTTCCCTATGACGTATTACAATGACTTGCCAAAATAATGTCAACAATCGGGTTATTTTTCAAATTTTTAGACATGAGCGCCAACGTAGACCATCATGACATTTTATTGTTGGAAAGAAACAGAAGAGTACAGTTGATGATTCAAAATTTCAAGAAGGTCTACGTTGGCGCTCATGTCAAATTTCGTCTCCGAACATGACAAAATTGTAGATTTCTTACACTTTTCGTCGTTTTAGCACTTTAAAGGTATAAGTTTGAACATATTTGAGTACATAACACCTAAAATTAAGGTTCTACAGGGACGAACAGATACTGAAGTTCATTACACAAGCGTGATGGGTTTCAACTTTAAAGTTTTAAAATTCTGGAAAAAGGGGGGCCAAAAACGGCCCTTATCATACCTTGTCCTTTTATGGTAAATTAGAAAATCCATGTCCGTATTTTCCTTCGATTACAGAAAAACTAGACACTCGGCTAATGCCAACAACGGATCAAACGATTAAACAGCAGTGTGGTTATAGTAATATTTACGGAACAAATTGTTTGCACCAAATTGCATTTCGACAATTATGTGTTTTCTTGAAGTCAAAATATTTAAAATCTAAAACAGGAAAAGAATCGTCGAAAGGTTGATGAAAATATTAAAAAAAAAAAAAAAAAAAAAAAAAAAAAAAAAACAAAGAAAAGAGAAAGACAAAATAGATAAAGAAAGACAAAAACTATTGCAAAACCTGAAAGCAAGGGATGATTCAATATAAGGAGATACTATATTAGTATACGTTTGTTTTGATGATTTCACGATATGCATGCGATTATCAACCAACTAGTCACTGTGTTAACTAACCGTTCATACGCAGAGGAATCTTCCCAGTGGAAGTAATAACACTGTTAACGATACCAGTTAACGTGATGCGCTTTCAGAATTCATTTGATTTGATTTTTGATATAGGGACCAAATCAGATATTGTTCTTATAAATGTTTTTTAAGAGTCGATGTGAAAGACAAGATTAAAAAAATATTTGACGTAATAATCTAGACATAATTTGGCAGTCAAAAGAGCAACCGTGATTCAAATGTTTCAACCCGAACCATTTTGGACAGTTTTTTATAAATCAAACTTTGTAAATGTAGACAGATACGTTATCGAAAGTTTTGGTTCTACCTCAGAAGTTAGTCAAAACAGTCGTTTGATTTTTAAATACACGGTTTGAATGAAATTCCCTTCTAGGTTTGCATTGTTTGTATTGAAAAGGTTAATCTCTTTATAAGCAACTTATCTATTAATTAGGTTTATTACACTCTCGTCATGCATATGATTATTTGAATATGTTTGTATCTTTTTTTATTTCAGTAAATAGTATTGTGAAAACTGAAAACTGAAAATTGTTTGAGGATACAAATAGTACAATAAGAATCGCCAGGTCAAAATAGACAACGACCAGGAAAAGACAAACAAATAAATAACAGTACACTTACCACAACACAAAATAGAACATCGCCATAAAATGATGTTTACACTTTTGAATTTGAAGCGTTACCAGTTCTGAATCCATATGTGGCAACCTAAGGAATGACCCTGGAAGGAATACATTCATAAAACCAGGTTCAATCCACCATTTTATCCATTTGAAAATGCCTGTACCAAGTCAGGAATATGACAGTTGTTTGATGGGTTTTATCATTTGATTTTACCATTTGATTAGGGACTTTCAGTTTTGAATTTTCCTCCCAGTTCAGTAGTTTTAAGATTTTACGTTTTTCGTTAAAAAGACACATTAGTGATATGAAAACATATATGAAGTTTTATTAATAGAATTTAAAGCAAAAGCATGTACTTTTTTAAATTTTAGATTGTAGTTTGTGGTAATTTGTTGTGAGATGGGCATGGAAGGAGTATTGAAGAGGAAGATCTCAATATTGAGAGGGTACCAAGACCGGTGGTTTATTTTGACAGAAGATGGATTTATGAGACAACATGAGGTAAAATGATATTTTTATATGTATAACTACTGAGAATTATAATTTTATTTTTTTCCCATAAGAAGGGTATTTGTATGTGGATTTTCTATTTTAACCGTTTCATGAAAAAATTGAAACACAATACTAAGTATTATACTTCTTATGCTTCCGAAGCGCTTATTTATATCTGTTTTCATCATGAACGCTCATAGCTCAAAAATTTAACATCAAGAAAGTTTAAGAACCGAGCTATATGCTCAAAAACAATCTAAACACATTTCATTGTTGTTTATGAATATTGTAAACGACCATGATATTGTTTTCAGAATGAAGTTGATTGTCTGTTTATAAATCAGATGAAATTATAAAAAAATATGCTTGATATGCAGACATTGATATTTACTCATCATTTGCTGTTTTAGAAAAAGCCAAGTCATGCAACACAGAAGGCGAAGTGGCAAATGAATATTATAGTAAGTCTAAACTATTAAAATTAGTGATTCTATTTCAACCCGTCTTTTTTTCTTAGATAATTAGAAGTTCCTTTACCAGGTCAGAAATATGTCAGTTATCAAAAAGTCTGTTTATATGAATGTTGGCGGGTTTTTGGTAGCAGTTCAGTGTTTCTGTTGTTTCTGTGTTTCGTTGTTTTCTTTTTCTCTCAGTTGTGTTTGTGATCTTTTTCTCTCAGTTTTGTTTGTGAACTTAATTTGTTTTCGCTTAATCAATTTATCGACTGTAGAACGGCGGTATGCTACTATGGCCTTCATCTAACTTAAGATATGTTAGCATTAAAATAATGGAAATCTTTCTATGACAGCAAAAATAATTCTGACTGTAAATGGTACATAAACTACATTTGATTACTAAACATCTTAACTTTCAATTTGGTATCATATGTTCTCTTACTCGTATCCAGATTAATCATTTCTGATTGTTATATTAGAAATATGAGCAAAGGATTTTGAAATGTAAGGTCAACACATCAGAAACCGCTTGCAATATTAAAAAAACCAGTATTCATCAATAAATATATATTATATTTAAAAAAGTCACTACAGAGTTGCAATTTATATAGAAGGTACATAAAGGCAACAGAAGTATACCGCTGTTTGGAAAACGTTTATACTACGAACGTTCACTGACAACTATGTAGTTGAACATAATCATGTTTACACATATCTACATCCTTAAAAGTGTTAATGTTTTATATTCCTTTCCTAAACAGCTCGCCGATATTGACAAAAAGAAAGACGGAAAATGTTTTAACTTAACTTCCAATGAAGGTCAAAGGGTAAAGTTGAAAGGTGAGATGTTTAATAAAAAGTTTGTAGTAGCTTTAGCATTCGTTCACAATAATTGCTACATTGTAAGGGTCGACGGAATAAGTCGATTGTTCATGCCTGAAGACGTATGCAAAAAAAGAGATATCAGATTGACCTTTAAAAATCAGATCGAATTAAATAGTACTTGGATTTCAACAAATAACAGAACCAAAACTGTTTTTCAAATTTATAAAGATCTGTTAGGATGAGATGACAAAACCATGATGTGACACATGTTCTTAGCTTGGAACAGTCTAATAATACTAATGGGTTAAAATGATTGTGAGGGCTAAACCAATCTCATAACCCTGCAAATTTCTGTTCTTTTCGCTCATTTTATTTTGCACCTAATATAATGATATCAATAAACAATACATTAATTCACAGAATTTCAGAATGCTATAGATTAATTGTTTCTTTGAGGTTGGGAATCTTGCAAGTTTTTCTTATATCGGACCGTCAAGACTGAACTCATATTATAAAACCTTAAAAAATGTCCGTTAAAAAATGTTAAACATGAACGTTGGCTTATCATGTATTGTCAATAATAACGTATATCAAATTTTCAATTTTTTAATCCGTGATCAATGAGTTGTACACCACTTTATTAAAACATCACGATTAAAACGTTTTCCAGCACAATCCGACGAGGAAAGAGAGAAGTGGATTAAATGCTTCAAGAAGATAAATCATAAAATATTTCCTGTGAGTACCTGAAATGTTTTACTCAGATACATCATTTTACAAACCTTAAAATATGTGTTGTACATTCGTTTTGTGTATTGTTTGTCATGTTTAAGGAGCTAAATTAGAAGTGTTTACCTTTCCAAAAATGCCAAAAAATAAGTTGTATATTATTCGATACCCATCAACAGGGAACAAGTTGAAAAAAGATACATACAATTTAAACACAAGTTCCCGACTTATAACCTGTGATTGGCCCTTAGATCTGTTTTGAAATTGATATCTAAAAAATGATTGGGGTATTAAAATATGGTCAATTTGGACGTCTAACAATCGGCGATTAAAGCGTTGCCAAAGTTAGACTTTCACCTTGCTGCACAGAATTATGAAGCACATCCAGTTAGAATGTGGACGAAACTTCCGATGTCTTATGTAGAAAAAGTTTTATGATCACTTCCTTTTATCTAGAAAAGGGAGGCGAAATATATTTAAGGAAAATTCATACTCATAAGTGGAAAATAAACTGACGATTCCATGGCAAAGAAAGGAAGAAAACTCACAAAAAATTCCTTAGAAAAACGCTTGCCACAACCTTTGGTGGACCTGTTTTAAGGCAAAATTTCTGCACCGATCCACTAAATAAAATACATTTTCGGCTCTTGTTATGCATGAACTTAGCATTTAAATTAACTTACATTTAAGCTTAGAATTTTAATTTCATCTAAAGCTTCGAGCTTAGGGAGACGGATTTATATAAGTTTTTCTTGTTTCCTATATTTCGTGCACTTTTTTAAAATATAATATCGTTTAAACTAAAGCTTCGGGTGAATCCACCTTGTTCAATATGACGCTTAAAATCTCTCAAAAAGATCATAGTTGGGGTAATGTTTATAGTAACACGAATACATAAATGTTCCAAACAGGTTTCATCGTCTCTCTTTTGTTTCAATCAAGCAGAGAAAATTTTCTGAAGGCTAATTGTAAAGTGTTTTAATTTCAGCACAGTTTCCCAGATTTCATAGACGAGGAAGACGAGGACGATGTTTTTATCAACAACAGCAACCAAAAAGGTACTTAGATTATCACGATCTCAAACATGTTATGTTGTGTATTCTTTTTGGCCCGTTTTTGCCATGACGTTGTAGGTTAATTTTGATGACGGAGTTCGTTTCTGTGTGTTACATTTTAATATTGTGTTTTATGCGTGTTCGTATTTCTCATATTTGATGCGTTTCCCTCCGTTTAAGTTTGTAACTCGGATTTGTTTTTTTCTCTATAGATTTATGAATTTCGAACAGCGGTATACTACTGTTGCCTTTATTCATCAAGCGGGAATAATACTTCCAATGAATATATGTCATGTTTTCAATACTGAGAATACTCCTAAATTTACTTTATATGTATGCTTATTGGCACTCACACCACATCTTCCTATATCTATTATAAAACAGACGTATGTTTATCCCCTTTTGAAAAACCCTCAGTACAATGAAATTTAATAATATATATCAGGATGATCATTCTGGTGTTTTAACTATTAATCTTTTCTGTTTCCTGTCTTGCGATCGGGTAATAAGAAAGGGAAACTTCAGTATTAAGTAATTAAAATTCGAAATAGATTTGCAATAGGTTTATAGATACTGAAAACAAATAGTTAAAGGACAGGATATATACAAATGGGTTTCCACGAATATTCAAGAGCATAACAAAATCCATCAACTGCTACTATCGATATCTGACTCTTCCGAAATTGATGACTTACGAACAAAGACAAAGTAAACATATGAACGTTTTCCAGATAGAATGATTTTGTCAACACATGACAAATCCTTAGTACAGGAGATCATCCAAGTTAATGATGGGTTCTTTTTGCCAAGTCTGTAGTTAAATGTTGTGTTTCGTGTACTATTGTTTGTCTGTTGGTTGTTTTCTTTTAAGCCATGGTGTTGTCAGTTTATTGCGTATGAATATCCCTTTGGTATCTTTCGTGTCTCTATTACATACAAATAGATAAATAGATAATGGTAATGTTTTAATGTAAAAGCATAAGACAACAGATCAACTTTGATAAATTCTAAAAAAACAAAAATATATAAATATAACATAAGGATTACTCATACATTCGAAAGTTACCAATACCTACATAAAATAGAAGCTTTTTAATTTTTTTTTAATAAAAACAATCATATTTATTACAGAAAAAGAAGTTGACCCCAAACCTGAGCCAACTTCTCGAATATCATTTGGCGACACATTTAAAAGTAAAGATGCTTTTCCAAGCCAAAATAATGATCACAGGAAGTCAGAGGAAACAGTGAATGAACCACCCAGGGAAAGTGCTGCAGAAATTACAAAGAAATTCAAAGAGATGACAATAGTAGACAGGAAGTATGACTTTTATTTCTCAAATGTTTTCTATGTATGTAGTTGATTCTATATGATATGATGTATTGTTATTTGCTTGCCTTTGGTTATGAAGTATGTCGAGTTATTATCAATGACAAAACAGAACTGTCTATAGTTTGTCAAGACGAAGTACACAATCAGTCGTTTTTGATATTCAGTTGGGATATTGCATTGGGTCCTTTGAGAAATGTACTGAGGTTCATCCCGTAGTTTTTTTGTATTCTTTCGTTTTTCGATATTTGATTTTGCAGTGTTTTGTTAATTGCTGTTTTTATTATGTATGGGTTTAAATATGTTCAATGCTATTTCTTTTTGCTGTGAAAGCATGTTGAATTACATAAAATTAGATATTTGTTATAGAAAATATGTATATTAAAAATTGTTGTAAATGATGACATGATCCTTTGTTATATTTAAATAAAAAAAAAAGAAACCATTGAAATATATAAAAACGTCTTCAAACTACCCATGTGCTTTAACATAACGATTCAGTGAGATATTTGCCATAGGTGTGTGCTTGATACACTAGTACATTATCTAATCATGATTTTTTTAAATTTCAGAAAACGACATTTAATGGTGGCAGCTATTGATTTTGGGTCGGCCTATTCTGGTAGTGCCTTTTCATTCAAAGACAGGTTCATTAAAGACCCACTCGAGATAAATGTAATGGGAATAGGACAGAAAGGATTAGAGTCCTTAAAAGTACCGACAGTGCTCCTTTTAAACCCTGATCGAGAATTTGTAGCATTTGGATTTGAAGCGGAATCTAAATATTCTGAATTACTGCAGGATGACCCTGATGAAGCACAAAAGTGGTATTACTTTAGTCGGTTTAAAATGCAGCTGTATAATAATATGGTGAATATATTTCATATTGTTTATATTTTAAAAGGATATTATCAAACTAAGCTGCGACATAACGTAACTTACGCTTCCGGAGCACCTGAGATCACCCTCAGTTTTTGGTGGGCTTCGTAATGCTAAGTTTTTAGTTTTCTATATTGTGTCTTGTGTTCTATTATTTGTCTGTCTTATTCTTTGTTAGCCATGGCGTTGTCATTTAATTTTCGATCTATGATTTTGACTGTCCCTCTGGTATCTTTGGCCCCTCTTTTAATATTTCAAAAGATTAAACTTTTACTTCAGTATGTATAAGCGATGATAAAAAAAAGAAGAATAGAAAGCAATTAAAAACTCATGTGAATGACAGACAATACCATGGTCATATGTAAAATACAAAATGAAATTTTGTCAATATTTTGTGAACCAAACTATGTTATCATATTAACCAATTCGAATACTCAATCTTATTCACTTAGGTTACGTTTCAAATGACTTTTTGTGATGACTTCTTCCATTCTTATAAAGAAATGCAAAGATGGTACAGGTTGTTGTTTACCAAACCTTTAAAGATTCAAAGATTTAAGTTTCTTAAAAGTTTCTTATCTTTGTGTATAGTACGCATAAAGTGATACAGTTAAACAACTCGTGATTGGGAATTTTCACAGTAAATGCTCTCTATGTCCAATAGATACATTAGTTTATGAGAGAGTCGTATATCAGAATGTAATCACCACAAAGCGCCATTGTCTTTTCTTGTCCATAAGTTGACCTTACTGATTCCATGTATGATAAACCTGTTACATGTATATGTTTTGACCTTACTAACAACTATTCTTACTTTTCTATAGCATCTAAAGAAATCAATGACTATTAAAGACATTACTGGAAAGAAAGAAATGAAAGCGGTCGATGTTTTTGCCTACTGTATTGAGAACATAAAAGACTCAATTTTTGGAAAAGCAAAAGAGAAGGTTACTGAATTACAGGAATATGACGTTCATTGGGTGCTTACAGTCCCTGCAATTTGGAATGAGGCTGCACGACAGTTCATGCTTGAAGCTGCAGAAAAGGTACAAAGCGAATGAGTTGTTGATCATTGACCATTTGTTTTGACCTCAACTACTATTTGATAAGTGGTACATTTTTAGCGATTGAGGGGTATTTTAAACTCTCATGGCTTAATGTAGCTCAAGTCTGGTGTTTTACTCCGCTAATAGTATATTTTCCTTTTACCTATTTTTGAATTGAGTGCCACTGATATTCTTCATTTCCCTTCTCAATTTTAAGTATGGCTTCTAGCATAGCAACGTGTTTTCCGGGTACCTGAACTGAGTTTGTATACCTGAAAAAAGAACAAAAAATACCAAACTCCAAGGAAAATGTTAAATGAAAAGTCCCTATCAAATGCCTAAATAAAAGACTCAAACATAAAACAAAAACGCTTTTATATTCCTGAACTGCTACAGGAATTTCCATATGTTTGAAAAGGTTGTTTAAACCTGGTTCTATAGCTATTTAAACTTCTCATTTGTTTGACAGTCGAGATATAATTATACAAAAGTAAATCCTGTCCTTACTTGTAATTGAAGTTGTCTTTTAAACTTTTAATTTTGTTCTCCAGGTTACTGAAATGGTAGGATAGAATGTACATAATTATTATATCACTCAACGCCGGAAAATCGTAAATATATGGAAATTATAACACATCAATTACAAGATCTCATTCAGACAATAACATGAAGATCTTTGATATGAAAAAAAAACAGGTTTCAGATATTATTTATAATGTAAAGAAAGTCTTCATACTAAGTTATATGATTATAAATGAAAAACTCCGGAAGGTGGTGGCAATACGACTTTCGGAAACCCAGTTAGAATATGTATCTTTGAGTCTTATATGCATCCAAGTAAAATCTTTAATACTGTACAGCAGTGAGTTCTTTGTGCAGTTAAAGAGAGAAAATATATTTGCCAAAAAAAAAGAAGAAAAATAAAGAAGAATTTTGAAACAGACAGATGATCTTAATTTCAGGCAGGAATAGATCAAGAAAGGTTAACACTAGCACTAGAACCAGAGGCAGCCGCATTATGTTGCAAGTGTTTAGAAATACAAAAACGTACAACTGGAAAAGTTTCAAAACTTGGATCCTTTGATACAGGTGCAAGATTTCTCGTGGTAGATCTTGGAGGTAAATATTTAAAAACTTTTGAAGTTATACACATACATTTAATAGATAAAATGCATACAAAAAATGTTGAAAGTCAATTCTGGAAAAATATCTCACTGTACTGACGATTTCAATCATATAAACTTGCATGCATGTATTATTAATTTATACTGCACTCGTTCTATTTGAGTAGTCAAAAGGCGTTGACTTTACATTTCTATGTCATATACAGTCACTGACCCGATATCACTTTCCTCATGAATAATAAAAAAAAAGTTTCTCAAACTATATTTAATTATGCATACGACCTCTTTAACCTATTCTTGTTTCCAATGTATACAACGAAGAGTGGAACGACTCAAACTTATTTCTTTAACCATTTTTGGAAAAACATATTTCATTTGTTAATATTTTTTGTTTGAAACCTATAAATCAGTATGTTTTATTCTTACTGTTGATATTTTAGTCCATACCCAAACGAATTCGTTCACCATCGATTGCGGATCTCAACCAGTTATATACATTTCATATTGTTGTATATTTCTGCGTCTGATATGAGGCCTTCTGAAAGCGGGACTTTTCCCTATATTTTAGACAAATGAATAACATCAACCCATTAAACAACAATTGAAACTGTTTTTTTTCTAGATTGCAGTATAAAGACAATAATAGTGCATTGACTTGACATATCAACGATATAAAGATTTGGCCCGAAACGGGGAAATAGCTCGGCACAGCCTCGCATTTTCCCGTTTTTAAGCCTCATCCTTATATCGTTGATATGTCAAGTCAACGCACTATTATTGTCTATTTCCATAAATTACTTTAAAAACTTAATATTATTCTACCCATAAAGAATTTATTTAGACTGTGGTTCACGAAATCTAAGATGGCAGTATATGCAGATTTATCCATTTAAATAATAAAAAAAGATACAGTCATAATGGTAATCCTGGAACCCAAAGTAAAGCTTTTGAATCTGAAACATAAATTACGATGCTATTTACCTTTATTTACGTCAATTTCATTCTCACTGTTGTCCTTGCTATATGCTGGTTAATACTGTTCGTTATTTCCAACGAAATACGAGTTATTTGGATTTTATTCAAAATAGATTTTTGGTACATGTTTAAATACACTCATGTTTGATTTAACAATATCGTTTCAAGTATCTTATATGGTACTATGTTTTTAGATCAACCATGGTAAGATATCTTATCATGGAAGTATCTATCGTTAAATTTTGATGCTATAAATATTCTGTTTTTTTTTCTTTGAGGTGGAACTGTCGATATAACTTCAAACGAGGTATTAGGGTCCGGGCAATTGAAGGAAATACACAGTGCCTCTGGTGGTCCATGGGGAGGTAATACTATCAATGAAGGAATATGGAATCTTTTGCGAGGAATATTTGGTGAAAGTACAGTAACAAAGTTCATTGACGAAAACCGGGACGATTACCTCGAACTAGCGAGAACAGTTGAGTTGAAAAAGCGAACTGTGACATCTAATAACAAAGTAACAATTGAGATTCCAAGGTCATTAATGTTAGAAGCTAAAAAGACAAACCCTGGCATCATTGCTGAGGAATTTAAGGATCAGGTTAAGCTAGTAACAAACAAACTTCAAGTTCTCCCTGGTGTTTTGCCGCAAATTTTCAAAGAAGGAATTGACACAGTCAGCAAATATGTTCAAGATTTATTGGACCAACCAGAAACAAAAGGAGTTTCAACTATCCTTTTAGTTGGTGGATACGCAGCATGTGACCTTCTCAAAGATGCAATGAAAACAAAGTTTAGTAATCTAACCGTCATATGTCCTCTTGATCCGGATGTAGTTGTTTTGAAGGGAGCAGTTATTATGGGCCATATGGAAACACCTATTGTTGGTAGAATTGCTAAGTGTCACTACGGGATAGCAATTCTTGTTGGTGTTGACAAACAGAATATGTACCAATGCTTTGACCGGTCTTTCAAACCTTTGACCTCGACTGAGGAAGAATTCCATACGATAATAAAAAAAGGTCAACCTATCCATGTAAACGAGGTAGTAACCGAGTACGATTTTCCGATAACGTTCGAACAAGATGAAGCTTTTATACGTATTTACGCATCAGATGATACAAAACCACCGAAAATTATATCGAAAAATAACTGCAGGGAAATAGGTCACATCCGTATCAAGTTACCAAAATTTAGAAGGGAAACACGTCTTAAGATAGGAATATCAAATAGTGAAACGGAGTTCAAAGTAGTGGCCAGGGATGAGCATACAGGGAAATGCTTTGCAGGTGTTTGCAGATTTCTGAATTAAATTTGTGACATCAGGTAGTAACTTCAATTTTGATTGTACAGAATAGGCAGCGGCTTTTAGTTTCAAATAAATGATTTTTGATAGAATTTGTTGATCAAGATTTTAAATACAGAAATTTTTCCAATTTAAGAACTAGTATCTCTTTGTCGACATTTGTTTCGGTCTTGTGTTGTCTGTTTTGTTTTCAGCGTAAAATTATGATCTACCCGTTGTATTTCTTCTCTCTGTTTTGATTGCAAATTATATGCCTTCAATTTCAAACTTCATATAAATGATATGCAAAAATTAATCTTGATATGGCAGTAGTAGAGATTTTTTAGTTTTTTTCTAGGTGCGGGACTAATTCTTTTGACGTCTCTATAAAGTATCGAAAGGCGCATACTAGTTTTAAGGATAATGATTAAGTCCAATGCTGTTAATTTTTGAAAGAACAAAGATTATTTTGCTAATTCTTTAACATATCTTTTAGATTTATTTAGTATGCACATCATATTCATACTGCCCCTAAGTATGTAGTTGGACAACAACTCTGATGTTACGAACGCCATCACGAGTCGGTTGACCGCTATGGAATAAAAAAATGGAAACAACACGTTTAATAATTCATTGCGTCCGAAGCGTTTTTCTGGATTTACCTTCATCAGGAACGCTCAAAGCCAAACATTTAAAATCTGAAGATGGATAAGTACCGAAAATCGTTGAAGAGCTATATGTCAAAAATACCTAAAATAAATAGCCAAATTCATTTTGCCTGAGGGAGTTGAAACCTAAGTTGTGTTATAATTTCAAAATTTATAAACGGATAATTTAAGTAAATTTTGTTAAATCGTGTCAGTACCGAAGCACTGACTACTGAGCTGATGATACCATCGGTGACTGATAGTCCACTAGCAGAGGTATCAACCCAGTGATGTAAAAAATGGAAAACAACACATTTGATAATTTATTGCGTCCGAAGCGCTTTTTTGGAGTTTCCTTCATTAAGAACGCCGTTACACAGATGATATCGGATATGTTCCCTACGTCGTAACTACAATCCCCTTCCTTTTTCATGAATGTGACCTGCCAAATTTGACTATTTTCCGGGGTTTTAATAACATACGCAACACTTCGGGTGAGCCGGATCTACTTACCCTTCCGGAGCACTTGATAGCACCACAATTTTTTGTGGGGTTCGTGTTGCTTAGTCTTCATTTTTCTATGTTGAGTCATGTGTACTATTATTTGTCTGTTTGTCTTTTTTTATTTCTAACCATGGCGTTGCTTTATTTTCAATCTATGAGTTTGACTGCCCCTGTGGTATTTGTCGCCCATCTTCTGAAGCTATATACACTCAAAGATAACATAGAATACAAACAACGACAAGATTGACAATGATACAACTATCAAAGAGTTTAAATGAATTGAATATGTCGAGGTTCGTCTTTGACAATGAGCAAATTCCATATCTTCAGGCCACAACATGATACACGGCGTTTGAAGTGAGAGACTCGAACGATGACGAAATACAGATATGACAGAGATTAAAAAAAACCAACAGCTGGAATACAGCCTACTAAGGGCCAAAATTTAAATGAGCGCTGAAACTCATATACTCAAGTAAACTTGATATTCAAAATACTACAAACAGTAAGTTTTAAACTGGTACATGTATAATGTGGCAGGTTAGGTATAGTTGTAATTGCTCAATACTCCAGTCAAACTAAGTTTTAACCTGAAACTAATTGCAACAGAAAATGTTTTAGCTCTTATCTAAAGCATAAAGCCATATTTATACGCAGAAAAAAGTCCCATAAAATCTAAATTGAGGAAAACTCAAAATCAGCATTTTTAATTTCCTATGGAAATTAACATTGGAAAGGGAGATAACTACGCAACAATTAGTCTATTTTTGTCCGTTTTTGCTAAATTTTCTTAAAATACATGTAAAGAATGATACTTTGATGGGGTTATAAGTTCGTATTTGACTATATTATATAATTGTCTGCTCATGAAATAAACAAAACCAATGTGTTATGGGTATTTTTTTTTTGTGCATTTTTTATTGAACAAATTGCAAATTTGTGGCTTTGTGACCATTTTGAAAAAATAATGTGAAAATTTGGAAGTGTTTATATCTGTATATTATATTTGTTCAGCATCTACCACAAAAAGAAGAATATATGCTGAATTATTTTTATCAAGTTTGAAATTCTTCACCTTGACATGTTGATAAATGGTCAACTTATGAATTATAGAATCGTTATTGTAGCTTTATTAAAGATATGAAAACAACTTAAGAGTTATTTGTTATACTCTAAAGACGGCTTAAATATCAAGAATCATTACATTCTGTTGAATAGAAGCGATAAAGTTATAATTTTGTATTATTTGTTTTTGATATTTGTGCCTTTTTGCAGAGTTATCTCCGTTTTACAATGCAAATCTCCATAGGAATTTTAAATCGTGATTTTTTCAGAATTCCTGAAGTATGAATTTATGGGACTTTTTTGTGTGTATATTTGGGGTATAATGCTAGAGATTGAAACTTAAAAATCTTCTGTTGTAATTACTTTAAGGTTAGGGTCAAATTCGTGCTAGATTGACTGGACTACAACCCTCTACTAGCATGGAACATTTATGTTAAAGTACACAAAAAAAACATAAGAACCAAAAAGAAAAATAAGTTGGTAATGGCTTCACTCATCCGATATACACGTTAAAACTCATCTATAACATATTAACATACCACCATAACAGAAGACACCGAACTAAGAGCATTCGCATTTTTTGAAAGCTAGATCAAACCCACTAACAAATGATACATAGATCATGTTCTACCAGAGTATAATCAATCAGCTCAAATATAACAAAACGTAGCAAAAAAGTCATATACAGTCTTATATAATTATAAACGAATGCAATGCCGAAATAAGTATGTATTATCAACTGGTTGTTTCAAGGTCACAATCACACATTTGAATATTGATACGATATGTCTGTGTCTCAACCCACAAGTCACATGTTTGTGTTGTCTGAAATCTTTAAAAACCAGAATAATCGTGTTGTGATTTTTGGCGATCGTTTCCGTATAATTTATCAAAACTAAAAATATCCATTACCTTTTACTTACCAGTTTAACACACTTTACTTTCATTGAAATATAAAACATAACTACTGACACTGGCAGGGGGTCAAATTGTGAATTATACACACCGGATGACCACCTGCAGAAAATGAGATATCACAACTGGCAGCGAAAACTTGTTTCTTTTGTCAACAAAGTTTGGTCCGATAATACACATGTATGGTATCTTATAGCCATTACACATATGTCCTTTTGTATATGTTGATAGGATATTTCCTACTACATAAAATTGATTTGATCTATGCAAAACAAATAATTGGTAAATATCAATAGAGATATCAAAAAGACAATAAAATTGAGAATGGAAATGGGAAAAGTGTAAAAAAACCAACAACAACCCGAGTTGAAAAAAAAACACACTGTCAAAAGTTTATCTTAAATACAGCGATAAAAATCCTGCAACCGGAGGCAGGCTTCAGCTGACTTTGAACAAAAATAAATGCTTGTTCAGTGAAAATGACCATCATACTAAACTCCGAAACATATGATTGAACTAAAATTATAAAAGCAAACCAGACTTACAAAGATCAGACGATCAAAAAGTGAAAGAAGTTTGTAAGATTTCAAACCACTTCCTATACCTGTAGCTATTGTTAGATAACAATGTTTATCAGCATTACTTGAAATACTTGTTACAGCAGTGACGAAATCTATGATTTTGAATAAGGTATGATTGATTGACAACTGATAATAGGACGAAAACAATTTCTTCAAGTTTAAAAAAAAATATGTTTATACAAATATTTTTTCAAACATCTTCAATGTTTTGATTAAAGTATCACTTAATACTTTCAGTCCAGTTTTTTAATTCCGACCGACTTCTACCTTAGGTCCACTGTTTTTGTTACGTGTATGATATAGTTTTGTTTTCTGTATACTCTATCATGCGAACAAAATCAGTCCATAGCATTGATTCCCCCCCGAACTATAAATGAGCAATATTGGATCAATAGAACAAGTAGCTAATGCAAAATAGGGAGATTACAATTTTGAAAATAGTTAAGCATAAGTAAAGGCAACTATAGTATACCGCTGTTCGAAATTCGTGAATCGATTAAGAAAAAAAAACCAAATCCGGGTAACAAACCAAAACTGAGGGAACCATCAAATACTAGAGTAGAACTACGACACAACAGAAACAAAGCATTATAATTTAACACACACGAATTATAATATAACAATGGCTATTTTCCTGACTTGGTATAGAACATTTTATAAAAAGATAATGGGTTGAACCTGGCTTTGTGACATGCAAAACCTACCGCGTTTATAGCAATGTTAAATGTAACATAAAAGTGACAACATTACATGACAGTACCTCAATTCAAATAAATGGGAGAATATAAGCTCCTATGGGTTGCAGGTAAGACAGTAAAGTATTTTACTCCTGTGGTGCACATGTCCTTAGAAGTATTTACGTCATTTTTCTATCACATTGTTGGCCGTTTTGTAGGGCGGTAGCAAGGTGAGATTTAAAGATACATAACCTATAATAAAGGTTAAGAAGTATTGTTATTTTTTCTAAAATGTGTATTTATTCATACACCGGTGAATTTAAATATAATTTCGAGGGCTGAACTATTTACCGTATTCAGCTTTAAATCGGTTAAGATACAAGGTATTTAACGGTGCGATATATGCTGGGTGGGTCATCATATAAATAGCTCATAAGCACATTCCCGCTCGTTTTGGTTTTTGAATATTTCAAAAATTCATTTAGAAAATCTGTTAAGAAATAAATAAAACTAAATATTAGAAATACGTATTTGAAAGTTTATTGCATTAAAAACCAGACAACATGTCGTTTGATCGAACCGTTTTATGGGTTTTGTCTTCTTTAAAATGGTCAGAGCCATTTGAGATTCAGACTATTTACAAAACATGAACTTTTTCTATTGACACTGTATTTAATAGTCACCAGGCCGTGTTTAATTAATCGTATTTGTTCAAAAGGACAAAGGTTATGGAAAGACACATTAAAAACTAAAAGATTTTAAAACAGTAGACTGGAGCTAGCCTAAAATGTTCGATTTCATTGTGTCTAAGTATATCTACCAGAGACCGAGACGAGATAATTTTACTGGATTTAGATGTAGTTAAGCATGTTACACAAAATATGGACATTAAAATTTCTGGAAGTCTTAGGCTGAAATGTTGTAATGATATCCTTATTTACACAAGGAAACACCTGACTCTAATAGAAGCAATAGAAGTAAGGCTTTGAGTGTAAACGAAGTTAGAGTTTTCAACTAAGACGGTGTAGCATTTATGTGGAACAGAATCTGCCTACCCTTCCGGAGCACCTGAGATCACCCCTAGTTTTTGGTGGGGTTCGTGTTGGTTTTTTTTTAGTTTTCTATGTTGTGTCATGTGTACTATTGTTTGTCTGTTTGTCTACTAGTATTTCATTTTTAGCCATGGCGTTGTCAGTTTTTTGTTTTAGATTTATGAGTTCGACTGTCCCTTTGGTATCTTTCGTCCCTCTTTTATGTCATTCGACTTTCAAAGTGTTGGCTGCTTTGGTGGCTGAAAGGAGATAAAATGCAAAAGGATACAAAAAAATTGAACGCTATAAAACCAAAACGGAACCTTAAAGATCGTCTTCTGTTTGATAAAAATTAGGCGGGAACATTTTCTCTCCACATTATATACATGTTATTTTTAATAAGTTATTCAAAAGACTATTCATTGACTAAAATTACAAACTATTTCAACATTTAAATCTAAACAACCTACTTTGAAGGTTAGCTAGTAATTTTAATTTTCTGAAAACATAACCATTTATAACCAGGTGAATTTAAATAGCATAAAGAGCACTTGAAATACACGTTGGTCAAATCTTTTTGGTTCAGACTGCAATTTATTTGCACGCTACAGTAACATTAAGGTAAGACTATCTTTATTTTATTTTTGAAGGAATTCAGTACTTTTTATTATTCAAAGTAATAAATAACCGGTCTAAAAAATTACTATGGTGAGTTTGTAGTCTTTTAAGAAATCTTTAATCTTTTCATTTAAAAGTTCGTGAGACACGCCAAGTAAATGAAAATACGATAGTAGTGCACCCGAGGCTCTTTTCTCAATGAATATTAACGAACTCTTACACATAAACATTTGAATGATAGGGAACAGTATTTATTTTATCCTTAAATATGTAGAAAATTTCCGAACCATATAACCAGATGTAAACATTGATTCTACAGAGTTTTAATTATGTAAAATTTTTCATTGCTATCATCAACTTTTTTGAGAACAAAATATATGAGCGAATATGTTAGCGTATGCCTTGGAATAAAAAAAACAAGACATTCTGTATAGGAAAATAAAAGCAAAACATATACGTCGATCTTGTTTCGGATGACATAAAAGAAAAAGAGGTTTTGTATTGTTGTAAATACACGATCAAATGTGAACATTTATCGATAGAAATGTGAACTTAAAATCATATCCTTTTATCACGTTTATATTTGATTGTTATTTGTTGCTATTTATTGTGAGGTTGGTATGGAAGGAATATTAAAAAGGAAGATATCAATATTTAGAGGTTATCAAGACAGATGGTTTCTCTTGACAAAAGATGGATTAATGAGACAATATGAGGTAAATTCATCATTGAAGTATCATCGATGAAGATTATACTTATGATTTTTGAAGCCAACAAACCCCCCCCCAAAAAAAAAACCAAAACAACCCCACAATAGTAGTAAACACAATTATTTTTTGAATAACTGTATGTTTTCTTTTCAACAATTGATAGAGATAACAACAACAACTGATTGAAAGGTAAATTCAAATAGAGGAAATCAAAATAAACATACAAAAACCAACGTTATCAAACAGCTAATCAAATGTGTCATATTCCTGACTTCGAGGAAAAGGATGAAGTAAACCTGGTTAAGTTGTTTGCGTATCCTCTCACTTATTTAGCAGTTGTTAATAGTCTCGTTATGTTGACAAATGGGTAAGAAATGACAACTGACACTTTGATCACAACTGTATCTGAAAGGTCAGTCATGTTAAGTCTCTCAGTCAATTTTTAATTGTATCCTCTGTGACCAATCTAGTACTGTGTAATCAATTCGTTTGCTGTTTTATTGCAATGACTTTCATTATCAAAATACGTAGTTTGATGTCGATAGATTCTACCTCTGCATTGAGAGTGGGACGATATTCATCCAGTCGAGACAGTTAATTTTTCGCTGAGCGTTTTAAACATAACTCTACAGTAAGCTTAATACAATTACAATGTTGAGAGATCAGGTAAAGTTATACCTCATACTTGTCATACTGATAGAAGTTATATGATGTATCCTTGAAATGTTTTTTTTAGAAAAAGCCAAGTAGTGCAACACAAAAGGCTAAATGGGAAATGCATGTCATGGTAAGCATTATTAAAACGGTTTGAAACACTCTGGAAAAATCGGCTACAATGTGATGATCATATAAAATGCGAAGTAAGATCTATAAGTTCAAATTGACACTTCAAGCCGGAAAAGCATTATCCAAGAAAAAAATAAGCTTATGTATTGATAGGTTGAGGAACTCTTTTTATAAGACATTTATATTCCAAATAAAATATCGGGAAGATGCTGACCCAGACTATAATTTATATTTTCTCGGTATGACTTGGGTCTCTGATCAAATAGAAAAGGTAATCTCAAATCTGCTTAAATTTGCAAAATGACCTTGAATGAGCTAAATGGTGCAAACAATCAAAACCCGCTATAAAGTATGAGGGACCATCAGTATACTGTGGATTCATTAATATTCGTTGGATACCAATTTTCGTGGATTTAGTGGGTACAGGTGAACCACGAATTCAAATGTTCAACGAAATACAAATTTGGTAAAGGAATGAGTGTAGACTTTGTCAAAACCACGAAATTAAATATCCACGAATATGTAAATTTTCCTCAAACCACGAAAATTGGTACCAACGAAAATAAATGAATCCAAAGTATACTAAATAATATACGCTACACGGTGACCTTTCATAAAGAACTAAAAAAAAATATTACATTAGCCGTATTTGTCACAATTATTTAGCTATTCTGGGTCCTCAAACTCAACTTTGTTCTTGTTTGCCCTTATAAATATGTTAATCTGAGCGTTACTGATGACTTGTATAAGTATGATACGCGCGTCTGTCGTATTAAATTATAATCCTGGTACCTTTGATACCTATATGAGAACGCTTCAATGAAACTTATTGGCAGTAGACAATATTTCTTGCACATACAATACATTTCTTTAAATGTTTTTAATTGGATGTGTTACTAATTCTTTTATTCTATTTCCCACAACAGCTCGCTGATATCGACCAGAAAAAAGACGGACTGCGTTTCAATATAACTTCTAATAATGGGCAAAACATAAAATTAAAAGGTATAATCAAATAAAATGGATCTTAAAACAATCCGAACCACACAATGCAAGAACCAACGACCAGCGACAACAAAAAAGATAGAATTTAAGATAAAAAACTAATTAAATTAAATACTCTCACCATCAGTAATGAGCAAAACGTTTTTGTATAAAGACGATACAAAAATCTCGAGCTGCATGATTTATGTTTCAACAAAAACGAAGCGAAAGCATTGAGCAGATAACATACAAAACAGTGAAATCACAAAAAATAAGATACCGAACAACGAGGAAAATGCATAACCAAAAGTCTCTAACCAAATGTCAAAACCTCAGAAACATTAAACGAATAGATAATCACATTTTCCCGGATTTGAAAAGGCTTTTGCTTATGTTAAAATGGTCGGGTACACCTTGTTTTATATACAAAACCACATCTTGCTTAATACAGGATCATAAAGCATTTGGAAGAATACAACATTTTTTTGAACGTAGTCTAACCAACCTAACTTATCATTAACTAGTCTGTTAATCTCTAAAAGTAATACTAAAGTTGAAGTGTCGGCATATGTATATGCATATCCTTATGCATATCTTTCAAATTTATCTGAAAAAAGTCATAGACACCTTTAAAAGATAAACATTTTGTTTAAATAACATAAGTTTTACATCATTTCATTATTTATCCCACAGCACAATCGGAAGATGAAAGGGAGAAGT
This sequence comes from Mytilus trossulus, assembly GCF_036588685.1. Taxonomy (NCBI): domain Eukaryota; kingdom Metazoa; phylum Mollusca; class Bivalvia; order Mytilida; family Mytilidae; genus Mytilus; species Mytilus trossulus. The sequence goes on along the minus strand of NC_086385.1, from coordinate 48,084,703 downwards.
GGATTGAATGCCTTAAGAAGGTAAACAGTTCCTTGTGTAAAGACCGGATTTATACTTCGACACAATTTTACAGTTGTGTGATATCACAGGCAAAAGAACAATCATAGATAAAATGCTACATGATCAGAGTTGTTATGTCCCCAAATGGCAACTTATATCTACATTCTCAATTAAATTACTATATCCATTATCGTGTTTAAAACATCAAAAGCTCATGTGTTACATAACTTAAAAGAGAAAATTGGGGACCGATGAATCAAAATAGGAAATACAAATTACAAAATGGGCAAGAATTATGAAAAAGTGAGAATTCTATAATCAGATCTATAGCTTCCATATCCTCCATTGTTGAATTTGTACCGTCACTGAATATAGTGAATGCATGTTCTAAACAGTATCGTTGTTGCCCTACTGCTTTTGTAGGATGAAATTATAAATTGTTGAAATAATTTCAGTGGAATTCCAATGATGCTGAAGACGATGAAGATGCTTTCTCAAGCGACAGCAACCAAGAAGGTATAATAATTAATCGTTTATAGAAGCATTTCTTCCCGGTTATATTAGCACACTGTGTTCATATAAACACTATTTTGTAAATTTCAACGAAACGTTCACGGAATATAGCTAGCTATATAACGTATAGCAGTGTTCTAGTTAGTTTAATTAGTACATATATACTCCTAGCAGGAATATAAATACTCTCCATGACTTTTGTTTGTATTGAAAACTATTGTTGATAACATACATAGATATAGGAAGATGTGGTGTGAGTGCCAATGAGACAACTCTCCATCCCAATAAAAAATGTATAAAAGTAAACCATTATAAGTCAATGTACGGCCTTTAACACGGATCCTTCGCTCTCACCGAACAAAAAGCTACGTAAAACCATTCAAACGGGAAAACCAACGGTCTAATCTATATAAAAAACGAAAAACGAGAAACTTGTACAAACTACATTAATAAACGAAAACTACTGTACATCAGATTCCTGACTTAGGACAGTAGCAAACATTTGCAGCGGGATTAAACGTTTTGATGGTACCAAACCTTCTCCATGTTCTAGATCCTTTTTCTGAAACAATAGCATAACATCACAACATACATACATGTTCTTTGTTTATTCAAAAGTTAAATGTTCAATGTGTGTGGTGTTTGCGTGTTTATGGATTGGGGTCTTAGGCCAGCTTCCAACTTACTGTGGATTCATGAATATTCGTTGGGTACCAATTTTCGTTGAATTTGTGGGTACAGGGAAACCACGAATTTAAATATTCAACGAAATACGAATTATCTTAAGGAATATATGCAGACATTGCCAAAACCACGAAATTCAGTATCCACGATTATGTAAGTTTTCCTCAATCCACGAAAATTAGTACCCACGAAAAAAAATTAATCCACTGTATAATGATAATGGGCAGCTTACTTATATAGATATCGATATGCGAACTACATTTGCAATTAATTTTAAAAAGGCATTGGAAAACGAAGAAGTGAGACAAAAGATACAATAAAACAATAATCAAACAATAAACAAACTCAAAACTTGAAAACTTACTGTCAAACTAACGAAAAAATGACCATAATGACAAACTGAAGTGTACAAAACACAACATAGTAAAACATATACAAATCATCATTAACAAATACAACGCATCATTAACCCACAAAACTGGTAGTTATTGCATATGCTCATAATGGGTCAGAAAATTTTGCTTGACAAGTTGATGTAGACAAACGAACAAAGGCAAAGTTCAAGGAATAAAAAATGGCGAAGACAGCCGGATTTTGGGCAGACATGCATCTTTATAACATGCAAAATGTTACATTGAATGTAAAGAGATCATATGTGTGTACAAACCAAACCGATCAATCCAGCAAAATAAACGCAACTGATCTAATTAATTCCTAAAAATAAGCACAACGATTGTACATGCATTCAGGAAGCAACTATACCTTTGTTTATACATTTGTTGTTTTAAATGCAGACATATATTTTTTACGACAGTACGTTATGATGAACCTGAGCCAAGTAAAGGTACTCGGAAGAGAATGGAAAGTGATGCTGATATTTTGGAGAAGTTCAAAGAGATCACTATATTAAAAAAAAAGTACATATTTTTAAGATATCTGTCTTTAATTCATTCAATATAATACTTGGCTATGAATTGGAATAAACAAAGCTATATTGTAATTACCTAAACATGACATGAAATTCATTCAACCGAAGTGGGAATGCAGTTGAGGATAGATGATGGGTGCTCAGCTGAGAGGTTTATTCAAATATACCATTTATTTATTTTTGCTTTTTTGAAGGGGGTTGAGTCTGTTCGAAATGATAAGTTGTTGATCATCTTTATTTGACATTTTACCTTTGCTTTTAAACAAATGCCATTTCGTATTCAATTCAAACATAGGTTGTTCGTGATCGATATTTCAATTAAAATGGCATCGTCAGCTGTAGGACATTAAGACGAGGTAATTTTGTTTATCATTCAACGGTTTATTTATCAAAACGTGTTGTCTTTTTTTTTTTTTTTTTTTAACAAAATGGATGCCTTTTGAACGCGTATTATAGGTCCGCTTAGAAGAATATTTTTTTATTTAATTTTCCTTTAAGAATCATGACAAACTAGTTGACAGCCTTATTTAATTTTTGTCATTATATTCCAGAAAAGATTATACAATGGTGGCAGCAATCGATTTCGGATCAGCTTATTCCGGTTGTGCCCTTTCAACGACAAACAGTTTCATCAAAAACCCACTTGAAATACTTAATATGGGACTAGACCAGAAAGGAAATGAGTCTTTAAAAGTCCCGACAGTGCTTCTCTTAAATCCCGATAGGAAATTTGTAGCATTTGGACATCGGGCAGAAGATCAATATACTGATTTACTGGAGAAAACACCAGACGAAGCACACAAGTGGTATTACTTTAGCAGATTCAAAATGCAGCTGTACAATAATATGGTAAATATTTATTATAATGTTTATACTGAGAGTAGATAAAACAATGACTAAATTACGAGGTTACTTGCCACATCGAGAACTAAAACTGCAGTAAATAAAAGAAAGAAAATGACATACTCTGGTTTATGTTAATGGTCGGTAATAAATGCATCATAGGCATGTTTTTTACGCAAAACGCGCGTTTCATGTACAAAGGACTTGTGAATGATACTCGATTAAAACTAAGCCAGAATGGGCATATAATATACGAAGTTGAAGAGCATAGAAGACCCACAAAGTTTTGCCAAATAATGCGATTGATATGAATTAGTTAAAGAGGCAACGAGAAAGGAAAGGCACCAAACAGAAATTAAAAATTTTAACATATCAATTAACAAAACCCCTGAAATAGCAGTAGTAATTTCATCCGTCACTCTTAAATGAAACCATTTCATCATATACTGAAGCTCAATGGTGTGCTCCGGGCATTTCGGCCGCCACTATTAATAAAAACTGACCGCAACGAAATAGCACAATAGTGTCGAAATTCGTGTTAAACAACAACAAATAACTCAATTGAAATGATACGGGGAAATATTTAATATGATACCGTAAAATACCACTGTCTCCAATGGTTTTATGTATCATTCATTAATCGTCATCTGCCCATCGTCATTTACTGTCCAAAAGTACCTTTTACCTGTGATATATTTATTCAGCACTTACAATTCTTCTTATTTTTCTACAGACACTAAAGAAATCAATGACTATTAAAGACATTACTGGGAATAATGAATTGAAAGCAGTAGAAGTATTTGCCTTCTGTATAGAGTATATATGGAACACGCTATTTCGACGGGCTAAAGAGCAAATTACGAATCTAAATGAAGAGGACATTCATTGGGTCCTCACAGTTCCGGCTATTTGGAGCGAGAATGCACGACAATTCATGATTGAAGCTGCAAAAAAGGTACAAATCGTTAAAGTTGTTGAAGATTATAAAATTTCCAACCTCTTTATGTAATTCAGTCTGCATTATTTAAGACTCAAAAACAGTTTTGGATTGATAAAAGTTGTAGACCATTTCGCAATGATCTTGTCGATCGCGCCTCAAGTGATAAGTTTTGATAATTCATTTGGTATTGGTTTTTATCATATAAGACACAACTATGATCAGACAGCTAAAGTATAGATTTTTACATGTATATATGCAATTAAATAATAATGTAATTGAAAATGGAAATAGAAAATGTGTCAAAGAGACAACAACCCGACCAGAGAGCAAACAACAGCCGAAGGCCACCAATGGGTCTGCAATGCAGCGAGACGGTGTTCCTCAGCTTGCCCGTAAACCAAAATGTATACTTGTTAATTGATAACGGACGTCATACTGAACTCAGAAACATACACGAGAAACTACCATTAAAAAATCAAACGAAACTTACAAAGCCCAGAGAGTCTGCACTTGGGACAGGCGCATAAATGAGCAGGGTTAACATCTTTTTGGAGATTTTCAACCCTTCCCTATTCCTCTAGCCAATGTAGAAAAAACACACACCAATACATATACGCACATTACAAATCAGTTCAAAAGAAATCCGAGTCCGATGTCAGAATAAGTAACAAAAAATAACCAAAACAAAATGGCAATGATACATACATTAACAAAGGACTACTAGCAGTAACTGACATGTCAGCTCCAGAATCAAATAAACGGATTGAAAGATTATGTATTCATCATATGAAAAAAAAAGTACAATCTCTCTCGTTAGGGGTATAGTCTTATACCATCATAACATATATGAGAAGAACATAACCCGTATCATGCCAACAACTGGGTTTAGAATAAATGTGTTTATTTACAATGCAAAGACCCTATAAGTGAATCATTTTTAAAGCCAAAATATGCAATCTTTAATGACCTGATAAATCTACAATAATATGCGAAATGAAGTTCTTTTCTAAAAGAACACAAAACAAATTATTTTTGCCAAAAATGCAATACAAAAAAGAAAATTTCAAATAGATAGATTTAATTTTAGGCTGGAATAGACGAAGAACGTTTAACACTTGCACTAGAACCAGAGGCGGCCGCATTTTATTGCAAGAGCGACGAGATACAAAGACGGGCAAGTAAGGCAGTTGGAGGATTTGGATCGTTTGATACAGGTGCTAGATTCCTTGTGGTAGATCTGGGAGGTAATTATAAACTCATGTTTAATAACCTGTCAACCTTATAATTTCTGGAACAAATGGATATATGAGACATGAAAAAGTCCAAAACAAAATTATAACGTCAACAATGAAACGGGAGAAGAATCGCATATTGATTCACTAGAAACGTTTGTTTGTCGTATTGAATTTGACAATGTTAACTATATTCTTATCAAACTTTCCATACGAAAACTCGTAAAAAAAAAATGACATTGCTATCATTATGCTGACTACAATATGATGATATTTTACAATACTTTTACCTGCAGTATATAAGTAATCTGAGCATACAATGTTTCCTGAACAATGATGACATCGAAAAAGCAAACATACTCTAACATCCGAAACTCTGAAATAACATTGTAATGTTTTGCTTTACCCCCATTATTTTTTTTGCTATGATTTGCATTACGTATCAACTGTGAGCATATTCATAAGTATTCCGTCTGTGAACTTGATTTATAAATTGTATTTAGGAAACAGATAAATTTGCTTATTTGGATAAAAAAAATGCGTCATAACGTTTAATATAAGAAGGAGGAGTTAAGGTGTATTTGCAAATGAGACAACTATCAGCCCATATTCAAAGGCAGTTGATATAAGCAATAAAAGGCATCCGGACAGCATGTATGGACCTGTACTTAGGTAGGAGCCTGTAGTTTTGTGGTTGTCGTTTGTTTATGTGTTACTTATTTGTTTCTCGTTCATTTTTATATATAAATAAGGCCGTTTGTTTTCTCGTTTGAATTGTTTTACAATCAATTTGTCATTTGAGGGCCTTTTATAGCTGACTATACGGTATGGGCTTTGCTCATTGTTAAAGGCCGAACGGTGCCCTATAGTTGTTAATTTCTGTGTCATTTTGATCTCTTGTAAAGAGTTGTCTCATTTCTATCATACCACATCTTCTTTTTTATATTTAATGATAAGAAAAATCTGTAACGTACAGTCGACTTTTAGTTCACGACATGAAAAATTTGATTCATCTTCAACGGATTATTTCAAGGCCTTATATTTGAAAAATCAAAAAGATTTGACAGACACGAAATAACGAATACCACTAACACACAGACTCGTGATTTTGGACAGGAAGAAAAGGAATGTGGCTTAGTTTCTATTTCCATTTCTGGGATTAGGTCTGCAATCTTGTTTTTCAAATATTTGGTTTTAAATTATTTGTTGAAACTTGACATAAAAAGCTTTTCGGGCTGGAGCAGTTAATTAAATGTTGCTTGTATTTGTAGGGGGAACAGTTGATATAACATCAAACGAAATTTTAGAATCTGGACAGTTAAAGGAAATACACAGCGCCTCTGGTGGACCATGGGGAGGTAACACGATCAATACAAGAATATGGAAACTGTTGCGAGGTATATTTGGTGATAAGGTAGTAACAAAGTTCATCGCAGAACATCGAGTCGACTACCTCGATCTTGCCAGAAAAGTTGAATTGAAAAAGCGTTTTGTTACTTCTGATGGAAAAATGAGACTAGAAATCCCAAGATCGTTAATTATAGGGGCTAAAAATTCCAATTCGGACACAATTGCCGAGGAATATAAGGAAAAGGTTAAACTAATAAAAAACATGCTAATTTTTTCACCCGAAGTTGTGCTGCAAATTTTTAAAGAAGGCATCGAAAAAATTATTAGATATGTGCAAGATTTATTGGACCAACCTGAAGCAAAAGGGGTTTCAACTATTCTTCTGGTTGGTGGATACGCATCATGTGACCTTCTAAAGGATGCCATGAAAACAAAGTTTAATAAACTTACTGTCATTTGTCCTCTTGATCCGGATTTGGCTGTATTGAAGGGAGCAGTTATTATGGGCCACATGGACACTCCTATTGTTGGTAGAATTGCAAAGTTTCATTACGGCATTGCACAGTCGAAACCATTGACCCCAACCGTAGAAGAATTCCATACAATTATTCGAAAAGGCCATCCTATCCAGGTCAATGAAGTCGTCACAGGATACGATTTTCCGATAACGTTCAACAAGGAAGAAGCTTTGATACAAATTTACGCCTCCGATAATGAAGAGCCCCCGCAAATAATTTCTCCTGATAACTGCAGGAAAATAGGCCAGATCCGTATAAAATTACCCAAATTTAGAAGGGAAGCACGTCTTAGGATAGGAATTTCAAGTAGTGAAACAGAATTAAAAGTAGTTGCCAGAGATGAACATACAGGAAAATGCTTTGAAGGTGTTTGCAGCTTTCTTAATTAAAACTTTTGAAGTAATGCCGAAATTATTATTCATATTGTACAGGACTACATGTAGCAGCTGATTTTTATTTAACTTTTTTTCAAATAAAATTATGTCGAGGAAATAATGTTGCCTTTATTTAGCGATTTTCACATCTCGAAACAAATATATATCGAATAAAAAAATCAAGATGCAACGCAAAGATAAGGGAAATCGTGCACTTAAAAAAACGGTGTGTCCGAATTCCGTTGTCCATATCAGTTTTTCTTGTTGATAACCTTGATGGAGCAGTTACTGTGTATGAAACCAAACGTGTAAATATTATGTTTGTAAATTATTGTACATTTTATCATCACAAAATGAAGAAGTTTAATACAAAAAACCAACACTTATAGTTTAAAGCCTATTTTGACCTTTCGTTTATGGTATATACTATAACAGGTTTATGTATACAAAACCATTCCACTGGACAAGACTATTTAAAGTGAATGGTAAGTTAATTAATAGTGAGGTAAGAAATTGTACATATGGATTGAAAAAAAGCTAAAGCTCCACCCATCAGTTTACCTCCAATCGACGAACAAGTTCAGCGTGTACCAATATAAATTTTGTTGGTCCACTTCCTTCATCTAAACGATAAAAAATATATATTTTTGTATAGAATCTACATCTAGATATCCATGCATATTATTACCAACTAGCACAAACACTGAGACAGCAGTTGCCGAGACTTTGTGTAACGACAGATATGCATACAAAATAAAGTTTGAATGTTGTCCAGCCTGATGGCTCGTGTATGTAAATTATGAACAGTTTATTGAATGAACACAACATCGTAGCATCCTACTGCGTATAGTTTTGTAATCATTTATTATAGATTACTACAAATTATGCTCCGAAACTATTCATAAAAATGGGACAAAAAAAATAGAACGTACACCAAAGTTCCAAAAACTAAAAGTTTCTCGTCAATAGAGTTAATTTACAATCTACATTTCCTTCAATCACTTATTCAAAATACATAGAGTAAATTTCAGTAAGTGTTGTTCCTGAACTGATTTTGTTTGATTGAACTTAAGGTGGTATGGGAGTCTAAAATAAAAATGATAAAATTTGTTCATACTTTGCCAAAATGTAGTATCTATTGATACATGTTAAAAAATATTATAAAAATGATAGGTCACCGTGCATTTTTTTCAAGCTACGGGTCGTGACAAAATGACACATTTTGTATGGATTATACAGGAAAAAAAACCATTTTGTGAATAGAAACTAAACGAAATGATAGAATTGTAAAATAAATTAGGAAAATATAGCTGTCAAACAATGCTTCGATAATATCAAAAGAAAAGATAGGGTCACCGTATGTTTTTTCCGGCTAAAATACAATTTAGGAAAATTCCATGAACAATCCAACAGAAAATGCACTGTTTTAAAGTTATCTCCCCTTAAAATGACAATTTCAAAATATTTAAAAACAACCAAAAATAATCTACACTTGTACATATATTTAAATTTATAAGTAATATTCTTATAAATTGGATCTTTTAAATGTAAAAACACATGAAATATCTGCCTTCTTGCATCACATTGTGCTAATTTGATAGAAAATACGGACCTTAGATTCTCTGTTTTTTACAATCCAAGATGGCGAAAGACACCCATACCACCTTAAAAAGAACATTTGATGTATGAACAAGTGGACGGATCGAAAAAGTTAGAAAAAACCCCAGAAAATATGTATATATATAAACGAATCGAGCGTCTGGCGCAAATACAAACTTTTAATCCTGGTATCTATGAAGTAACAACTAGCCATAAAAGTTCAAATGCAGTGGGTGTAATCAATTTTAGCCAAGCGTATGTCATCAAAATTTTTTTTTTACAAAAAACAACAACAAAAAACCACAAAAAAAACCCGATACCGTATAGTCGGCTACATGTACTACATGTAAATAGCCACGAAATGAATAGTTCAATAGAGGAATCTGACGGCCCTTTGTTATTTATAGCTAAACGATTATAATTACGAAAGTTTTTATTTTATAACATGTCATTTCAGGGCATTTCTAAGATGACCAAGTTGTATGATTTTTGCTCATTGTTGAATGCCGATTGGTGACCTATAGATGTTTACTATTTTGTCATATGGTCTCTGGTGGAGATTTGTCTTATTGGCAATCATACTATATTTCTTTATTTCATATGAACCAAAAACAACCATTGAACTATAAGCTCCTGATTTTTGACAGAAAGAAAGTTACAGAATTTTGAGCATCAAGTTTCTGTATTCAAATCAAAATGATAAACATTAAACGAACTAGAACGCATTGCACATTAATGGACTCAACTGAAACCAGCAAATATGAACTACAACTATATGAGCATTCGACTGCAAAAAAACCCATTACACTACTGATTTAAATTTATTTTTCGCAGATGAAACCTATAGAGTAAGAATCGCAATAATCGTCGTATAAGCTATAACGTTGCCGACCATTGAGTGACAAACAGTCTTGTGGGTACTTAGACGACCCGTTTGGTTGTACAGCATCAAACGCAAAGTATGTCATCTTGGTCATCTGTCCATGTTTGATCCATCTCCAATCTCTGCCAGAAATATGTCTGTTGATGTTCCGTCCACCAACGAAAAAACTTGAATCTTTTTAGAAAAACAAAGAATACTTAAATTGCAGTTGTTTATAGTACATAGCACAGATACATATGACAGTTCACTCCTACATTATAATATATATCATATAGCTGTGATGACATTTAAGATATTCTAATGATTTAGTCACATGTTAAAAAAGGACGAAATATACTAGAGGGAAAGTCAAATTCATAGATCGATAATAAACTGACAATACTATAGTTAAAAGAGAAAATAGTACACATGACACAACATAGAAAACTAAAGAATGAGAACACGAATCCCACCAACGATTACGGGTGATCTCAGGTTCTCCGAAAGGGTTCTCCGAAAGAGTAAGCAGATCTTACTCCACATGTGGCACCCGTCTATTGCTCATGTTATTACAAACCCTGTAATAAGTCTTATTCGGTAGGTCATATTTGTGAAAAATACAAGTCTAGGTAAACAAATCTTAGTACTAATCAAAGAACTAATTTTGGATTTTTTTTAATTCGAAAAATGTTGTACGAAATGGCATACATATCAGAGATCATATGACTAACCTCAGTTTATTCCTTACTTACGTTTATAGTAAGGAAAGCAACGTTATTACATGTATGCAATTTAAAAATAATAAAATTAGAAATGGAAATGGGGAATGTGTCAAAGATACAACAACCCAACCAAATAGCAGACAACAGCCGAAGGCCACCAATGGGTCTTAAATGCAGCGAGAAACTCCCACATCCGGAGTCGTGCTTCAGCTGGCTGATAAACAAAAATGTTAACTAGTTCAGTGATAATGGACGTCATACTAAATTCCGAAATAAACACAAGAAACCGAAATTAAAAATGATACAAGACTAACAAAAGCCAGAGGCTCCTGACTTGGGATAGGCGGAAAAATGTGGCGGGTTAAACATGGGGTTCAACATGTTTTTTTTATATCTCAACCCTCCCCCTATACCTAGCCAATGTAGAAAAAACAAACACACACGCAAAGTAAAAGTCAGTTAATAAGAAGTCCGAGTCCGATCTCAGAATAAGTAACAAAAGACATTAAACAAATTTACAATGATACGTGAATTAACAAAGGACTACTAACAGCTACTGACATGCCAGCTCCAGACCTCAAATAAACTGTTTGAAAGATGATGTCGTCATCATATGAAAAAGTAAAACCCCTCCCGTTAGGGGTTTAGCATTATACTATCATAAAATATTTGAGAAGAACATAACCGGCATCATGCCAACAACTGGTTTTTAGAACAAATGTGTTTATTTCCGATACAAAGACCATATAAGTGAAACAATATTAAAGCCAAAATATGCATCTTAAATGATAAATCTACAATAATATGCAAAGTAAAGTTCTTTTCTTAGAGAAATCTTCAAAAGTAGTTTTGCAAAAAAGCAATAAAAAAAAGAAGATTGAAAATAGATGGATTTAATTTTAGGCTGGAATAGACGGGGAACGTTTAACACTTGCACTAGAACCAGAGGCGGCTGCATTTTGTTGCAAGAGTGACGAGACACAAAGACGTGCAAGTAGGCCAGTTGGAAACATTGGTTCGTTTGATACAGGTGCAAGATTCCTAGTGGTGGATCTTGGAGGTAATAATAAAGTCATGTTTAACAACCTGTCAACATTATAATTTTGGAAACAAAATGAATATTTGAGCCATGAAAGAATCCAAGTAAAAATTATAATGTCAACAATGAAACGGGAAAAGAATCGCATATTGATGCACTAGAAACGTTTGTTTGCAAGTCGTATCGAATTTGACAATGTAAATTAAATTTAAATTCAACTTTCATATGAGAAATCTAAACAAAATTGACATTGCTATCATTATACTGACAACAATATGATAATAATTTACGACACTTATACCTGCATTTTATAAGTAATCTGTGCACACATCGTTTCCTGAACCATGCATAATGTATTTTAACATCCGAAACTCAGAGACAACATTTTGCTGCTTTGATTTACCGCCATTGATTTGTTTTTGCTATGATTTGCAATAAGTATCAACTGTGAGTATATTTATCAGTATTCCGTCTGTGAACTTGACTTATAAAGTGTAATTAGGAAACAGATCAATTTGCTTATTTGGATACAAGATTGCGTCTTAACATTTAATATAAGAAGGAGGAGTTGAGGTTTATTTGCAAATGAGACTACTATCAGCCCATATTCAAATGCAGTGGATATAAGCAATGGAAGGCATCCAGACAGCCTTTATGTATGTGCCTGTCCCAAGTCAGGAGCCTGTAATTCAGTGGTTGTCGTTTGTTTATGTGTTACTTATTTGTTTCTCGTTCATTTTTATATACAAATAAGGCAGTTAGTTTTAATTGTTTTACATTTTCATTTCGGGGCCTTTTATAGCTGACTTTACGGTATGGGCTTTGCTCACTGTTGAAGGCCGTACGGTGCTCTTTAGTTGTTAATTTCTTCGTCATTTTGGTCTCTTGTGGAGAGTTGTCTCATTGGCAATCATATCACATCTTCTTTTTTTATATTTAATAATAAGAAAAATCTGTAGAGTACAGTCGACTTTTAGTTCACGACATGAAAAAATTTATTCATCTTTAATTGGATATTTAAAGTCCTGATATTTAACAAATCAAAAAGATTTACAAGAATTAACGAATACCACTAACACACAGACTCGTGATTTTGTACAGGAACAAAAGGAATGTGGCTAAATTTCTATTTCTATTAACGGGATAAGGTCTGCAACATTGGCTTTCAAATATTTGGTTTTAAATTTTTGTTGATAATTGACATAAAAAGCGCTTCGGGCTGGAGCAGTTTATTAAGTGTTGCTTATATTTGTAGGAGGAACAGTCGATATAACATCAAACGAAATCATGGAATCTGGACAATTAAAGGAAATACACAGTGCCTCTGGTGGACCATGGGGAGGTAACACGATCAATACAAGAATATGGAAACTCTTGCGAGGAATTTTTGGTGATAAAGTAGTAACAAAGTTCATCGCAGAACATCGAGACGAATACCTCGATCTTGCGAGAAGAGTTGAATTAAAAAAGCGAACTGTTACTCCTGATGGAAAAATTACACTTGAAATTGAAAGGTCGTTAATTATAGAGGCTCAGAATTTCAATCCGGACATAATTGCTGAGGAATATAAGGATAAGGTTAAACTAATTAGAAACAAGCTTATTTTTTCTCCCGATGTTGTGCTGCAAATTTTTAAAGACGGCATCGACAAAATCATCATGTATGTGCAAGATTTATTGGACCAACCGGAAACAAAGGGGGTTTCAACTATCCTTCTGGTTGGTGGATACGCAGCATGTGACCTTCTAAAGGATGCAATGAAAACAAAGTTTAATGAACTTACCGTCATTTGTCCTCTTGATCCGGATTTAGCTGTATTGAATGGAGCAGTTATTATGGGCCACATGGACACTCCTATTATTGGTAGAATTGCAAAGTTTCATTACGGCATTGCGTTTTTGTCTGGTGTCGAACAGTCAAAAAAATTGACCTCAACCGTAGAAGAATTCCATACCATTATTCGAAAAGGTCATCCTATCCAGGTCAATGAAGTCGTCACCGGATACGATTTTCCGATAATTTTCAACAAGGAAGAAGCTTTGATACAAATTTACGCCTCCGATAATGATGAGCCACCGCAAATAATTTCTTCCGATAACTGCAGGAAAATAGGTCAGATCCGTATAAAATTACCCAAATTTAGAAGGGAAGCACGTCTTAAGATAGGAATATCAACTAGTGAAACAGAATTCAAAGTAGTTGCCAGAGATGAACATACGGGAATATGCTTTGAAGGTGTTTGCAGCTTTCTTAATTAAACCTTTTGAAGTAATGCCAACATTATTATTCATATTGTACAGGACTACATTTAGCAGCTGATTTTTATTTAACTTTTTTCAAATAAATTTATGTCGAGGAACTAATGTTGCCTTTATTAAGCGATTTTCACATCTCAAATTAAATAATTGTCGAATAAAAAAAGCAAGACGCAAGGCAAAGATAAGGGAAATCGTGCACTTAAAAAAACGGTGTGTCAAATTCCGTTGTCCGTTTCAGTTGTTCTTGTTAATAACCTTGATGGATCAGTTATTGTGTATGGAACCAAACGTGTAAATGTTTGTAAATTATTGTACATTTTAGCATCACAAAATAAATAAGTTTAATACAAAAACACTATATTTAGTTTAAGGCCTATTTTGACCTTTCGTTTATGGTATATACAGTAAAAGGTTTATGACTACAAAACCTTTCCATTGGCCAAGACTATTCAAAGTCATTGCTTAGTTTAATTAATAGTCATGTAAGGAATGCCACATTTGTGTTGAGTAAGGTAGAGTTGCTAAAGATCCACCCATCAGTTAACCTCCAATCGACGAACAATTTCAGCGTATACCAAAATATATTTTGTTGGTTCACTTCCTTCATCTTAACATAAATAATTTGGTACGAACTATGCATTAATATTACTAATTATTAATATTATGCATTACTATTAGTTGGATACTATTTTTTATGGATTTCGTGGGTACAGGAGAAACACAGATACAAATGTGATACGAATTGCACATTTTCTAAAGGAACATATACAGACTTTGCCAAAACCACAAAATATAATATCCACTAATATGGAAATTTTCAGGAACTACGGAAATTGGTATCCACGAAAATAAATGAATCCACAGTATTCATTATTTGAGTTGAAGTATCAGGTTTGATCAACTTGCAATATTTTTGAACAGTTTAAAGCACGATTTACGTTGCATGCCACCCTACATTCAGAAATTTGTTGAATCAAAATCATCATTGTCAACTCCTAGTTGCAGAACATTTTGGATTTAAAGATAAAAATGTACATTTGTGATGATTTTTGTAAAGCAAGAAGTAAAGATTTTGAATTAGACCCATTTAAGAACCAAAGTAAACCTTGTCCTTCAAATACTGACGTTTGTAAAAACTGTAACAAGCATTTCGATAAACTGTGATGTCCAATAGCGTTGACTTTGAAAGATAACAGAGGGTCATTCAAATTCCTATATCGAAAATAAACTGACAGTGCTAAAAAAAGATGAAGACAAACAATCAAATATAGTACAAAAAACACAACATAAAAAACTAAAGACTAAAATAACACGTTAAGATACCTTAATTTTGTTTAAAGGATATTACTTTTCACAGATAAATCCTGCTTTAGAATAGTCGCAATCATTATCATGGAGGTTATAACGATTATTAACATATAATAACAAACAGTCTTGAGGGCTACCAAAAGATCCATTTGGTTGTCCATCACCAAATGCAAAGTATTTCATCTTGGTCATCTTTCCATTCCAAAGCCATCGCCAATCTCCCCCAGAAATATGTCTGTTGATGTTACGTCCACCCAGGTGGAAACTTAAACCTATTTTTAAATTAAAGAAAATATAAAGTTCATACAAGTGTAGTACTCATTCGAATTAAAATAACGATTCACCTCGTTATTGCTGCCAATTTGTTATTTCGAAGAAAATGCTACGATTTGAACTAATAAAAAGTCTACTTTTCAAAGAAGATAATAGATCAATCAACAATTTCTGTCTGTTGCTGATTAAGATTATAACCATGAAAACATAATTTTGACTGCTGTATATGAACCTTTTTTTGACATTTGTTTTATTTGTAAAAAACATATATTAACGATTTTTTTTTAGATATGTGAGGATAATGTGAAGAAATAACTTTGTTTATCCAAATAAACAAACAATGAGAAATGTGTATTATTGTCCATCTTAGTGATTACAAAATATGATAAATAAACTATATATTTACCAGTATTCATCTTTTTTAATTTACGTTTCATCGATAGCAGTTTATCTAAGGTTTCAAATACTGCCAAGTTTGCACCATGTCCTAAACATATTTCCTTCAAATAAAAATGAAATACTTGTACTAAATTTTCATAGCACGTGGGATATAGTTACAATGAAAAACTTTAAGTTATTTACATTTAATTAATTAAAGTTTATTAACTACAAATGTACCAGCCTTATTTATTGTATACATAAGATTATAATTATTGTAAGCGGAAAAGTCAAAATACCAAAAGGATATAAAAATTAAAAACGTATGAAAAGAAAGAATATTTAAAATGTTTATCAATAGAGACATCGATCACAAACAAACACATATATATTAAAGCTGTGTATAACATACAAATGCAGTATCCCATGTCTCTTTTTCTTTATTTATAAGGTAGCAACTCTTTTCAATTTTCTGGTAGGGATATCTGCAAGCATGTGTTTGTAAAAAAAAATAGTTACATACCCTTCATAAAATTAACTCATTGTGTTCGACAGGCATGCTTTTGTTTTTAAAAGATGACAGGATAATGAAATCAATCAAATAAAAATTTAAGTCGAAGAGTATGAAACGATGTTTTAATATGTGTCAAAAGACTAGTCTATCGTTAAATAACAGTGAAAAAAAATCGGAAAAGAGATAAAAAAATAAACCTAAGCCTTAAATGCATTTGCAATGGAATTACCCTTTTTGTTTTGGAAAGAATCAACTTAAAATTTTGTAAATCAGCCTCAACTAGATGATATTTTCATTATTCACAATTAAGAGGAGTATATAAACATGGGTTTAAAACAGGAAAATAATGTAAATTTATCTTTAAGTTCACTACATGATTGATCAAAAACAAATTTATAACAAATAAATCACAAATGAATTAAAAAGAGAGAGCTGACCATAAGTATCTCTATTTTGACATTTGAAGATTTAATTTCAAAAACGTAATACAGGGTGACGTGACCAGATTCTTAATAAAATATACCTGCATGATTGTAGACCAAATGTATTCCACAAAACATCAAAACGGCAATTGAAAAGGAAAACATACTGGACAGGATATAGGCCAAAATAGAACAAAATATTCAAATACGATACGATATAAGTTTATATAAATGCAACATGTTAATATCAATTTTCATTTTTTTGTGAGAACAGATATGTAAAATCGATCTTATGATAGATGATTTTTGGAATGATATTGATTTTTCCCCTGAAAACTGGTTTCCAATGAGCTGTGTTATAAACATGTTATTGTTTTGATACCAATTGTACATTTGCTAACATAAAAAAGTACCTTTGTACTTAATCATATTAATATTCAATCAATATGTAAAGTTTTATGTCATAACTAGTCGTGGTAATACAAATGATATTTTTCTATAAAATTGATCTTGCTACATTTACGTACTATTCTGATATCGGACTCTGACTTCTTTTTGACTGAGTTTTACTGTGTGTATTAGCTATTGGTAAAGGTGGAGGGTTGAGATCTCGCTAAACATTTTTATAACCGGCGCATTTATGCCTGTCCTAAATCTGGAGCCTCAGCCATTTGTTTTTGGTGTATGCTTCTTTCAATTAAGTTCATTTACATGTTTCGGAGTTTTCACTAAACTAGTACACATGTGGAGTTAGGGGCCAAGTTAAGCCCTCCTCCGGTTGTGGGTGTTTCTTGCTGTATTGAATCCGTTTTGGTCGAGTTTTCGTCTCTGTTAAACATTTCCATTTTCCATTTTCAATTCTCAAATTATTTAGTTATCTAAGCCGTTATACCAAACGGAATATGCATTAAGAAAAAGTATCTTATTCCAATTACATCAGTCTACACATAAATTTCAGATATAAATACTGTTTGATATGACAAAAACATATGATTAATTTTAGGTCTCCTTCTTAAAATATAGAAAAGGAGAAAAAGATGGCCTTAGCTTAAAGTTACTGGATATTGTGAAAAAAACAAAAAGACTTTAATATGTAATCTTATGTGAAAGAGATGTCTTTGGTTAAAAAGATGCTAGATGTTGTCCAAAAAAGGCTTTAGTTTGCAACCATATGTGTTTCATATAATAACATACAAAGAACTCTCCAAGTATATATTTTTATTTGAATTATTTCAGTTTTGAGTACGGCATATTCCAATAAAAGTTGGAGACAGTAGAGCCGTGTGAAGACAGTAGAGTGCCTCCCCGTGTTTCAGGTTTATGCTCTTATATTATACTAGATCATGGAGCTTGTGTCCGAGCGACTTATCTAGTTCATCACGTTCGGAATGTTTATCAAAAGTAGTCAATATTTAACCCCGTTTTACTATTAAGTCAGACGTCAGACGTTAGTCGCTACTATGATATACCCTATCTTTTGTTTTATTTTGTCGGGTAATAATGACGGATAGCGTTTTATGTCTTTCGCCGAACAGATTTATCTTTTTTACATATTTTTTTTTTTTTTATGCTGATTAATATTCTGGACGCCAGTCTTCGCTGCTTTCTAATAAAATCCACAAACAAAAAACAACTAGGAATCTTAGAAATGGAAAAATATTAAATACTAAACTCGTTCAAAGGGTATCTTCACGTCTCAATCTTCAAAATCGGTTATCTAAATATACTACCATCGCTAACATTTTTAACAATAAAAATCATGACTATCTTTCTATCGATAAGTGTCATGCCAAACAATGACTAATATGTCCCCTTCTTTCCACCAACAATATGTTAAGGTCCCTGTTTAATGGTCGCACATTTTCTTTAAATTTTGAAACTGATATAACTTGAAAAACAAACAGTATTATTTATTTACTCACATTCAACAAACCGGGTCGCGATATTCAGTACGTAGCTGAAACTGCTCGATATTTATCTTTACACACACAAAAACACCTGTATCATTTTAAAAGACCCAATAAATTCAAAAGTATCATTTATACACCTTAAAAGAAGCATAATCAACCTATTAAATATTTAACAGTTCAACCTGTAGACGTAGTAAATCAGCAGCCTGGTGAATCACATTCAAAATTTGTAAGATCGCGGAAAATAATTGAATTAAATTGGATAAAAAAATTACAGACAGTCTAACATCTCGGTCTTATTAATAACATCATGGGAATAAGTAATATATCAAGAAACGATTCTGTTAACATTTTGAATATAGTTTCTAAAACTGTTCGTAAAAACCGTTCTCATGGTCGTAGAACAAATCGCAATCACAGAAAATTTCAGACCAATCATTCAAATATTTCGGACATAATTCCTATTTCAAAATCAACGGCAGACATTATCTAATAGCAAAGCTCTGTTCTTTATATACCGGTTAGTAAGTTAAATAACATTTTAAAGGATTGCAACACTATTTTATATAGCAGTTCTAAGTATGAAGTCGTTCAAATTATAAAGGCATATTGTAATTCCAAACTGTTTCCCAAACTTGATCGATCTGAAGATCATAAAAAAACATTTTTTTTAAAATAAAGTATGCCAATAAAGGTTTTGATTTTGTAAATATTGACAGTATTTTTAACGACCATTCTGTTAAAGAACAAATTCCTGGATATTTTGATAATACTGATCTCCCTCTTTTTTGTTATATTTACAAGAAATCTACCGGGAAATATGTGTTTAATTATAGCGAATTGTGTAATGATGTTAATATCAGTGAAAATACACCTACTGCATGTAATTGCAGTATTTCAGAATACATTTATGGTCCCATTTCCCATATTATAACAGGAGATGTTAACATCGTTCAAGACCGAAAGTTAAAATCATTCCTCAGTAAAGGACGTAAAAATCGTCCCCCGTCAATTATTAATTGGCACGACTCACTCCGTACTTACTGTTTGAAATGGTTAAAACGGGAAAAAACTGACGAAAAAATCTTTTGAATCGTTTTTTTTTATTCAGTAATGAACATAGTCAAAAACTCGTTGGAAATACTTGATAAATTGCATGCTTTTATTGGTGATTTTAAATCTGTTCAAAGGTTTGATTTTTCTACCCTGTATCCCACTTTGCCTCAAATTCTCATAAAGAAAAAATTCACACACCTAATCAAATAGGCAGTTAAAAAGTCAGTACGCGTATTCGTATGTTCAAACTGTTTTAGGTCATATTTTTGTAGTAATAAACAAAAGAACTATGTCAATTGGACATGCTTTGATACTATATCTGCCTTGAACTTTTAGTAGATACAATTTTTGTTTGCTTTGGAGATTCCGTATATCTTCAAGTTATTTGAATTCCAATTGGGACTAACTGTGCACCACTTATTGCGGACCTGTTTTTGTATTGCTATGAGTGACAAAGACCTATCGAAACAACATATAATACAACACTTTGATAATACTTTTAGATATTTGGAATATATATTGGCTCTGTAGATATCTATGTATTATTGTCATTTTGTTTATTTTCTTTTGTTACCTCTTTCTACATCGGACCCGGACTTCTCTTGAACTGAATTTTACCGTGCAAATTGATATGCGTTTACTTTTTTTACATTGGCTAGAGGTATAGGGGAGGGTTGAGATGTTAAAAACATGTTTAAATCCGCCGCATTTTTGCGCCTGTCCCAAGTCCTGAGCCTCTGGCCTTTGTAAGTCTTGAATGATTTTTAATTTTAGTTTCTTGTGTATGATTTGGAGTTACGTATGACGTCCACTATCCCTTAACTAGTATATATATATATTTGAAGGACGCCTCCGGGTGCGAGAGTTTCTAGCTGCATGGAAGACCTATTGGTGACCTTCTGCTGTTGTCGGAGTGCTGTCTCTTTGACACATTCCCCATTTCCATTTTAAATTGTATGTACTATATATATCAATATAAAAAGCAATAATCAACTCCATTTGGTCATGGTGCTTCGTTCAGTTATCATATTTTTTTACATGCTATATTGTTAACGTGTTGAAAATAACTTGTTAAATCGATTGAGACAAAAACAAATCCAGGTTACAAAACTAAAACCGAGGAAAACACATCAACTGTAAGAGGATAATAACGAAACAACAGAAACACTGAAATGATAAAAAAAACCAAACGACAATGCAACACACACAGAAACGAACTATAAGATAACAACTGCCATTTTCCTGACTTGGTACATGACATTTTTAGGTGGGTTGAACCTGATTTTGTGGCTAGCTAAGCATCGCACTTTTCTGGCACTGTTAAATATTACACTGAAATGACACCATTACATGACAGGAATACAGTACAAAAAATACAAGAACATTCTGGACTGAGAAATACACAAATAAAAAATACAATAGCACATGCTGATTACAGATCTAGAATAAAAACGAACACGTAAAACAACATGGGACAGTTGACAAAACAGCACAACAGAACCACGACTGGGGCAACGCCACAAAATGACGTCACAGGTAATTTTTAAAAAATCAATTGATACTGTTCAAGATCAGATTTTGAACTATGTCATTTGGTGTGTTTTATAACAATTACAAGAATATTAATACGGAATTGTGTTAATAATTAGATAATGAATTTTATTATATAGCTATGACGATGTTTTTCTCAATCAAACTGTAAAAGAAATAAATAGTGTACATTTAGTTGCTTTAAATCAAACATAGTTTTCTATGTATTGTTATTTATCTGTATGTCTTTTTTTTTATTAGGACATTGTCAGTTTTTTTCTCGATTTATGAGTTTCAATATCAGTTTAGTATCTTTAGTTTCTGTTTTTATCACCAGTGTAAAAATATTGTGCAGTTTTTAAAATCTTTATTTGCGAAATAAATTTGTATTTTTTTGAAAAGTTACTATTATTTCGAACACGGTTTTTGTTTCACATCTATTTCTGATCCCAGTTCATCCCGTAACACTATTTTTATACTGGCGTTTTACAGCTGTTGCACATTAATTCATCGTCCATAGCTGGTTCAGAAGCGGTACAGGATTCGTCATTTAAAACATCTTTTATAGCACACAGTGATGGTCTGTTGCAGCCTAATCCTGAAATAGAATTAGAGGATACGAAACCATGTACTTGTATATGAACAACGGTAAGTGAATATAAAATAACCATTGAAATGTTTACCATGTGTTACTTAAAAAATTACCGGTCTTTACATATGACAAACCGGTTCCTTGGATTAATTACTTGTCGTTTAAATAAACAAATAACATATAACAAATGTATGCAAAGTGATAACAAAATCTCAATCAGGTAGTAATAATTTAAATAGCATTCCTGTATGAGATGTTTAAACTTTCTTTGAAAATAAAAATAAATTAAAAAAATCAGCCTAATAGACTTATCACCTTTCAAGATAAATTTTAACGCAACTAAGTTTTTACATTTCAATACCTGTGTCTAACTGTATCTTTTATTTCTCAAAGTTAAGATTGTTAAGATTTATACCAGACAGTAAGTTGCTCGTTATTTGTAAACTAAAAATATTTGTGTATATGTTGCTTATCTTTAACATGGTCTTACTTACGATTTACAACCTTTATCTTTATGAAACGAAGAAATGAATTCACATAAGAAAAACAAAAACATTCTAATGTTAATATAACTTACGTGCCGGGGTAGCTGTAAAAAATGACACAGATTATGATTCAAGTAATAACCCGAATACTCCATGCATTGCTAGTATGATATCGTTATTAATTCACAATTACATCTAAGTTGATATTAGAGGACAGCTTTTCCCTCTCGCGGCGAAGAGAAAAGGGGGGGGGAGTAATATTTACGTTATCACATAAGAACTAAATATAAATAAATAGTGCTACAGTCAGATAAATGTTAAATTTCTGATTGCTTTTTTTGATGGTTAAAAGTACATTACATCGTATTATTAAATGACATAACATATTTTCATTGACTTAAGGCATAGCAAATCCAATTTGATAAAACATTATATCTACAGCAGTCAAAATCAGAAGGTTAAAATTAGATTTTGAAAGGCATCCGTATACCTAAATATGGATATGACACATGGGAAAAACACTTGCTTAATAATTAAGGTCAATAATACGATGGAAGGAAAACAATATTCATTTTTAAAACAAGATTTATTTACTATGAACCATAGGACATGCTGATGATAATGATATAAACTAAAGTATACTTAATGATAAATTACCAATGTGTTTAACGCTACATGTATAAAAAGGATGTACTTAGAATGAACTATTGACTTTTCCGTTTCATAACATACAATTTTACAAGTCTTCTGTAGATGGATCTATTAAATATATTTATCGGGTGCAACCGTAAGCAAATTTGAAAAAAAACCCACTCAAAACAATGAAATTCATTTTATTTTTTATTTTTAGACCCCTTTCTGTTGAAAACAATATTAATATTTTTTATTAGAGCATATACTTTTAAAATAGAACATATACATGATATATTATGTATATCAATCAGTTTCCCTCCTTTTGTTTGCTTTACTTGTGTCTCATGATCCTAGCTTTTGTTTAGGTTTGTGTGGCTCACTCTTTTCTTTTGTTTGTATTTTCAACAGACATTTTATGTCTTTAATTGGCCTGTTGAAGCCGTTGTCCAGTTCTATAGACTATGATTTTAATTACCTCCTTGGTCATTTAGCCTCATGTGAACCATTGAATTCACGTATTAAATAATATTTATTTTCGAAGTATCATAATTTTTCATAACAATTTGATGATTACTATATAATCATGATATATATATTATCATATGCCTAAAATCAGAACAAAGAACAACATTTGCGATATTTTCTATTTTCTAAAATCATTCAAATGGGTGCAGAAGACAAGATATGCCTTAGAAAAAATGATGTTTTGTCAAAAATATTGTCGGATAGTTTAAAAACAATTAAGGAATGACTTTAATATTTTTTCTGTCTATGAAGAAATAACATACCAAAATGAGGTACACCCTGAATAACGCGCCGGGTGGATTATTTAACAGTGTGCATCACATTTTTTATGTTATTTTGAATAGACTGACAAAATATCACAGGTATTTCCTATAATTTAATTCTAAATTCCATTTTAAACCGGCAAAAATCATGAAAAACCTGGATGACGTCATGGTCACATGAAAAAATTGTGTCTATGAAATGACAAACAAAACGACGTCAGCCAATCAGGAGACGCGTTACATCCAAAAATTGAATTATTGAAAAATGATATGTAGTTAGCCATCCATATTTGCAAAAAATGAAATAACACGAACTATTTTGTTAAAACAGGTTTTAGTTAAATTGCTTCTTAATCTTTTTTATTTGGTTTTTGTTCAACGAAAAACGGTTTCAGTTAGATTGCTTATAAATGAATTGTGCTTCAAAATTGTAATGCAACAACTGATGGCAATAGGTTATACTTACGAAATTGACCTTGTGCTATGTAATAAAAATTAGAACAATTAAACTATGGTAAATTCGATATTCTTATTCGACAAATTGTAATTGAGTACGACGACTTTTTCTGTTTATTATAATTTAAGTATTGTTAACCGTATTACGAATAGGGAATATCAATTAGTATATAAAACAAAATTTAAAAACACATTTGGAAACAGTTGATGATGATCAACATAGCGTAAATGCAGTTAAAATATTTCTTCATATTCACATCGTTCGATTTCTTTTTTTCTATTTGAAAGCTTAAAATGTTGAGTCATTAATAATGAATAGTTTAACCTTTATCACCAGGACTGAAAATTAAACATGTTGAGCGTTTAATATGTTTTGTGTTTGCATATCATAATTTGACTTTATATGAAAACAGAATAAGCGATCAAATAAAGATAGATTGAATAAAGTATACTTACCGACTAAAATATATGGCGTATATCTTCCTGAACAAACGTCACAAATAGATGGCTCTTGAGTAAATGTCTCTGAAAACAATTTATATAGAAGGTTAAAATTATGCTGGCGTAAATTTATTCAAATAATGAGAAAAAAAGGAAATAGAAGTAAATAAATTATTTTGTTGGAGCTTTTATCGTAAGGTGTTAGCAGACTTGTTACCTTAAATCATATTTTAGGGAGAACAGTATTGATAATTTGGTTAAATACACACTTGATCTTGTAATTTCATATTTGATAGATAAATATTCTTTCTAGATTTCGTGGGTGATATAGACACCAAAAATATAATTAAGTGCCATCTCTGTCAGATTCGGTTTGCCTTTGAATCAAAACATATTTTCAGTTATGAGTACGTAATCCCAGCAAGACATGCCGTTCACACTTATAAATGAATACGAAGGTTTGTTATTCCAAACATGTCCTGTTTACAATGTCATCAGTTGCCCAGGATGAGATTTCACTGAAAAGTACGTCTCATATTTGTTTACCAAAAAAGTGTGATTGATAACATGTTATCTATCGAGGCATCGCATGAACTGCCTCCCTGGTGCACAATATGCTCATCATGACAAGTCATGAACATGGCAGTAATGGTTTAACTAGACTTGATGATATACATGCATAACGGTTGATATCTTCTAGACTTCCCTTTATTTAATTTTGCGTTTGTTATTTTGGTTATACATTTTTTTTCATCGATGTTCAAGTATTGTAAATTGATGAAGATAAACAAGTCCTGCTAATAAAATTGAGAATGGAAATGGGGAATGTGTCAAAGAGACAACAACCCGACCAAATAAAATATATATCATACTATTACTCACTTGATTTTGTAGCATAGACAAGGGATATTTTGGCTGTACTTTTATTTACAATATATTTCATGCAAGTGTATGCATTTCCAGATCTAAAAAAAAATTAAGAGGACAAACAATTCAATATATTTTTTTAATTAAAAATGCAGAGCTAGGCAATATATATAGTTTTGCGGCAGATTGATAAATCCGAAACCCCGACAGAAAAGTGCAGGTATCAAGTTGTTCACTATTGTTTTTCTTTCTTGGCTTGTTTGTCAAATTTTAAACCATGTTTTTTTCAAGCTCTTCCAATAATATGCCTTATTTCTATAATGAGTGTTTGTCGTAGAAGTAATCATAAATGAGTGACTTTATTGTGTATATTTATTTATTTATTAAGTTGAAATCACAAATAAATAATTGAAAAAAACCTCGAAAAGAATCGAAAATAAGTATAATTTTGATCTGCTAATTGTATTTGTAGTGTGTAAAATTCGTACCTTGATACAAGAAATGGCCCACGTCTTTCGTAACACAACTTTTCATGCACACCATTTACTGTTAATATTGACATATTAGAACACGAAAAGACAAAGGTATCTTTGTCCTTAACCCAAGTTCCTACATCAAAGCGAAAACATGGGTAATTGCATATTGCGCTTGCTGAAAAATAAAAAATAAAAATGAATGAAAAATAGGTAAATGATCAAGGTGTTTTCCACACCAGATGCAATCTATCATTGTATTTCTGATGGGCACTACACGAATTTCAATTTACCCGATTTGATGAATCAATAATTTCATGTGACTAAATGATATAAAATTTCGTAATAACTACATGTTGTCCATGATTTGATTGAATGTAAAATAACACTATTGAGTAATTTGATAACTAAAAAAAAATAAACCTATATAAGTAACTAACACAATTGGTTAAAGTAACGCCATCTGACTTGTATCAATAAAAAACTTTTCAGTTTATCTAATTCATATTGAAATTTATAATGGATCATAAAAAATTACAGACCTGCCACGAAACATACAAAAAGAAGCAAGGTATTTGTCGTCGTCTTTACCATGATTTTTTTTTAATTCTGGAAGAAAAATAACACAATTATTTATAATCAATTAATTAATAGACATACTGAATTGAATGCTTCTTTTCATACATTGTTTTACAACCCAACAAAATCACTTCAGGAAACATTTCCCAAACAAATATATATATGGTTCCTGAACAAACATATATACTAGTTAAGTGATTATGGACCTCATACTAAACTCCAAACTATACAAAAGAAACTAAAATTAAAAATAATACAAGATTACAAAAGGCTAGAGGCTTCAGATGAAAGACAGGCAAAAAAATGCGGCGCGGTTAAACATGTTTATGAGATCTCAACCCTTCTCTATACCTCTAGCCAATGATGAAAAGTAAACGCTTTACAATACGCACATTAAAGGTCAGTTCAAGAGAAGTCCGAGTCCGATGGCAGAAGATGTAACAAAAGAAAATAAACAAAATGACAATAATACATAAACAACAGCAGACTACTAGCAGTTAAGTGACATGCCAGCTCCAGATATCAATTCAACTGATTGAAAAATAATGTTTTCATCATATGAATATCAGACACAATCCCTCCCATTAGGGGTTAAGTAAAATTTATTTGCACAAATTTGCAGGCAAAAAAGTTTTGCTAAATATTAGACGAGTTATATGTTAATTACGGTGCTAGCTCTGTATAACCACTGTTAATGCGATGTGGAGAGAAAAAAAAAACAATAAAAAAACATAAATAATTAAAAAACGAGCAGCAGGAACCCAACAGAAAACCGGGGATCAGGTTCTTTGGGAAAGTAAGCAGACCAGTGTTGTATGACCCATGTCGTGTTACTCTAAAGAAATCGTTGACAAATCAAATAAGAGTCAAATTAGAATGATCGTCACATCACGAAATAGTGGATTGGTCCTTTACTTTCTTGTTTGTAATACCACAAACAAGACGACGGATACCACATGTGAAGCAGGATTTGCGTACCATGCCGGAGGACCTGAAATTACTACCGTTATTGGTTGAGTTCATGTTGTATAGTCTTAAGTTTTCTATGTTGTGTCTTCTTTACTATTACTTTTCTGTATGCGTTTTTTTTAGCTATAGCCTTGTCAGTTTATTTTCGACCAATGAGGTTTACTGTCCGTATTGTATCTTCCGCCCTTCCTTCATCTGACACAAAGATATGACAATTAGGTTAACTATCCGTCAACATTTTTCCAAACCTTAACCCTTACCATATATAAACTTTTGAAATCGAAACAAGTGTTAAGGTTCACAGAATTGAAAAGATTTAAAAAAATCATTGATAATCTGTTTATCACTTTCTGTGTGTGATAAAATTAACGTTGACGGTGCAAAATTTACTGAACCTGATGTGCATTTCAATAAAACATGTCTCTTCAGTACCATGTTATAGCGCCGAATTTATATTAATTAAGCATTTGTTTTAAACAAAAAGTGAACTAGATATGAGCATTGTTCTTAATTTCGAACGGTATCGGATTTGAAATTCATTATAGTTATTGTCAGAAATATATATTTTTCTCAAAATGAAATTTTATTAAAATCATATGACTTGCAATATTTGTTGGTCATTTCATTTTTAATCATTTATTAAAATTTCAAACTAAAGATAAACTCTATCATAACGTTCTTTTTTTTATTATGACATATATTTTACAAGCATGTCTTCAATCCGTCATCTGCGCATTATTTTTTTGGGGTGTCGTCCGATTGTCCCACTTTTTAAAATTACAGATAAAAAGCAATGAAATTTTGTGAGACAATCGGGAATCTGTGTATCGGCCACATATAAAGCTTAGATGATAGTGAAAAAGTTGTTTGTATATGGTGTAGAAAGATTGGTGACAGTTATAACAATCCGTGTAATTATCAAATATTAAAAAAATATGAACAAATAATGAGTATTTACATATTGAATATTTCATTTTAGACAGAATAGGTACCATTGAAATATCATCAAATATGGAATATAATTTTAAGTTAAAAAAATACATTTCAAGGTATTCATTTTCAAAATTACTTCCTCGCCCCCTTTTGACTTTTAATCGATGTTTGTTTAATGATCATTTTATATCCCGTTACGTTTTTTGAATTAAATTGATATTCAACAAACGTCCTCATTTTATGTTTCATCCATTTTTTCATCTGTGAGAGTCGGGTAGTAAAATAACAAAAATACTCAACCCAAAAGAAAATTCTAAACGGAAAGTCCATAGGCAAATGGCCAAACCAAGAGCTTACACACAGCAAAGGAGTTGATAACAACTGTCATACTGCTGACTTGATATAAACATTTTCTTTATAGAAAATATCCACCGAATTTATAATATTATTTTTATTCCATTCTTGAAAAATTAAATTGTTAAATTTGCTATGGACTTGTGTCAAATCAAACTAGTGGTAGCAAAATTAGTTTTTTTTGGTAAGTGGCTTAGTATTAGTCACTATCTATCACGTACATTGCCAACCTCTGCAATCGGTCCTGTTGCATATTTTTAAAGTCACCATGTGTGTAGTTCTTCGGATATAGAACAAAATATCTGAAACTCCAAAAGAATAGTCATGACTATGATGGTAAACAAATGACGACCTTCCATACTGACTGACTAATCAAAATGTATCAGCTGTGTACCTTAAGATCGGACTTTTTAACACAGAAAAATCAAGAAAAGTTATGGAAATCGTAAAAACTATATATAATTATCAAGGCGACAAGGTTATAATCGCTTTAATTCAAAAAAATAAATAGCATTTCAGTCTAAAGTTACACAATTGCAATGAGAAATGCAAGCAAAAATTTCTAAATTTACAGTATAACTGTATTATTGGCCCAAACTTTTGACAGAAATAATGTGCTACTTACGTCTTGACGAGTCAAATTTCTTTATCAAAACAAGTTTTCGACATCTATATTTATCACAGTATCATGTCAAAGATCATTCAAGTTTATACATATCATCTTTTGTGAAGCTATACAATAACTAAATTTGGATTATAAACACGATTCCCATGTCTGCGTTTTTCTATTTTAAACTGTAAATTTTAAACGTATTACATAATTATGAAATATGTCTCATGACATTTAAACAATAGAAAAATAAGTGTGATATAATAAAGTGAAAAAGTTTTATTTTTTTGTTGACCGTTTTAGTCATGTGTTTCTTAGTTCTCCTATTTATTTGTCTTGTAGTCCTGTAATATTATGTTGTCATTTCAATGTTATAATCAACATTGCCATTAAAGTGCGCGTTTTGGCATGCCATCAAACCAGGTTGAACCCACCAATTTTTTCCTTTAAAAATGTCCTGTACAAAGTCAGGAATATGGCCATTGTTATATTATTGTTCGTTTCTGTGTGTGTTACAATG
The DNA here is from genome assembly GCF_036588685.1 of Mytilus trossulus. NCBI lineage: Eukaryota > Metazoa > Mollusca > Bivalvia > Mytilida > Mytilidae > Mytilus > Mytilus trossulus. Next base: position 48,054,749 of record NC_086385.1, on the reverse strand, counting down.
TAACGTTGCGTCGTTTGTTTTCTATTATTTTTTTAGTGTAAATTCACATTACGATAAGACGTATCACGGTACTTGTCTATCCCAAATTTATGTATTTGGTTTTGATGTTATATTTGTCTGACGCCTTGTCCGTTTCTGTGTGTGTTACATTTTAGTATTGTGTCGTTGTTCTCTTCTTATATTTAATACGTTTCCCTCGGTTTTAGTTTGTTACCCCGATTTTGTTTTTTGTCCATGAGTTTTGAACAGCGGTATACTACTGTTGCCTTTTTTTACGTAGGTTGACTTTGGTAAATAAGGGTTTAAACAATTAATTATATATAGTGATCATTTACATGTTCGCTGCTCTTATCCCCTTATTCACATTGAAACATTCACAACATACGTTAGAAATAAAAACAATATATATCAATAAAGAAAACTCGCTTTACATTAGAAACTTTTCGTTTCCAAGGCTATCAATCAAAATTAAATAGAAGTGAGAATGGAAATGGGTAATGTGTCAGAGATTTTAACGTTGCGTCGTTTGTTTTCTCTTATTTTTGCGTGTAAATTCACATTACGATAAGACGTGTCACGGTACTTGTCTATCGCAAATTTATGTATTTGGTTTTGATTTTATCTATAATACTAAAATTACAAAGTCCAATTTTTCAGCCGTCTTCACGTAAAAACGACGAATCAAAGAATTCAACTTTATATATCACTAATATAGTACAAAGGTGTAGATTGAAAATTACACCACTCCAGGCCCTTTTATTTTCCACGTAATTAATATTGCCAATAATTAAGAAGTTCCGGGTCGAGTCCGATACCGATACCAATAGTATATTCACCTGTTACCTATTAACTTATCTGTACGTTCCGTATCTGACAGGCGCACCACCAAACGGTGTATTCAGGGTTAATATGCTATATACACGGGTCATAATCACAGGGTTGACACTACTAAATTGTCAAAAAGCTACCTATTGTAGTATTTTAATCAGTAAGACTTTCTAAGATAACAAGACTAAAAATGAGGAACAGTTTTCAATTTGTTAGTGGGCATACATGACGTAAAACAGCGAATCAAAGAATTCATCTTTATTTATAACTAATATAGGACAATGTTGTTGATTAAAAAATACTCCATTCCAGGACCTTTTGTTTTCCAAATAATTAATATTACCAATAATTGATAAGTTCCAGTTCGACTGGTTCAAACAGACAGATTTGAAAGCAGAGAAAAACTGTGTATCTTATAATCGGCATGCCTTTATCAGATGACAATACTAATACTATAAAATAAGGCTTGCGCATAGTTATATACCTTAATTCAGTTACGGACCCGCGATATCACGGGTGTGTTCTAGTATTTGTAATTCTCGTGGGATTTTGTCGGATGCTTGGTCCGTTTCTGTGTGTGTTACATTTTAATGTTGTGTCGTTGTTCTCCTCTTATAATAAATACGTTTCCCTCGGTTTTAGTTTGTTACCCCGATTTTGTTTTTTGTCCATAAGTTTTGAACAGCGGTATACTACTGTTGACTTTGGTAAATAAGGGGTTAAACAATTAATTATACATAGTGATCATTTACATGTTCGCTGCTCTTATCCCCTTATCAATATGGAAACATTCACAACATACGTTTGAAATGAAAACCATATATATCAATAAAGAAAAATCGCTTTACATTAGAAACTTTCGTTTCCAAGGCTATCAATCAAAATTAAATAGAAGTGAGAATGACAATGGGTAATGTGTCAGAGAGACAACAACCCGACCATAGAACAGGCAACAACCGAAGATGACTCACAAGTCTTCAATGCAGCGAAAAATACCCGTACCCGGAGACGTCATTCACCTGGTCCCGAAACAAATATGTATACTAGTTTAAATATAATTAACGCCATACTAAACTCTAAATTATACCCCAGAAACTAAAATTAAGAAGAATGTGTCCATAGTACACGGATGCCCAACTCGCACTATCATTTTCTATGTTTAGTGGACCCTGAAAGTGGGCTAAAAACTCTAATTTAGCATTTAAATTAGAGCGATCTTCGACTTCATAAAAAAACTACCATGACCAAAAACTTTAGTCTGAATCGGGACAGACGGACGAACGGACGGACGAACGAACGGATGGACGAACGAACAGACGCACTGACCTGAAAACATAATGCCTCTCTACTATCGTGGGGCATGAAAATAACAGAAGACTAACAAAGGACACAGGCTCTTGACTTAGGACAGGCGCAAAAATGAGGCGGAATGAAACATGTTTATGAAATCTCAACCCTTTTTATTTGTTACACACGACCACAATGTGCCATCATTCTACAATGTTTTACTTAAACTATCATAGATCAGTAAATATTAGTCCAATTCATATTTGTTCAAAATCATTTCCTCATCAACTATTTTTTTCGAACAAATTTCTAGCAAAAATGTATTAATCCACATGTAGTAAAGGCATGTAAGTAAGAAACTTTTTCAAATTAATATCTCTTTTACTGTGACACCAAGGCCTTTTTGATTTTGACTGTTTCCCTCACGAGTTAACTGTCAATAAATTATTCATAATTATGCATTCTAACCGGTATGCCGGTCAAGTTATCCTTTAGATGCAAATATGCATTGAGTATTCATGGAAATTTTTTTTTTCTGAAAAAAAAAATCTTTTGAGATAGAATTTTGAAATAAGATATGAAAAGAAGTTTATGCTTATCGAAAATGTTAAAAAAGTGTTACACGATGTTTATGTTTATGAAACACTCGTAATTATGCATCATATCTATCTTGTTTGTCGTATATATCTGTTTAAAACATAAGCAGCTTGTCACATATCTTCTTAAAATAGGGATTTCAGATTGTTTATGTTCTCTTTACAGCATATTACATAATATTTAACGTATCGTTGGAAATATAAAAAAACCAAATATGTCAAAAGAACATTCAAACTCGTTTGTCAAAAATTAACTGTCAACACCAAGGTGAAACGGGCTATATATGTATAATGCTATATAAATATAATGAACTTTTCTGATAAAGTGTGTTAAAAGTTTTGAAAATGTTTATATTTACGTGAAAGGAACAAAGGTGATTTTTAATCAAAATTTATGAGCCAAATTAATTTTAGTGTTTGATACCACCTAAGAAGAAGAAGAATTATTACTTTATACTTCAATGATTCGTGCTATTGGTGTGTTTAGAATAAGTCGAAGGTACAAAGCTGGCTCAATTTTTGTCAAGATGTTGTATTTCAATTCAAGGCATATAAATATACAAGCCCTTAAAAACTGTTTGTTCGGTGTAGAACAAGGCTCCGTGTTGAAGGCCCTACATTGACCTATATTTGGTAACTTTTATAAATTGTTATTTGGATGGAGAGTTGTCTCATCGGCACTCACACCACATCTTCTTATAGCTATATAGTAAATAAGACGACGAACAGTTTTATTTAGATGTATATTATGAAAGAATAGGGCCCATGTCTGAGATTGAACCTACGCCATGGTACACTTAAAAACATTCTCCTCTTTGACAATGCCTGAGCTAATTCATCTATCATATGTCTTTATTGGAATTGTATAATGCCTTTCGATATAAAGGAGATGGAATAAAATGTCAAACATTATTCCAATAAATGTATATCAATATCTATTGATCTCCGATGATGATGATGATGATGATGATGATGATGATGATGATGATAATGATGATGATGATGATGATGATGATGATGATGATGATGATGATGATGATGATGATGATGATGATGATGATGATGATGATGATGATGATGATGATGATGATGATGATGATGATGATGATGATGATGATGATGATGATGATTTTTTTTTAACTAGTTCACACTTTTTTTAAGAGGCAGTTGAAGCCCACCTAAATGGCTTTTACTCATTTAAACTTTTGAACTTATTATACAATATATTGATTTAAGGTAGCACAATACAAAGATTTTTTTACTTCCAATCACTAACCTTTGAAATGCTGTAACTTTCTTATGAATGCATAGAAAATAATAAAAGAGGTATATATAGATAGATAAAAGATAAATCTTTTGAATAAATGCAATATTTTTATTGTGCAATCATTATGTAATCAATTATTATGTAATTAGCGGCAAAATCTGGGTAAGTTCACTCGAATGAATTTAGCTCTATCATCTCTTTAACTTTACAGGAAATTTTAACGAGATCTTAATCAACACATCATGGGCTTCAAAAGAGTGTCTCAGATTGTCTCTATGGTGTTCCATTCTCTCATAAATCTCTAATTAGTGTAAACGTCATAACCACATAAAAGAAGATAATGTTTAATTAGGTGTAAAATTTGTTCTATACATTCTATCTGAAATCTGAGACATCCTTTTGTAGATAATGGCCATAGGAACAACATATAATAAAATCAATTATCTAGGGATACCTATGCAGAAGCTAATTTCATTTGAAAGTGGAAATTTGGTAAAAAATATTTTAGACACAGTTAACATTATAATTGGTTACATAATTGTTGCATAATACTAACATTGCATTAATTTGAAAGAGTAATCTGTTAGCTATCCAAAACTACCACTTTTATAAATTTTCAAGCATTATTAAGAAAGTTATAGCATTTTAATACTTGGGAGTTGGAGTTATAAAATCTTTGTATCGTGCTACCTTAATCAATGTTGAAAATCCGATGTTTTCTAATGATTGTTATTATTCTCGGCATTTGATTTCTAGACGTTGTCTCATCATGCTCATTGGCAACTTGGCTATATCTTCATTGAATATTCCTCCACTTTAAAACTTTAAATATAAAAATAAGATTCACTAAAGACAAATCAATGTAAGTTCCATACACATATCAGTCGACTCCTCTGAACATGATTACCCTTACGGAATACCGGAGTTCAACCCCTGTTGTTATTAGGTTCGTGTTTATATATATTCTTTTCTGTACTGTTCTGTATTTTTTTTACGGTTTTTCTTTGTTTTTGCTTCGGCATAATCAGTTGGATTTTTAATTTAGGAGTTAAACTATAATTTTTGTATCTTTTGCTTCTCTCTTTAATAATCAGATAAATAAAATAAAATAAAACATTTCGTAGTTTATAATCTATATATTTTTTGAGTAACTATACTTTTGTACAATGATGTTGTTTTACACTTATTAGCACATTGCAGTTAATTCTCTAGAATCTATCTTAATAAATGACACAACTGCTACACATATATTCATCGTTAAGGGTTGGTATCATTCGCTTCTCTCTTTTATCACCTATGAAAAATATCTTCTAGTTTTAGAATGTTTCTATTTAACAATTTAGACTTATTGTACAAGAATATTTTTCAAACACTTATTGCCAAATTAAAGTCCATTCAGGAGATTCTATTTTAATATCTGGTACAGCTTTTGCACGTGCACCCATCGTCACTGATTGGTCTAGAATCGACCCTGCAGGGTTTGTCATAATACCAATCTTTAATAGGACAAAATGGTGGTCTGTTACACCCTAAGGCTAAAATAGAATCATATGATATGAAGCTATATACTTATATTTGAACATGAGAAAATGAAAAAAACTTAACCTATTTAACAAATGTTTAAATGTTCAACATGTTTGATTAAAGAAGGACCGGACATTACAAAATGGCAAAACCGTTCCATGGATTAATGGAAGTCAAACATGTAGATTGGCAGTGAAATCAAATCATGGGTAAAACCTCGTTCTATCTTAAAATAGAAGTTACTAAAACTTACAGCTGTTATAATTGAGATACGTAAATGTTTTCATGAATTGTAATATTTTGAATGATTTTTCTTTTCCTTCCACTCCCTGTAACAGTTACATTTACTTTTTTCGCCTAGTGTTTTCCTGATGGTTTTAGTCTTTATGTTTTGATTCATTTAGGTTGAACTTTTTATACATAATAAAGCAGTAGGACAATTCTATTAATCATATGGAGTACCTTAATTTTGTTCAATATTGTTTTTATTGTCTTGGAACATACATTTAATTATGAAATGTTCTTACTCTTATCGGAATGTGAGCAATGCAGTTTTTTAGGTAACTTTTCACACGAGAAGAAAAATATTATGAAGCATATGTAACTTACGTGCTGAGATTACTGTTAAAAAGGAAAAAGATTATGATTTAAGTAATGCATATCACAAATGCTCCATAGAATGTAGTTATTGACTAATCAACTAACATCTTATACAGAGTTATACCTCGTAGAATGATATTAACCGAAATTGTAAGAACGTTTTCAATCTCAAGGATTCTTATACTTATTTGTGTGCGTTCTGAAAATATCAGAAAAACTGTATAGAAAAATCAAACATTTTTACAGGAAAAATCTGAAACAGTATAAAAAAAACATCAAACAAGATGCTTTTGTTCTTCGTGAATGCATACTGATGTTACCTTTCCAATAGTCATGTGTTAAAAATGTAGGTTATGTCAAATTTAACACAAATCTATGAAATCACCTATGTCCTGTTGGATTTATATTGAATTGCTTTTGAAAACTGATAAAAGTCAAAAATTGTATTTTAAAGTTTTCGACGTAGCTATAATGATATCTTTGAACAGTTATATTTTAGTATTTTCTTACACGTTTTAATACGTTCTGATATTCTGTGAAATGGTTTTAATTCAAAAATTATTCGATAGATGCACACAATGTCAGTGATCATAAACAAAACAGGTTTCGAGTATAATTTGTCCTTTCATTATGCATGTTTTTAAAATGTTTGATAAAATTTGGTAGATGTTATTTGTGCTTCTTTGAAAAATATTTGTTTCTTTTATAGTAATTGAAACTTTGACACAATGATGACTGCTGTACCCCTATTTTGACAATTTTACCTATTCTGTCTGTTTTTTTCACGCATCTTTGTAAATAAGTGGAATTTGACGCGATTTTCATACAAGTGAGATGTTTAGTGCTATAAAACCAGGTTAAATCCGCCATTTTCTACATTTGAAAATGACTGTACAAGATAGGAATAGAAAAATGTTTTCATTGACAGACAGGGCAATTTCTCATACTCATAATAAAATTAACGGTACCAATTTTTCTTGCACCAGATGCGCATTTCGACAATACATGTCTCTTCAGTGATGACCGTGGCCTAAATATTTGGAATCCAAAGCTTATATAACATAAAACTATATTAATGATAGATTCATTTCTATTATTGCCAAAATAGACCTTCACCTAAATATCAAGTAATACAGTTTGTATAGATAATCATTCTCTCCGAACATATTTTTAAATAACTTTTATAATACATCAAACATTGTTTTTTGTATTTCGGGATTACAATCATCTTGATACACCAGGGAAAGAACAATTGCTAAACACCGAAGGCAATATAACAAGTAATCAAAGACGGTGCATTGCCGAACGGAAGGTATGCTTGAATGAAAACCAAATGTACAGTTTTGACCAATCTATACTCTTCTTCATACCCTAGAAAAGTTGAAGCATCTGGATGTTAATTGACGATAAAATTTAAAGCAAGATGTATTTACTATGCATGATGTCTAGTAATATCATTCAGTCTGATTTATTTTAAAAACGTGTTCATTGACACCCTTTTTCAAAAAATGACATTATTTTTGATTACATATAAAGATTATTTATACCAAAAAAAATAAAAAATCACGAATTATTTTTTTGAAAGTTAGATAAATACACAGTCAAAATGTGTTTTTTTTATATAAAAGATAAGGGCAAAATTAAAGGAAAGAATTTTTTTTTAAATGATTTCAATTTTGTTAGATCTTTAAAAACAAAACAGTTAGTTATGTCTATTTAAATACACATCTTAATTGCTTATGTGTAAAAATAGTTTAAACACAGTTTTTCGTAAAATATCAAGAATCGAAACGGTATCGTATTTCCTGAAATAGAGATGCATCGCTCTCTTAAACGATATAATAGAGAAAAACTGATAATTGATTGGCGACTTTATATCATTAGATTATAGAAAAAACATGTCAAATTTCCTGTAGATGGTGTCATGAATTAATTGCAGGATGTGCAACTAATACAAATTTGAAAGCAAATGTGAAAACACAAGGGAATTCCATAGAGTTTAATTTTAACTTAAAACAGAACATTTACAACAAAATGAAGATTTTAACGACCTTGACTGGATATACAGAACATATATATATGGGTATGGGCTTTGCTCATTGTTGAAGGCCGTACGGTGACCTATAATTGTTAATGTTTGTGTCATTTTGGTCTTTTGTGGATATTTGTCTCATTGGCAATCATACCACATCTTCTTTTTTATATATAACATACAGCACTCCTTTTATCTCGTTCTTAAGTATGAGATCTCTAAATAAGACTTACTGGCGACCTTGCGATTAGCCCCGAGTAGCATGACAAGTGACTGTTGCTTGGATTCGTCCTGCTGATTGTTTAGTTTTATACTATCAGAATCCCAAGGTTCATCAGATTAACCCCAGTTTATGGTTATTTACGTATTGCTCACTTTTTACTTTTGTATGTAATTTTAAGTGATTTTTCTGGTCTTTGTTGTTGTGTTTGATTCATTTTTTGAGGCTTTGTCATTTTCTAAAATCTTATGTGTTTTTTTACAATTGGCATCCCCCGCCTCTTCTTCTTTTAAAGAGAACATAAAATTCACATATATAATATTGTATTCGCTGAATAATAAGTTGTCATAACACTTAAACATGTTTAATTTCTACTGATTATCTACTGAGACCTGATTATTATCATATGTCAAAAATAATCACAAGTAAGTACAAAATTTGCGATGATTTCAATTTCTTTGTTCAAGAAATCGTGGAACATATTCACCACATCTCATTTATTTAGTCATCAATATTTGCATAAGTTAGAATACCGTGAAGTGTTTTGTGAGAATAGTTAAAGTCAAAATTGAAAATGAAAATAGGGAATGTGTCAAAGAGACAACAACCCGACCATAGAGCAGACAACGTCCGAAAACCACCAATGGGTCTTCAATGCAGCGATAAAGTACCGCACCCGGAGGAGTCCTTTAACTTGCCCCTAAAGTAAGATTGCTTTTATGCAATTTTTTTCTATTACGCAACAAAGAACGATTAAAGTAATACTTACAGTTTTGACATTTTGCTATGTTATAAAAATGAGAACAATTAAACTATTGTATTTTCAATATTCTACAATTGCAATCGACAAATAGTAATTTGAGTTCTGTAAATAATAATCTAAGTATTGAAAACTGTACTACAAATTAGAAATAGCAAGTAAATTATACAAAAAGTACTAAAAACTAAAATACTATAATCATAATGAAGTACAATTCAGTAATAAAAAAGTTTAAATTAAAACATTTTTCAATATCTCAACTACTAATTTTGTTTTGTTCTCAAATGAAAATTGTTTAACCTTTACAGCCCTAAATTTTTTACCGAATCAACGGGACTCAAAATAAGACATGTTGATTAATAAATCTCTTTTCGTTTAACATAATTTGATTATGTGCATAAATCTATTGAACCGAATAAAATTTCTGGTGAATATCTTCCTGAACAAACGTCACAAATAGATGGCTCTGTAAAATATGTCTCTGAAAGCAGTATAAACAACAGTTTGAAATAATTAGGTGTAGATTTATTTGTATTGATGTTTTCAAATTGAAACAAGAAGAATGTCAATCAAACGAATATATTTTTTCGACCATTTTCTACATAAGAAAATGCCATCTCCAAGTCAAAAATATTACAGTTATTGTCCAATGGTGTGATGTGCTTGAGCTTTTGATTTTGTCATTTGATTAGTGATTACTTTTTTTAAATGTTCCCTGGAATTAAGTATTTTTGTGATTATATTGTTTTGCAAAAACGTTAAACAGTTTTGTCTGTTTGATCAGAAATATTATCAGATTAATCAGTCATACAATTTTTTGGTCATTTTTAACGTAGCTATAAACAATTATCGTGCAGATTGGAGGTTTAATATGCTATAAAACCAGGTTTTACCAGCCATTTTATTTGAAAATTATTCAAATGTTGCAGTGACTTTTATCTACTGGTCTTATTGATCTAAAACGATTGTTTTATTTTTAATTTCGTCCTTTTGTGATCTGCCTTGGAGTTTTATAATTTTGTTACACTTGTGTATCGATACTTGTATAATGTAGATAGATAAGGGCAAACACATCTTGCTATGCATACATCATAAAAATACTCACTGGCTGGTGTAATATAGTTAAGTGTTACTCCGGCTTTACTGTTATAAGCAGTATATTTTATGCACCTGTATGTATTTCCAGGTCTTCCAAAAAAAAAAAAAGGAACACACTTTAAACATTCAGCACATTTTTTAAAAATACATTGTAGTGTTTTGAGGCAGAATAATATATCCGTAACTCGGATTTCTAGAATTATTATAATCATGATGATTCTTCTTTTTTAGTTTCACTTTAGAAGATGACGACTGAAACTACTCAGTATAAAGTTAAAAAGTATTTCCTTGAAGAACTGTTGATACATTTGTTTTCGCGGGTACCAATTATCGTGGATTGAGAACGACTTGTTTGTTGGTGGGTTTTTAAGTTCGTAGTTTTGACAAAGTCTGCATACATTCCTGTAGAAAGTTTGCAATTCGTTGAATATTTAAATTCGTGGTTCCCCTGTGCTAACGAAATCTACGAAAAATAGTAACCTACGAATATTTACAATAAAAATGTCCGTCAGATTTTTAATTCTCTGGTTTTTTCTGCACTTTCGATATTAAGTATTATCGCTATTATCTGTATTTTTCCTTTGATGTTTTTTTGTGATAATTTTCATATCACTCGTGTAGAGTGAGAATGAAAATTATCGCTAGTTTCTAAGGTCCTTAGCAACAGCGTAATAATCTAATTCATGCGCTAAAGTGTCGGCCAATCAGAAAAGGTTCGCCGGAACTATAAAAAAAATGTTATCGAATGACTGCGCTGAAATGTCAACAATAAAAGACGATTTCTCGTTTTAATATTTTACCGTGAATTTCGCCGTTAAATGATTTATTGGAAGTTAATAAAAGTAATCATATCATGTTTATAACAAATAACAAATGTCCTTTTTTTACATAAGTCTACTTCAAATCATCGTAGGTCTGTCTGCATGTACATTTCTTCGTACATGTACATTTCTTCGTCTGCTTTGAAAATACATCCCAAAAGCTCAGCCATGGACACATCGGAATTGTGGGATTCAGATTTCGACCTAGAGACAGCCTTACAAAACATAGAAAACTTTGAATACCAGGAAAATTTAAGTACACAACCATTTGGAACATTTTCACTAGACGTTCCCAATGTCAATCACTGGACATTTAAGACAAATCAAACTACTGACACTGAAAAACAAGAAGATACAACACAAAACACATCAAATTTACCACCTAACATAGACTTTCTGGAAGACAGCAATGATTTTCATGATATTATTCTAGAGACAATATCTGAAACAAATACTGGTACTGATATAAATGTAGCTACATGTTCTTCAAATGTCAACAACACAGCTACATGTATTGCCCCTCCAAGTTGCTCAAAGTCTGATAAATTCAACAAGAGATTTGAACAGATAAATGAAAATGAAAGAGAGCAATTTATGCTTGACAGAGAGAATGACAATACTAAAAGAAAAATGAAAAGTTGTGTAAAGATTTTTACTGATTACATTTTAAGTATCAGAAATGTTCAAGAGGAGATCTTTAATATTGATCCGAAACAGTTAGATGAGTATCTACAAGAATTTTATGTTGGTCTCAGAAAAGAAAATGCCAAAGAAGGCGAATCAAATGAGTATCAACCCAGCACACTTGATGGGTACATGTCCATGATTTGCCGATATCTGAAGCAAAATGGATATAAATATGACATTAAAATAGATGATGAGTTTAAGAAATCCAGAGATTGCCTCAAAGCAAAAAAACAACAACTGAAAGAGATGGGAATGGGCAACCGATCATATGTTTCAGACGCAGTGGAATTATCTGATGAGGAGACCATGATAGAGGCAGGGTCATTAGGCATGGACAACCCTGAAGGTCTGGTCACTCTCCTGTGGTACTTAAATACACGAAATTTTGGACTACGTGGATGCCATGAGCATAGGCAGTTGAAGTGGGGGATGTTAAGTTGGTTGCTACCCCAGAAAAACACCTGGTCTATAATGAGCGACTCACAAAAACAAGGGATGGAACAAACTGCAAAAATACCAGAGCATATGCCCCTAAAGCATGGATAAACCATGACAATCCCGAAAAATGTCATGTATCTGCATACGAGAAGGTATGATATATTCTAAATATTAAGTCGAATAAAAAAAAAGAGTATACAAATATTGTACACATACATATGCACGATGAGTTGAACAATAACATCCTATCCAACAACTATCAGGTGTTAAGATAGAAAAATAACTCAACACACTGGCAGTTCCTAGTAAGGACATTTAATCTGTACGTATGCAATGTTGTATGAAATTTGTACAATTGTGTACTCGTGTATCTTGTAAAAGGTTTCGAAAATAAATATATATCAGCTTGACTTGATCAGATAAAAAAAATGTTGTAAATAGGGTACATGTTACTATAAAACTAAGAAAATGTGTCCATATGATAGTTCAGAGACTAGCACTGGCATTTCCCATGTTCGGTGAACCATGAATTTGAGGTTAAACACCACAATTACATTGTGTACCTACAATTAAGAAATACCATTCAAAAAAAGAACATATTTTGCTTCATTACTGTTACCATGCCAAGCGCTTTATAAACCTGATATTAAATGGACCATTTGTATTACATGATCACATTACTAAGTTCAGTGAACCATACAATTGAGGCCAAAACCATAAAGTACATGTACCATACATTTTAGAAAGATACTTTATTGTCATTTGCCAAATAAGGATGTCCGCTATAATTTTTTTTATTTATGACAGATACAATGTATACCGTATTTAAAGTCATTGTCATTATTTCATAGTTTTTGAAAGGAAAAAGGTGCCAATGTATAATTAATCTTGTGATTTATGCGCACCCCCCCCCCTTCCCAATTAAAAACAAAAATTACCAATGGTTTACATCTCAATAACAACCAAAAAGACCCTTAATTTGCAATCCTGTATTTGAATATTATTGATTTATACCAGTCTTTTAAAAAAATATATATAAAAAGAGTAGCGAACATCCTGAAACGAATAGTTTGTCTAAATTTTCTAGCAATGTATATCTTTTGTAATATGTTACTGATAATTTTGCAGTATAAAAATCACAGACCGCAAGAAATGCAGAATGACACCAGTCCATTTCATCTTGGAATAAACCATTCTAAAAAAGGCAAAGCGGTCACTTGGTACAAAAACATGCCTATGGGTGAAGGAAAGCTTCGCACACTGATGAAATCTGCAGCAACAAAAGCCAACATAACAGACAAAAAACTCACAAATCATTCTGGTCGTAGGACAGCTGTAACACGTCTTATAGAAGAGGGCCTTCCATTAACTGTTGTTCAACAGCATACAGGCCATAAAAACATTCAATCCCTCTTATCATATCAGAAAAACAGTCTTAAGAAACAAAAAGAAATATCACATGTGTTAGATGGTGGTTCTTCCGAGTCAGTATCAAACAGTAAAGGTCAACCAGAACAAAGATCTGAAAGTCCAGGTGTACCAACTAAATCAGATCAAAACAACAATGCAGACACTTCTCAACTTAAAAATTCAGCAATGCTCTTTCCACAGGGAACTATTATAAATGGAGGAAATTTCAATTTCAATTTTGGAAATTCAACTACTTCAAGTACTTGCCAAGATGACAATGCTGGTCCAAAACCCAAGCGCAGACGTGTTCAGGTTATTGAATCAGACAGTGACTGATCTACTGATATATTAATCTATACATTTGTTTCATACATGAAATAATCAAAATTCATAATGTTTTCTAAATGGACTATTTTGTTACAATTCAATTATTGTTATAGTTAATTAAACAGTTTACATATATATTTGACAATGTGTGATATAAGTTATTGGATAAGTTTGACAAATTATTTCTATTTATACAGACTGCAAGGTTTTGGGTTAAACAGATAAAGTGATATGATTGCTAATGAGGCAATTGAAGTGTCCAAATTATACAAATGAAATATGTTTTGGTGTTGTATATCTTTAATTTTGCTTCTTAACTGGTTATTTCATAATTAAAAGTAGCTGTGGATGGAAATAGTAACTATTAATGGTCTTCATTATTAATTTTGTCTACAAATTTTCAATAAATATCAAAAGGACCGAAGAGACATGGTTCTCCAGCTTGAAAAAGGGGGGGGGGAAAGCTTGATCGGGGCGAGGCCTTGATGAAGGAAATTTTCACATCTTCTTCCATACATGTATTGTATAATAACCAGTAATCGTACTGACAACAGGGCAGTGTTTGTCACATTTATCTGTTAAATGTGTGGGATATTGACTTATTGTCTGACCGTGTAGTCCGAGATTACTGACCATGCTGCATGCAGTCTATATGATATATCGTCTCGTACACAATAAATTTCATTTTACAGATATAAAAGGGTTGACACTTACTTAAAATACACTTACATTATATATTCAATTGTTCACTTCATTTTGATACGCAGACACACCAAATTACAGCTTGTAAACAGTGAAAATGGTCTTCGCCATACTTGATCACGTCGAATGTTCAAATGGGACACATTTTTTCAAATGAATGAACATTCTGAGCGACTACATATTTATATCAAATAAGCCTACGCCAAAAAAATAGTACCACAAAAGAAAATGCATTATCATCGTACAAAATACCTTTTTTAACTGAAATTTTAATTAAATGATATTCGAAAATACAAATAACAGCGATAAATAGATTATTTATGTTTTTTTAAACTCGATGCATTTTCTCATTCTCATCTCCGCCCTTCGATGAGATGAGAATGAGAAAATGCATCTCGTTTAAAAAAACATAAATAATCTATAATTATATCTTCAAGTAGGTTTTAGTCGAAGAATTTATCAAACATGTATCATTTATTATTAAATAATAGACTACTCCTCCGGAGGTGAGATTTTCTCGCTGCATTGAAGACCGATTGCTGCTTTTTGGCTGTTTTTTGCTCTTTTGTCAGGTTGTTGTCTCATTGACACATTCCATATATTCATTCTCAATTTTACTCCTCTCAATCATTGAGGAGGTCAAGCTGTTAATCATAATTTTAGTAGTTTTATCAAATATAAAAGCCGGAGGTGTACACACGGTTTATTTTCCTTGTTTATTTTTTGTCAGTTGTATACACAGTTATACATGCTATATTTTGATCATATCAAACAATTCCATAGTATTAAAATTAGAATATCGTGGCTAAATTGGATTTTTTCCTGAAATAAGGGAAAGTTGACAAACATAAAAATATAGATACAGATATATTACAAATAAAATCACTATAATTCCAAGGCCTACATTTAGAAGCAGTGGCCTAATTATATACCTTATCTGTCACAAACGGACGTGTGAAAAAGTTATGAAAAAGACCTTTACTTGAATAGATATTCGTTTTGGCTAAACTTGAATATCGTACCTTGATACAAGGAATGGTCCACGTGTTGCGTAACACATCCGTGTATCAAAACCATTTATTGTCAGAACTGACGTATACGAACACGACCAGTCAAGAGTAGCTCTGTCACTGGGCCGTTCCTAAATTCCAACCTGGAACCGTAAACATGGGTACCTGCAATTTGCACTCGCTATAAAAAATTAAAACAAACCCAAATAATTAAATCAAAATACACATAGTAAATGGTTTATTAAGAGTTTTCAAATTGAATGGCATTATCACAATCTGACGTTGTATTTCTATTGGGCACTGTTTGTCTTTTTGCCTGTAGAACAGTATACTAATTATGTAATAGGTATACAATTTCCCCTAGGTGTTTGTCAATATGTTTCATATACTGATTTCAATCACGCAGAATCTTACAAAGTAATAAGACTAAAACAATTTAAACGTTTCCACTCACATTGTAAACAGTGAGGCACTTAACCAAAGATACCAATAGCTTACAAACTGTAACCAATAACAACTATAAACTTAACGGAACTATAAGTTTGTTGTTTTTCTAAACAGAAGAAATGTTTTGGCAAAACGTTATAACCAAACGTAGTTATTAGTAAGGAGTATTTCTATGATCCCGTAGAATGTTACGACAAATGCAAAGACAATAAACTCATCATCTATAGAAACGAGAGATAATGGTTCCTGCATATGCCTAACCACAGGCGGTCTAATAAAAAGAGTCGACGGCAAAATCAAATATAAAGTTACAACAATTCCCTTCCATTTTCACGAATGTGACCTACCGAATCAGACTATTTACCGATCTGTTTAATTACAATATAAAAAAGAAGATGTGGTATGATTGTCAATGAGACAACTATCCAAAAAAGAACAAAATGACACAGACATTAACAACTATAGGTCACCGTACGGCCTTCAACAATGAGCAAAGCCCATACTGCATTGTCGGCTATAAAAGGTTCCGATAAGACAATGTTAAACAATTTAAACGACAAAACTAACGGCTTTATTTATGTAAAAAAATTAACGAAGTAATTTATGTTAACGATATCCCTGGTTTAATAATTTATCAGTAATACATAGGTTGCGTCTGTTACAATAAAACACGTCACAACAGACACGGGCATAGCGAACAAGTTGTGAAATTTAAACACCGAAAGATGGTGCCGAAGGAACATCACCATCAAAAATGGAAAATTAACAGTAGGGAATGAACAATCGTCTCTTTTGTCGTTAATTTAAATGTGGAGTTTCGCGTTTAAAACCGAAATATCTAAATCCAGGAAAGGACAATTATTACCGAATACATTTGATTTATTTTAAAGTTAGTTCCTTGGGGTAATTTTCAGCAGTATATTGAGAAAATGCTTGATTTTTTTAACGAAAAAATATCATCAATATAACGGTAAGTGTTGTTGAATTTATCAATTGAATGTTATTTCGACGAGTCTTTACTGAGATAAGTCATAAGTGCAAGAGCATTTTTAAACCCCTTTTGAAGCAGGATTCAATAACTTAATCGAAAATCGATATAGAAAGATGTGGCATAAGTGTAAAATAAAACAGCTCTCCTTCCCAGTCACAATTTGTAAACAGTAAACATAATCATGTCGTGAAAAGCATTGAAACCCAAATCAATCAGAAAATTTGTGCCAACACAGAGAATGTCAAAAAGACAACAGCACGACCTAACTACAGAAAACAGCAGAGAGTCACCAATGTGTCTTCAATTCAACGAGAAAATCCCGGTCAAGGATGGGGTCTTTCATGTACATGTATCAGTCGTGTAGCTTAAGATCAAACATTAAACAGAAAAATGATCGGAAAATAAAAATTAATAAAAATGTCGAAATCAATACATAATAATGTAGTTATTTCTGAATGTTATTATATGAACACAAATATCAATTATTAGTATTATCGTATTTTTTGCATGAAATTGGAACAGAAAAAGTGGTTCTAACGCCTTTGCGTTCTAACATGTGCACATTTTTATTTCTACGTCTTTTTTATCACTGGTTCAAAAAATGATGTCAAAGATCATATAATCTCATACATTTTATTTTATTTTAGTTTTTAATTGCATACCTATTCATCAATCTGTTTACAACTAGGGTGACTGACGAAATTTAAAGTTTTTCAAAAGAATAACTACTACTTATCTAAGTTTAAAATAATCGTCACATTTTTTTTCTCTGGTCAATTCAACACCATGGCACAAGTTGCTAATACGCCAGTACTAAATGTTTTTTTTTGTAAACAGATTAAGAATAAATAAGAGAAACGCTAGAAACGATCATTATTAGAGATAACAACACTGTGCCATGTTTCGCATTGACATTTTGTTCTTGCTTCGAAAATCTATGAGGAGATATTTATTTTCGAAAAACGTATCTGGTGTAGTAATTTTTCGTCGTTTTCTCATCAATCTTTAAGCACTCATTTTCAAAGAAAATGCATTTGTAGTACATCCACTATGGTCACGCATCGTATATTACTCTCTGTGATACAATTGAGTGAATGTAAAGGTAATAAATCAACTATGCATAGGACGTTCAGATAGTTTTATTGTCTCTTTTTAAACATATTACGTGTTATTTAACATACAGTTAAAAATCAGAATATGTTAAAGGACATTCAAACACGGTCATTCAAACTCTTATATGGATATAATCAGCAAATTTAAAAACTAGAAAAAACAACAACATGCAAAACACTAAATAAAAAGCTACAAACTTATTAGCTCGACACATAGCTAGACTATTGCAGAAAAAAGAAAACAATGAAATCGACAATTAATTCATTGCAAGGGGATAGATCCAAGATTGTGAATGTCCATAAAAATCTGTATTACGTTAACTGTCATTTGTACTCATAACTATGGGATAGTACATGTACAAGTTTAATAGTCCTGATCTTGGTAGTATACTGTGAAAAAGTGACCAGCGTACAAAGTAAACATAAAAAGGAGATGATGTATGACTGAAAATGAGAACAAATATCCTTCGGATTTCATGAGCGCATGTACTTGTAAGCAATGGAACGTAGTCGTAGGAACATGTACAATAATTTAAAAAGACCATACAGTAAGGTCGGCTATAACAGACCAAGACATGCTTTTGATTGTCAGTTTAATTCTGCTGACAGTTTTGATTTTTCAACCGTCTTCACTACACTTCCACACAATCTAATCAAGAACTAGTTTTCATATTAGATTAAATGGTCTTTTGATTAATTTCATACATTGCAAATGTATTTATTGTAACCTTTTTTTCTAACTAAAAATGAAAGTTTGCTAGACACACTTATCGGAAATGTGAAGATTTGGTTGAAGCTTTACATCTTCTCCCAGAGAACATATAAGTACGTTTTTGCGATGAAGTGTATCGACAAACAGTAGTTTTTCGAATGTTCACTTAATATACCCCTTGAACTGCTATGAATCTGAGTTTATGACCAAACTCAGTAAAGGCACGTCAGTGTTACATTTGGTTGATACATTCAATTATACCTACCGTTATATTTTTGTTAAATAATCCAGAGATCTCTAAATTTACTACCAAAATTTACCCAAAGAAATTTACATTGACTAAATATAATACAAACAGCAGTAGTTGTCCTTTTCTAGATTGGGACATTTCAATTTCCAAAGGGACCACTTCAAACTAAAATTAAGAAAAAAGAGACGATTTTTCATTCCCTTTTGTTCATTTTCCTTTTTAAATGGCGATGTTTTTGGCAATGTTTATATATCCTAACTTGTTTGATACAAATATTTGATTAGCAATTTGGCTGTACCTGTAAACAACTTAAAAACGGTATTTTAAATTCTAAATTTTACGGTAATATTGTACTAAAAGCGTGAAAATCACCATGTGGTCTGTGTAAACTAGCCAAACCTTTAAGGAACGAGAACATGCATGTGTGCATTTAACTAATTACCATTTTATTTTCGGTCTTTTATCGACTTTAATCAAACACATGATGTGTCTAGAAATGAATTCGCAAAATCAGTCGAAACATTATTATAATGGACATGACGCAATAACTAAAACAAAAATGACACGAAAGCCGGATGCTTGAATGACATGTAACAACTCAAAGAAATGTTGTATTAGGAATTATTTAATGACTTAGGCCGTGTTCACATTGACCTTAATTCGGTTTTGTGTAAGTTTTTTTCCCGTCTGTAAACCCGCTGCTGCAGCTTACGTTTTCTAATGCGTAATCGAGACATCTTTAGTATAGTTAAACTATTGCAAATCATCAAAACGGCTTTCACAAAGGAGCAACCACTTAACTGCAAAAAGGGGGTGTTTCTTTTTTTTAATGTTTATCAAATTTATTTTCGCACGAACGTTTTATTCCGGTTTTTTTCCGATGCTGGTGATCAAATATTTTTTTTTCAATGTTTAATACTATAATGTATGGGGAACTCTTGATTCAGAATAGTTTTTTTATCAACTGTATGGGCAGATTTTTTTATCAACCTCCGAATATATCCATTCCCCCTTTTTGCAATCAAATGGTCGTTTACCTACTGCTAGAAATGTTGTCCGAAAACTTTGCATTCGGTTCTATGTAATGAACATTTAAATGCCATATAGTTTACTAGTGTGAACAAATATTATGTACAGTTAAACAAGGTGTATAAATGTGAACAAGTTTAATGTAAAACCAGTGTCCATTACATTAAACTAATTGTAAACATGTTTACTGTACAAGGCGTTTGGTTTGGACTTGCCCTCGGTCATCAGTTTTCTATGTTGTGTTTTGTGACTATTGGACCTTTTAAGACATGATGACCCTGTTGTCATCTTATTTTCGACATCTTCGTCTACTGTATCTCTGGTATCTTCCACCTTTCTTTTATGAGAATATTTTCACATATTAAAAATGAAATTTAATTGCCTAGAGACTTAGTTCTTTTTCGACAACTTACTATAGATTTAACGAGAATGTGTCTTTCTTATTAATTGTTTCTATGTGGACCGTGAAAATAGGCATTACAATTAGAAAGATCATATCATAGGGAACATGTAATTAAGTTTCAAGATGATTGGACTTCAAATTCATCAACAACTATCTCGACTAAAAACTTTAACTTGAGGCGGGACAGACACACAGACGGACGAATCGACCAGAAAACATAATGCCCATTAATGGGGCAATCTAAATGGGGAAAATTATTTCTTAATTAACTTCTAATTTTTTTCCTAAAAATATTTTTTTACTATTATTATATTATTCGCCTTACATTTTGGCAGACATAATGCTACACTTTTGTCTGTATTAATCAGTTTTCTTTGTCTAAACAAGTTGTTTTCGACGTTTCTACTTTTTCCCAATTTCATGTGAAAATTTTTACATGTTTATACATATCATCTTTTTAAAAAGTTATCTTAAAAACTTAATTCGAATCATAAATACGATTCATATGTCTATGTTTCCCCCCCGTTAAATTGTCTATTCTAAACGTATTAGTTATGAATGGTCTTTTAGGACATTTTAACAAGACAATGCAAGAAGTAACCAACATTTTGACTCTAATATAAAAACAAGTGTTTTTTGTCGACCCTTTAAATTTTTGTTGTTGTAAAAAACTGTTTGATATACAAGCAAAGATTTTCAATTGTGCATATATTGTTGTAATCACACATTAAAAGAAGGGTTGTATAATATGCTAATCGAAAATATAAAGAAACAAGGATGTGCTCATAGTACACTGATGCCCCAGTCGCACTATCATTTATGTTCAGTGTACCGTGAAATTGGGGTCAAAACTATCATATTGCATTACAGTTAGACGGATCAAATCTCAGGGAACACGTGTACTCAGTTTCAAGTTTGAATTTCAATTTCATCAAAACTCTACCTTGACCAAAAACTTTAACCTGCATTTGGAAAGACTGATGAACAAACGGACGAACGAACGAAGGAACGAACGGATGGACAACCGGACGGACAGACCAGAAAAAAATAATGTGTATAAAGTGTGCATACATGTAACCAAATTTGGTTTCTTCATGCTTTTGCTACAAGAGCTTAATGTCCATGAATCAATCCTAAGTATGCAACCTATCTGTCTTGTTTGTCATATATACATGTTAGAAACATAATCAGCTTGTCACATATCGGCTAAAAAGGACGGATTTCAGATGGTTTAATGTTCTGGTTACAACATATTTCATATAATATAACAAATTGTCACAAAAAAAATATGAAAGGAAAAGTTAAACTCGTTTATACAAATTTAAGTGACTACACCAAGGTGAACAAGCTATATATATCCAATGTTATATATATCTAATGAACTTTTCGGATAAAGTGTGTTTTAAAAGTTGTTCATGTTTTTTTGAAATGACAGATGGAGGATGACCATTTATATTTTGTCAAAATTATACGAGTCAACTAAGTTTGAGTCAAGATAATTGATATCACATTAAATGAAGAAAAAGTATAAATTTATGCCACAATGATTCGTGCTACCAAAACTTTTGGTGTGTTAAGAATAAGTCACTGTGACGTGCGCATTTGTGTACGGTGTTGTTTCCTATTTGATTGTAGTTAGTTGATTAAACGATGAATAATTTGATTGAACTGTATATAAAGAAAGAAGGATGCCACATATCAGAGGTTGAACCTATGGTAAAGATACCCTTAACAAAATGCTACTCTGTACATCTTTATCGAATTCGTCTCCATTAAAAAAAAGAAAAACATTTAAAATTCTTAATTCAACATGATAGTATGCGTCAAAATCTTTATACCGAGCTAGGAAAATATATAGACATATAGTATTTATAATGCCATTTTAACACTGAGTGATTTCGCAATAAAGGTGGCATATTCATAGCTATATACAAATTACCCTTTTGATGCACTCATGGTTAATCCTTTTTAAGTTGATAGCATTTCTTCAGTATATGTTTTTATACATTAATTAGTCTCTTAAAGATTGACTTACGAGATCTAATTCTTGTAAAACAAAAAGTTAAATGAATAAAAATACCGAACTGCAAGGAAAATTCAAAACGGAAAGTTCTTTATAAAATGACAAAATTAAAAATATTTAATAACATGCGTAGTTTGACAATAAACGCTATACCATTGATGCTTTATTGCAAAATATAAAGGGAATAAAAAGTAAAACAAAAAAAAACATTAAGGTAAAATGCAACGTTAACAACAATAAGTTCAAAAGGAATCAAACTCTTAAAAGAAAATGTCACACTTGCGACTAGTATTTAAAAGTCACTAACAATACGTCAGACGAGTCAAGGAGGCAGTTGTAGTAATAACAACAACGGTTCCAGTTCTACAACACCAGATGCGAATTGAGTCAATTATAACTAATGCAAGAGAAGAAAATGTCAGAGACAGAAAAGTTTGTTTATCTACTACAACAAATCAATTTAAAAGCTAAAACAATGATCAGTGATTTTCAAAAGGACAATTAATTTTTCAATTTTGAATATTTTCTTAATTTTGTGACAGTAATACTATACAATATTAAGTGTTCTAGTCATTTGCTTTCTGTTCGTTGTCTCAATTTCAATGACACACTAACTTCTTAAAATAGTATGAGTCATATTATGTATCCTCTTTAAAACTCTTAAATTTAATGTCATAAGAAACGAGTGACCGATGAAAAATAATGTTCTTCCAATTCTTGAACCAATGCTTACACACATCATAAACTTAGTCTTCTGTACATAAGTTTTATAATAAAAACTATCCATTGAGTTATAAATAAACAAATGCATTATTTTTCTTGATTTGAGGTTTCTTGTGACTTGTAAAAATAAAATTCAATCAAGACATAGCAATGCAAATTCTAAACTAGTTACTATTTTCTATGTACTGTTGTTTGTTTGTTGGTAGTATTTTTTGTTTGATTTATGAGTTTGAATATCTCTTTTTGTTTCTTGTGATTCTCACGTTTATTATCAATAATAAAAATAATAAAAAAATAATGCATTTATTTTTACACATATATATATTTGTTAAGTAACATAATTGTTAAGTAACTGTACTCTTCTACAGTGGTGCTGTGTAACTAATATTGCTAAATTGCAGCTTCTTTGGTAGAATTTATCCTAATATCTGATACAGCTATTACACATGAGTCCATCGTCAATGATTGGTCCTGGGCTACAGGGCTTGTCATTATACCAATCTTTAATTGGACAAAATGCTGGTCTGTTACACCCTAAGGCTAAAATAGAATCGTATTATATGAATCTATAAACTTATATATAAACAGTAGTAAGTGAATAAGATGGAACTATTTAAATGTCCAACAAGTGTTAAAGGGGTGCTAGCTACGAGATGTATAAAAATCTAAAGTATGATTTGTTTTTGTTCAATCAATAGTACAAGTGAAATAGTGAAATAATGATTCGCTTTTAACAGCCAAAATGGTTCAATTTTGTCAAATTAAGCTAAGTAATATTGATAATGAATTATTCACTTGCAAGTGAATAAGTTGACCTTATTAAATCCGTATTTATGTGACATTCAATTTAAGCAATTATAGATGGACAACACATGCTTTGTACTTGTTCTGTTTATTTCAAGGAAAGGAATGTCAACATTGAAGGTGAAACAAAGGTAAATCATTTGATGACTGATTCAATCCACTAAAACTCTTTCTTCCTCATGAAAAAACGATGAGAAACATATATTTTTAATCTATAAAATTAAATTAAACAGACCTATAAAAATCCAACTGCACGTGTGGGCTTAATCTTTTTATATCTAATCATAAGTATATTTATGTTTACATCGCTTATATGGTCATCTGAGGTCAATTCGATTTTTAGTTAGATGGAGTCTAGACTAAAATACGCATGAAACGAAACTACATATTATTGACCCTATGCTCTGTAAACTAATTATTTCACACTTTTGATAGTTTGGATAAGTGGCGGACTGTTTCACAAAGGTGTCGGATTGTTTCACAAAGGTGTCGGATTGTTTCACAAAGGTGTCGGATTGTTTCACAAAGGTGTCTGATTGTTTCATAAAGGTGTCCGATTGTTCAGAAAGGTGTATGATTGTTTCACCAAGTGTCCGATTTTTCACAAAGTGTGGGATTTTTCACAAGGTGTCGGACTGTTTAAAAAACGTATCCGATTGTTTCAAAAAGATTTTGGATTATTTTACAAACGTGTCGGATTGTTTAAAAATGTTTCGGATTTTATAACAAAGGTGTCAAATTGTTTCACAAAAGTGTCGGATTGTTTCAAAATATTTCGGATTGTATCACAAAGTTTTCAAATAGTTTCAAAAAAGTGTCGGATTGTTTTACAAATGTGTCGGATTGTTTTACAATGATGTAAGATTATTTCTAAAAAGTGTCGGATTGTTTCAAAATATTTCGGATTGTCTCACAAAGTTTTTAATTAGTTTAAAAAAAGTGTCGGATTGTTTCACAAAAGTGTCGGATTGTTTCACAAATGTATCAGATTGTCTCATAAAGGTGTCGGATTATTTCAAAACATTGTTGCTTAAAAGAATTTGAAATCGTAGGAGTGGCTTTAAACAAGTTGAAAACGTAGACAGGAGTGGCTTGAAACATACTAAATACCTGAAAGAAACGTATTAATTCTGAGGCGCATCAAATCAATACCTCTCTATTAACATGAGACAGAAAACCCTACATATTTTTAAGTAAACACTACTTACGTGCTGAGATCGCTGTTAACAGAAAACATAGATTATGATATTAGTAATGTATATCACGATGCTCCATAAAATGTATTACCAATGTTATTTCAACTGATCGGGCGGAGCTGACGTTTCAATTTGCATAAGGACATTCTATTTGAAGAAGTTTGTAATGAGGATGATGGCCGTTATAACTATATAGGATTTCTATACGCGTCACCAAACCGATATACAATTGAACTGAGTGTGTATATTGTAACGAATAACTGGACCATTCATTCATATGTTTATTCCGAAACACCTGCCTATATTTGGACTGGTCTGAGATAAGCGAATCGGTTAAACTCCGACAATTCAAGCAAAAATAAATCAAGTAATAGGTGTCTGTATTTTATCTGTAATATCCGTTGGTTTATTGTTTTAAAACACATTGTTGTCAATTTCAATGGAATTTTATGCGAACATCATGCAAGTGAATACACTCATCATAGATACCAAGACTAAATTGTGTATATATGCCAGACGCGCGTTTCGTCTACATCAGATTCACCAGTGACGCTCGAATTCAAAAAAGTTAAAAAGGCCAAATAAAATACGCGAGCTTTAGATAGCTATAGAACTCGATATAATATTTTTTACATGAGAAAGTGACTGTAACAAGTTTGGACTATGACAGTTGTTAAGCATTCGATTGAAGTCTTTGATCTTTTGATTTTGTCATTTGATTTTGGACTTTCTGTTTTGAATTTTCCAGGGATGTTCGGTATTTTATTATTGTACTTCTTAATTATAAACTAACAACGCATAAAGAATTTCCCTTGTATTATGATATTAACTTAACAAGTATTGACCTTTGCGATTTCCAGGATTTTTATGAATTTTTAAATGTATTCTTAAAATAACAGAAAAAGAGATCACCTATGTTTGTTAGCTTTATACTAGGTTAATTCTAACTTCTGTTATAAAAAAAATATGGACTCAAACATTTATCTTCAACATTGTTGGACATGGCTGTATTTTAATACCGTTAAAAAACAACTATCAAATAGTATTTTCTTCACGTTTTAGTAAGTTTTGATAATCTGTAGAAATTGGATGAATGTAAAAATTCTTCGACATATACACAATTAGGAAGTGATCATACACAAAGCAGATTTCTAGAATAAGACATTGTTAATTGTCTTAGTCTTCATATTATGGTAATGTATAAATAAATGATAAATGATATAACAATGCATACAACTTACCTTGTCTGGCACGCTCGTCTGAAAAAGAAAGAAAAAAAAAGTTTTTCATTTTTATTTTTTTTCACAGACAGTGATCATTATTATGAAGAAAAGATAAATTCATTTCTCTTGTTTTTAAAATGGACCCCTTATAAAATATAAAGTTATTAAATTTGTATAGACAAACATTCTTTCCTAACATATCTTAATATAAGTTTCACAATACATCAACAATCAGTAAATGTATTTTGGTATAATTATCTCGTTAAACTATATTTCTATATAGTGCTATTATGTAAAAAAAGAAGATTTAATATGATTGCCAACGAGACACATCTCCACAAGAGATCAAATAACACAAAAATAAAAAATTATAGGTCATCGTACGGCCTTCAAAAATAGGCAAAGTCCATACAACATAGTCAGTTACTAAAAGCTATGAAATGACAATGTAAAACAATTCAAAAGAGAAAACGAACGTCTTAATTTATGTACACAAAAATTATCCAAAAACGGATATGTAACTTTTTTTCTTTCTTTGTTAGCCAATGCGTTCTGAGTGAGTGTTGATGTCATTTTGAAATCTTCCACCTCTCTTTTTTTTAAAGCAGGCATTCCTAGGCTATATAGGAACACCCTAACTTTTTGGTACGTAACGAGTACCTTGGTCTTTAACATTATATGTAAGTAAACGTGAATGTTTCGTATTTTTGTCGTCTTTGTTTTTGAAATAGCGGAGTCAGTTTTATTTTTCAAATAAAAATTCTCCGCCTTTTTTTCTCTTTACAAAAATATTAATAATTTGCATGTTTAATTTATTGGCGGGACCATAATTTGTTACAATATTTTAATTTGACAATATCAAATATCATAGCATTATCATACGCAGGAAAATTTCACAAAGCACGAAATTTGCGATGATTCCAAAGTGTAAAACGCGTTACTTTTTTCAAGATATTGTGGAATAACTCCAACAAATTAAATTTATTAAACCATCAATATTTGCTTATAAAGGAATTCCGTGAACTATAATGCGAACAGTATAAGTTCGATTTCTTTTCTGTAATGCAAAAAAAGAACAAATAAAGGTTATACTTACAATTTTGACCTTTTGCTATGTAATAAAAAAAACAATAAAACTATGGTTAATTCAATATTCTACAATTGAAATCGACAAGTAGTAAATTGAGATCGATAACTATGTCTGTAGACTTATGTCGGTTAAAAGCTCATTAGAGCTTATGTTTGTCTATGTTTATATATCATGCCGACTCTAAATAAAGCTTATTTATTATTATTTATTTATTTATAATCAAAGTATTGCAAACTGTATTTCGAATGAGAAATAAAAAGTGAATTATACAAAATGCGTAAAAAACTTATTATCAACTACAATACAGCGTTAACGAACAATGCAGAAATTATTTTCTTTTCATATTCACAATGTTCAAATTAAATTCCTTTCCAAATTGTCTATGCAAACTTTTTTTTCTAAATAAAAACCTTGTTTTCATTGAAAATCTCTACAACTAGTATTAAGTGTGTGTGGTGTTCAATAAAAAATTGCAACCTATATACCTCTTGGATTATGTTCACCAAATCATCGAGACTCCAATCAAGACATGCACAGTCTTGAATCGGTTTTATATAGCTAGCATACTTGGACTACATATGAAAACAAAAAAATGCGTACAGATATAAACTTATTGAACAAGTTGTACTTACCGACTAAAACTAGTGGTATATATCTTCCTGAACAAACTTCACATATGGATGGCTCTTTAAAATAGTTTTCTGAAAGCAATATGAAAAAAAGTCTGAAAATGTTCTTTTGTTTAAATCTATTGGTATTGATCTTTCTAAACAATTTAAAAAAATAAATACAAGCAAACGCATAATTTTGTTGGAAATGTTTACGTTCAGTTTTGATTCTAACTTTTTCTTAGCATTGACATTAACATGGTCTCGGGTTCATGAGATATTTGCATAATCTTGCAATTGTGATAATGGAATAACTGTATAATTTAGTAATCAGTCAAAAAATTATAGCAACCGAAAATCACAAAAGATAGACTTAAAACTATACACCAAGAAAATCACTCATAACTGAATGTAAATTTGAAAACCTTTTTTAGGATTCATGGCACTGTCATGATCAATCAGATCAGATTTACAACTTGCTTGATAAATAGTGCAGCCATTAAGAACCGTGCAGCTCAAATATTAAGTCTTGCCTCGTGTGGTAAAAATTGTCATCAATTCTTATATTGCGTGTTTTGTTTTTTAACCTACGTCTTTTGTATAGTTATTATTGTTGCCTTAGTTGATAGATATATTAATTATTCGTTTTTTATCCAAGTTTTCCGAAGAAGTCATTTCAACAACTAGAATTCTACAGTGATCCCAAGTCTTTGAGCCTCCTTTCCAACCCAGGACTACCCAAATATTTCACGTATTGACAATGATACAGTAGAAAACATTTTGAATTAGTGGTTCTATACATAATAGACATTTGAGGTTTAATAGGCTACATCACAAGATTTTTTCGGCCATTTTCCAAAATGTTCGTAAATGTACCAAGTCAGGAACATGGCAGTGAATTTGTACTACATAAGAATATGCCTGTTCCAATTTAGGAATAAAACCGTTGGTATTCACCGTTTGATGTTGATGAGCTTTTGATTTTGCCATTTAATTAGGGACGTACCTTTTTGAAATTTTTATGAAGTCCATTATCTTTGTAATTTTGCTTTTACTTGCTTATTTATTAAACACGATGTATTATCTTTTTGTTCGTCCTTTTTTAATTTGACTTAAAGTTTGGTATTTTGGTTAAACTTTTTTTTTTTATCGATGCAAATATTGAAAACTGACTCAATCAAAGGGATCTTAAAATTACTCACTAGCTGGTGTAATATAGACAAACGATACTCCGGCTTTACTGTTATAAGCGGTATATTTTATGCACCTGTATGTATTTCCAATTCTGTGAAAATAGAAGGACAACCAATAAGCAATCGATACATTTAGCTAACACATTGTTGTGATTTGAGGCAAATCAATAAATTCATAACTCGGATTCCCCAATTCATTATCATGATAATTATCAGTTGGGAAGGTCTAGAAGCTGACGACTGGAACCATCCAGTATTAAGTAGAAAATGTCATCTGTGAAGTATGTTCAATATTGATTTGTTTGTCAATTGTTGAACCCTCAAAGAGTTTCTCGTCGTATAATTTATTGTACCATAAGATATCCATCAAGTCAAGTTGTTAAATACAAATTAAAACAGTTATTTCATAACAAAAATAAAAAAAAGTTAGGAAAATTTAGTTTATACCTTTTTGAATCAGAAATATACGGATTCTTATTTTAACCAGCTGGAAAAATGTCACATCGTCCTATAACATTTGGTTTAAAACCGATATAACTTCACATTTATGCTGACAATGTCTTCTTATGATTGCTAGATAATGAAGTAGATATAGTTTTTCTCCTAATCTAAGTCTTGTTCCGACATGGGACTCGACTAGACCGTAAGTTTGTTTTCCTGTTTAAATTGTCAATAGTCATTTTTAGGGGTCTTTGTGTCTCTAATCTCAGAAACAATTAACATGGTATTCAAACGATGTTAACTTAGCAGACTTTAGAAATTATCATGAAATAAGAGAAAGCTGACGCTTTAAAGGAATAATTTAAAACAACACATGAACATATAGGTACTATCAGAAATACAACCGTTATAACAACCAGGCTTACATTGAGTAAACATATTACTTTATCTGTTTGAAGACACAAACAAATGTGTGAAAAAGTTGTAAAAAGAAATCTAAACTTGAACTTATAATCGTATTGGCTAAAATTAAATATCGTACCTTGATACAAGAAATGATCCACGTCTGGCGTAACACACCCTTTCTTCAAAACCATTTACTGATAGAACTGTTAAAACTGTCGGATTTGCACAAGACCAGATAAAAGCACTATTGTCGTTTACCCAAGTTCCAACATCGTAGCGGTAACATGGGAACTTACAATGTGCACTAGCTAAAAAATAAAAATAGATCAGAAAATGGTATTCTAAGAGTTTGCAAACAATATCGTATAATGAACATATATAAATGAATCATTGTATAATATTCATTGTTTGCAAGGTGTTGGTCAATATGTCTCAGACACTGATTGTACTTATTATATCACAGCTCGAAGCACCTGAGACCACTCCCAGCGTTCTTGTTGCTTAGTCTTTAGTTTTCCATGTTGTGTCTTTTGTACTATTGTGTGTCTGTTTGTCATTTTCTTTGTTAAACATGGCGTTGTCAGTTTATGTTCGATCTATGAGTTTGATTGTCCCTTTGGTATTTTTGCCCCTCCTCGAAAACACCCGAGAAATTATATAACTGAAAAGATTAGTACCCATTTTAACGTTTCAAACCACTCTTTCAACCGTTACTGTAAGGTCCTGTAGCGGTAATAACGCTAGCTTATAACATCCATTACAACTGAACAGAAATTGAAAACAAATAACTCGAACGGTTGTATCACAAACGTTTCATGATATTCTGGCTTAGATCAATGCACAATTACCTTATTCATTGAAGCATCAAAACCACAAATTCAACATCTGATGAAAAGTCAATCTAAATAAAATCGAACATTCATCATCTATGTTGTGACGTGACGACTGGGCCAGCTATTACAAAGCAACAAAGCAGTTACTAGAATTGCAATAGTAAAACTGATATTTATTATTTGGAATGTAGTTCAGGTTTTAGGTAAATATAAGTATCATTAATCCCGCTTGAATTTTTAAAATCGTTTTGGACAAAGGGATCAATTACGAGGTTCAAAATAGATATAACAAGATGTGGCTTGAGTGTCAAAAAACAACTACCCTTCCTGGTCATGATTTTGTAAAAAAATAAACATAAGCATTTTGTGAAAAAGATGGAAACCTAAAGCATTCAGAACGAATGTACCAACAAGTCAAACAATGACGACTATGTATGTCACTTGTCTCTTGTTATCAATGGTTTCCCTCCCAGTTTTAGTGGAGTTTGTGATGTTTCTTATTTATTATTTATAACTGTTGATGTAAATGTAATTTGGTTTTCTGAGTCTGTTTACTACATGGTTTTGATTGTTGTTGTCTTATATACAATTGCACATTTCAGTTTATCTAAATCATCTTGAAAATAATTTAAAACTCATAACAAACCTGCCAAGAAACATGCGGACAGAAGCAGGATACTTGTTAACATCTTCAGCATGATTCCTTTAAGTCTGGAAAGAAAATAACACAGTTAATAAGGATCAAACAATCCATTATTATTGATGGTTTTTTTTTAAAACTACTATTTATTATATTAAGAAGAACAAGTTAGAAAACCAAACATATAAAGCAACGAAAAAAGGAGGTGATCTAAGTATCTCGATAAAGGCAAGCATATCAAGGTTATGTGACAAAAGTCGATTCACTTTTAAAAAAAAAACCAAAAAAAAAACCATTGATAAACTAAATCTAATGATTGTGACATCACGTAATATCAGAAGTATGTTAACTGTCCGTTATCTATTTTTCTTACCTTATTCGAGTTTCTTTCAATTTTGAGGTTATACAAATCAATAATCCAAGACATGTTCACTACATTTAGCCGTGTATGAATATTTCTTTATATTTATTGCACATTATTAACATATTATTGCTGATCACAAGCTTATTTACCTGCGAGTTCTTTGCCGAAGTTCGAAGGATCATGATATTGATAAACAAAAAAAAACCAGAGCACTTGAAAAGAATACCAGATGAGTGAATTAAAAAAGCAATGACATTTATTTCTATATTTTCCATGCGTTCCAATTGTCAATTAAACTTTTTTTTGTAAGATGTCAAATGTTCTTTTGTATTAAATTTCTTTTTTTTAAAATCTGTTATCTCTAAATCTACTTTCATTAAAACGTGGTAGTCCCTCGCACTTAAGATGCGTGGAGCCAAAGTTATAACGAGAGATCTTGTAGTTAATTAGGCCACTGCAAACTTGGAAATATCGGGAAGTCAATACTTAATATTGATACAATTATAAAGATTTGATAAGATAGAGGATTTATTCCCGACTTGGTACAGGACATTTTAAGAAAAATATGGTTGGTCGAACCTGGTTTAAAGGCAATCCTCCCGGCTGTGTAAAATATTTACAAAGATCGCTAAATTTACAACACTACGTGACAAATAACATCACAAACACACACAAGAGCACTTATCACAGAGAAATGCATATCTTATAATAATATATTCAACGAAACAATATGAAAACCACAGAACAACAACGAACATATTCAACTAAAGGAAGACACCTTACTCTATCAGATAAATTTAAAATAGCTTCATCGGACACGTCATTAGATTTAAATGATTATTTATCGATGTCATGTCCAACCTCTGAAATGGTCATGATTTATCTCGTTATCGTCGTCATGCATTTAGCCAGTCTTTGATATATAGCATTAAGAATGGAAATCGGGAATGTGTCAATGAGCTTATAACCCGACCATAGAGCAGACAACAGCAGAAGGTCACCAACAGGTTATCAATGCAGCGAAAAAATTCCCGCACCCGGAGGCGTCATTTAGCTGGCCCCAAAACACATATATATACTAGTTCAGTGAAATTAGTACCCACGAAAATAAATGAATCCACAGAAATCAACACAACGACCAACGTGCTGAAAAGCCACGACGGCAACCTGTGGGTCTTCAACTCAGCGGAAAAATCCCGCACGTACAGCTTACTAACATAATATACATGTATCAGTTGTACGTCTTGAAATTGAGCATTAACACACAGAAAAATCAACTGAATAGTTATTGAAATGTCGAAAAAGATTTATAAGAATTATAATATTTATCAATTTACTATATATTAACACAAACATTGGTCAATATTTTTATTGTATTACACCACTGAAATTGTGACAGTATTTATGTGCTACTTACATGTACGTCTGTGCAATCCAGATTCATATAGTAGACTATGTTGTATTCGACGTCTATATTTATCAGAGTTTTATGTCAGAGATCATATACATCATAAACTTATACATTTCATCTTATTTTAGTTATGAAGTGCATATCTATTCATCTATTTTGAAACTAGGGTGACTGACTAGACAATTTGGTTTTAAAGAATTATTACAACTTTTTTCTAAATGTATCTTCATTGTCGAATATTGTTTTTCTGGTCATCTGAAAACCATTGTTATTAACAGTACTAGTGGCAAAAATGCAACTTTTAAATGGGTTTGTGTAAAATGCTCGGGATTCAAAACTCTGGATTACATTATATTAAGATAAACACAGAAAGTTAAAGGTGGAAATTGCCGTCGGAATTTGAATAAATGGAAATATATATCATTGTTAAAAATTAATGAAGAAAACGATATTTTATCAGAATATGTTGGCTACTTAAGACTTAGAAATATAAACGTCAAATGCTATGGAATCAATTACTTCTCCCTTGTATAGTAAGTGACACTATTTTAAACGTAAACTTAATACTTTGAGGACTTTGTGTCGTCTAGGTGACATCTAATTTAGACCTTAAAAATAATCCATAAATGACATTAAACTTAACATCCAAGTTAACAGAAGTCGACAAGTTATTTAAAATTGCCCAAACTTCAGTGCCTCAGTGCAAAGATGTTACAAAATAATAATTTCTTCTTATTTTTTTTACTAAAAAAAAGTCACAAAAACCCTTACATTTTTAGCAGGAACATTATGCTATACCGAAACAAAGGAATAAAAATAATAACGAAAATACTGAACTCCAAGGAAAATTTAAGACGGAAAGTTCCTAATCATATTGCAAAATCAAATGATAAAACAGATCAAACGAATGGACAACAACTGTCATATTCCTGACTTGGTACAGGTATTTTCAAATGTAGAAAATTATGGATTGAACCTGGTTTTGTAGCGCTAAATCTTTACTTGTATGATAGTCGCATCACATTTAATTATATATACAACGATGCGTGAACAATAGTTATCAAAGGTACCAGGATTATAATTTTGTACGCCGGACGCGCGTTTCGTCTGCATAAGACTCATCAGTGACGCTCATATCAAGATATTTATAAAGCCAAACAAGAACAAAGTTGAAGAGCATTGAGGATCCAATGTTCCAAAAACTTGTGCCAAATAAGGCTAAGGTAATCTATGCCTGGGATAAGAAAATCCTTAGTTTTTCGTAAAATTCAAAGTTTTGTAAAACAGACATATCAGGCCAAAAAGGTCAAAATATAATTAAAATATGGGTACAGCATTTATCAATGTGACTATATTTAAACAAACAATATCTAAACAAAACATATTACAAAAAAAATACATCAAATTTAAAAAACCACATTCATTGCTTCGCGTGTTTGACGTCATAAAATGTAAACTTCACATATTGAGAAATATGAAATATTTTTGCCGTTCAATGTTTCTTTATAAAAATCATCATCACACAGGGAATGGTGGTTAAAACCAACTTTAGAAACAGACCGAGATTTAAAACTATCCAGAATTTCTAAGAATCCAAATATGGTTAATACCCCTACGATAGTAAAATTATTTTTTCGTTCAAGTTTATAATATAACAATAACATAATGACATATACGATAACACAAAGAAATGAACTATGATTGTTGGGAACCCATTCAACCAAAAGATGGTTGATAATTTAAAATTATTTTGAAAAAAAGGTTAGTAGTAACCGCGGGAATAAATTACCTAAGATGCTTTTTATATCATAATTCATTTTGCCTGTTTGACTCTTTTGATTCGAGTGTCAACGATATGAATAGGTCTTTATTAGACGAAACGCTAGTACAGAAATTAAAAACGACCATCTATATTGACTGCTTGTTTGCAGTCGATAAATACGCAATACATGCCAATGTCTTTGGTGAAATATGTAATGTCATATTATATATGACAGTTTAAAAGGTTGCCTAAGCAACTTTTGTCTTTCTTCCACACTTTAAAAAAAATACTATACATTATTACATACAAACAAATTCGGTGTTGGGAAAGGCTTCGTGGAATGCCGTATCTTTCCATATACTAGTTTACTTTTATTTATTGTTACTTGGAATGAGAGTTGTCTCATTGGCACTCATGCCACTTCTTCCTATATATATGTCCACATTCTTATTCAGTTATTAGAGACAAATCCTTCTATTCAGACCTACCAATAATATCTTCTTTATAATTTACTTTTACTTTAGGCTAGGTAAAAGGTTGAAAATAAGCAAATACAAAAATGGTTGATAATTTAAAATTGTTTTGAAGAAAGGTTAGTAGTAACCTCGGGAATATATTACCTAAGATAAATTGTATTTTTCTCTATGCTTTTTACATCATATCCCATTTTGTCTGTTTCACTCTTTTGAATTGAGCGTCAGAGATATTCGTAGGTCTGTATTAGACGAAACGCTAGTCTGGTGTACAGAAATTAAAAAAAACGACCATCTGTATCGACTTTTCGTTCGCAGTTGATAATTACGTCATACATGACAATGTTGTTGGAGAAATATTTGATGTCATATTACTTCTGAAAGTTTTTAAAAAGTAGTCTAAGCAACTTTTGTCCTTTTTCAAAACATAAAAGAAAGACTGTACATTGTTATATACAAACAAATTCGGTGTTGAACAGGGCTAAGTGTTGCAGGCCGTACCTTGACCTACACAAGTTTACTTTTATTTAATGTTACTTGAATGGAGAGTTGTCTCATTAACACTCATACCACTTCTTCCTATATCTATGTCCACATTCTTATTCAGTTAAAGCGTTTTTTTTTTAGCAAATGCCTTCTATTGTTTAAATGATCACACTGGTCATTATTCGCATTGACATTTTTTTTGGGCCACTGACATCAATGAAGAGATGTTTATTGTTCTGGCAAGTTTTTTTCATCAATTTTTTTGCACTCATTTTCAAGCAAAAATGCATTTTTAGTGTATCCAGCATGGTCACGCGAGTATGATACTTATATTCAGATCTAATATATGTGAGATTGATCACTTTGACACCAAGTCCTCTTCCATTTGATTTAGTGTAAAGGTTATGCATCCTCCATGGTTATGCATTTTATTCGCTAAAATGAGCATAGATTACTCAGGATTTAAATAAAGGCAACATTAGTATACCGCTGTTCAAAACTCATAAATCCATGGACAAAAAACAAAATCGGGGTCACAAACTTAAACCGAGGGAAACGCATTAAATATAAGAGGAGAACAACGAAATAACACTACAATGTAACTCACACAGAAACGGACCGAGCATCAGACAAAATCCCAAGAGAATAACAAATATAACATCAAAACCAAATACATGAATTTGGGATAGACAAGTACCATGACACGTCTTATCGCAATGTGAATTTACTCTGAAAAATAAGAGAAAAACACACGACGCAACGTTAAAATGTAATACTTACAGAAACGAACTATAATATAACAATGGCCATATTCCTGACTTGGTACAGGTCATTTTTAAAGGACAAAATGTTGGGTTGAACCTGGTTTTGTGGCATGCCATATCTCGCACTTGTATGGCCATGTGAAATATAAAATCAAAATGACAACACAACACCACAGGACTACAATATAAATCAATTGGAGAACTCAATTGACAAAGAATCACACCAACAACAGCTAACAAAAGGCAACAAGTTGAAATTTTAATACGCCAGAAGTGCATGTTGTCCACACTAGACCTTCTAGTGACGCAAAGATAAATAAGTTTGAATGCCGAAACAAGTTATCTAAGTTATCTAAAGAAAAAGATTTACTGAGATAAATTTTGAAATAAAATATGAGAAGATAGGTATTATAAATATAAATAAAAAAAGAGTGCCATATGTCTTTTTTCTAGATACATCAAATTAATGTTTTTACATTGATCGTTATCATGCAACCTATCTGTCTTGTCTGTCATATAAATCTGTTAGAAACATAAGCATCTTTCGGTTAAAAATAGGACGTGCAGACAGTTTTATTGTCTCTTCTTAAAATATTACGTACTATTTACCATATCGTTGATCAATCATAAACGAATTATGTCTAAGGACATTCAAACTCATAGATCGAAATAATCAGCAAATTGAAACACGAAAAAAGAAAAGAAAACCACAGCATACAAAACACTCCATAAACAAGAATGTGTCCCTAGTACACGGATGACCGATCCGTACCATCATTGTCTATGTTCAGTGGACCGTGAAAATGAGGTAAAAACTCTTATTTGGCATTAAAATTAGAAAGAATATATCATAGGGACCAAGGTGTACTAAGTTTCAAGCTGATGGGACTGCAACTTAATCAATAACTACCTCGACCAAAAACTTAAACCTTGAGCCGGACAGACGGACAGATGAACTAACGAACAAACGGACGGACAAACGCACGAACGGACGAACGAACAGACGAACGGAC
Organism: Mytilus trossulus; assembly: GCF_036588685.1. Taxonomy (NCBI): domain Eukaryota; kingdom Metazoa; phylum Mollusca; class Bivalvia; order Mytilida; family Mytilidae; genus Mytilus; species Mytilus trossulus. The sequence continues at coordinate 48,016,746 of NC_086385.1, read as the reverse complement.
GAACAGACCAGAAAATATTATGCTCATAAATGGGACATAAACACTAAAGATATATTAGACCATTGTAGAAAGAACGAATAATGAAATTAACTATTATTTCATTTCTAGGGAATAAATCAAGGATTGTTAATGTCCGTAAAATTCTGTATTACGCTAAATGATAGGTCAGTTGTATTCATAAATATGGGATAGAACTGTTACACATGTGATAGATCTGATCGTGGTAGTAAATTGTAAAAGAACAACGTACAAATACAACATAGAAAAATATAAGGAGATGATGTATGACTGCGAATAAGACAAATATCCTCAGTTCAAATAAAGTAAGCAATTATAGGTAAACAAACAATAAGAATAATGCATATCATATGGTCGGCTATTAAAAAAAAAACAGACAAGTAAAGTATATATATAACGATTCATTTGGGGAAAAAACCCAATTCTTAATAAAATAATCAACGAAAAACAAACATGACAGATATGAACAAACTTCACACTATGAACAGCAGCCCTGACTTTGGACAGGCACATAAGAATATGACTAAATTGATCAAGTTTGTAAGCGCTTATGTTATTTTTCCTTTTCTCAAAAGCATAAGTATATGAAGTTGATAAGTAAAAGAAACCGAAACGCAAGCATTGCATTTGGATCATTATTACTGGAATATGTAGTGAAGATGAAGATTTCTAAAAAACTAACTATATGTATGTCCAATGAGTCCTTTATTGGAAAGTGGTTCTTAATCGGTCTTTTTTAAAATGTGACGGGACCATTCAGTACATTCGTTTGACAGTTCTGAACTCAGCATATAAGGATTTCAGGCATAGTGCCAATGCCTTTTGTGTACGACTGTTATACAAGTTTGATGTTTGTTTTGCTAGTTATAAGATCAGCTTTAATCCCCGTTATCTAAACAAGGCAATACATGTACCAAGTCGGGAATATGACAGTTGGACATTCATATGATGTGTTTGAGCTTCCGATTTTGCCATTAGATAAACGAGTTTCCGTTTTGGAATTGTCCTTTCTTATTTTTTTATTGTACGTTTAACATGTGAACACGTTTGAAATAAACGTTAGATCTATGATTATATCACAGATACGGGCTAATTAAAGGAGGTTGCATCATATGGAGTCGGATCTGACTTTTAGGAGAACTTGCGATCAACCTGTTTCAATTACATCTAGCGAACACTCTGTCTTGAATTAAGAGTACAGTAGATACCTGCAATTCGAATCACGTTAATCACATAGAATTAGACCAGTTGAGGGAATCGAATGAACAAAATATGATCAGGCTGGGTTTAACGACAAGGTTGGCGTAACCTGTTAGGAATGATTCACCTATCATGCAAAGTCACACTTTTAACATGCAGAAACAATATAACAATCAGGAATATTATGCCATATTACAACTGGTTTGGTCACTCAAGAACTAAGGTCGCTAAAGCAATTTGATAGAGACATGATTCCCTCGTGTATGTAACAATGTTTTAGATTTTAACGAGAGAAATGTATGTATTACTGAAAAATTATTACACCAGGGTTTTCGATATCACAAACTAATCAAAACATTTACTAAATTTTATCATCGATATGAAGACATCATTCGTAAATATAGCTCAACATGCAGATTTCTAATACGTTCAGGTATTTCACATCCAATTTTTATGGAAATATTCTTTATAAAACACAAAGGTGTCAGTATTCACCTCAGAAACTTACAAAAACCTTTTGACTTATTAAGAAGGGATATAATTACGATACTGTTGTCAAGTCATTAAAGATTGGATATTTTGGCGTTAATATTGAGTCACTGATAAGGTCTTTGCATCGGAACTAAACACATTTATTCTTAAAACAGTTGTTGGCATGATACGGGTTATGTTCTTCTCATATATGTTATGATGGTATGCTACTAAACCCGTAACGGGAAGGATTGTGCCTGATGTTCATATGATGAAATCATAATCTTTCAGTCAGTTTGATTAAAGTCTGGGGCTGGCATGTCAGTTAACTGCTAGTAGTCTGTTGTTATTTATGTATTATTGTCATTTTGTTTATTTTCTTTGGTTACATCTTCTGACATCGGACTCGGACTTCTCTTGAACAAAATTTTAATGTGCGTATTGTTATGCGTTTACTTTTCTACATTGGTTAGAGGTATAGGGGGAGGGTTGAGATCTCACAAACATGTTTAACCCCGCCGCATGTTTGCGCCTGTCCCAAGTCAGGAGCCTCTGGCCTTTGTTAGTCTTGTATTATTTTAATTTCAGTTTCTTGTGTACAACTTGGAAATTAGTATGGCGTTCATTATCACTGGACTAGTATATATTTGTTAAGGGGCCAGCTGAAGGACGCCTCCGGGTGCGGGAATTACTCGCTATATTGAAGACCTGTTGGTGACCTTCTGCTGTTGTTTTTTATTTGGTCGGGTTGTTTTCTCTTTGACACATTCCCCATTCCCATTCTCAATTTTATGAGATGCAAACGCATAGTGTGGTAAATGTATTGGTTATGGTGATCGTGAGATGTTAGTTGAACCAGAAAGTATTTTACTGCAAATAAAAGGAATAACATTGGGGTCAGTGACGGATGTCAAATTATAGCACAATATTCATTTCGTACATTCCCAACAAGTTATTGTATTTTATTGTGTTTTGTGTTCTGTTGTTTTTGTTTTTCCTTAATAAGGCATGGTATTGTTCGTTAATTTTCAACTCATGATTCTGTATTTCTCCTTGTCATTTTAACTTCTCTACTAAATATATCCGGAAATATATCATATGAATTATAATGAAAGCTTTGATTGCGCAGTGGGTGATGCATGATACAGAACAAGCCAAAACCGATTCTATATAATTTGCACGGCATCATAATGTTCACGTGAAATAGCATGTCTGTATATTTCGTGGAATATGCATGTTCGTAATTTACTAATATGCTGTTCATTTCTAACAAATCGGACTTTTTAAGCCATGATGTTGACATTTAAATTTCGACTAAATAGCTTGAATGTCCTTTGGTATGTTTTGCTGTTTTATGATGATAATTCATGTTACGGAAAATGTTAATTTTAGCTTGCTGTTTTCTTTGACATGTGACTTATTGACTGTAAAATATTAGTGGTAGGCAAGCTAAATGCAAGTAGTACATCGAGTGCATTTAATTATATTACCTCAGATTAGGTCAGAATAATGATGTCCATTTGAACCGCTTGATTTCGGACAGTGCAATCTGACATTGTCGTCAATATTGTTCCAAAAAGGATCACAAAAAGAATGGACTCATACTAGTACAATAATCCATAACGTGTTTTTTTTATGCAAACAGATGCAAGGAGACACTTAACTGTATGTGTTCCCATTACAATTGATTGAATCCAATATACTCGGAAAATTGCAGTGAAACTGGGTGACTGTATAAAGTTATATTAAAAATGAAAACGAAGTTATTTAACTTTTAATACCAACTAATCAATCAACCAAAGAATAGTATGAAGAAACACCAAATTACAACAGATACCTTTTTACAACTAGAAGATGTGAATATGAACACATAGTTGTTCGGACAGCTCTTCTATTTTCATCTACATATAAACGTCTGATAAATTTAATTATGTTATAATCATAAACTATGCGTTATGTGGCTAGCTTACAGTTTTAAGATGTACTATGACCTATATCCATTTGGTCTCTTTTGGATATAAATCTCATCGACAATTATACCTCCTTCTTCTTATTATATATAGTATTTCATGTATTTGAATTAAATCAAAACCAAAACTCAAGACACAAATTGTTTATTGAATGAAGTTGACTGTATTCATTTTTCGCAGATGAAACCTATGGAATAGGCATCACAGGTATCACTTCGGAGATTATACCTACTACCAGCATTGAGTAACACACAGTCTTGTGGAAGCGCTAATGACCCGTTTGGTTCATTTGAATCAAAGTCAAAATACGCCATCTTTGTCATTTTTCCTTGCTTTATCCATCTCCAATCTCCACCAGAAATATATCTATTGACATTACGTCCACCAATGAAAAAACTAGAACCTTTTAAATAGAAATACTGAATCGTCAAATTGAAGGTCACAAGAGTATATATAAAACACTTCCCAAATTACTTAGGTCACAACCTTAGGGATTTAGTTTGTGCTCTTAAAATACATATTCAATTCGACTTATCAGCTATTTATACTCGTGCTCCACTATTGAGTTAAATCTACAGACCGCAGGCAAATGTAACAGTTACGAGTCTGGTCCCATTAAAGCTTTATGTTAGTAACTCGTACTATTCGAAGACTCGAAATGTACTGTTAAAATAAAAAAAAACACAGAAAAAGTCTTTTTTATTTTACATGTCGGGGCCTTTTGTGGCCAATTAAACGAGTTGTGTTTGGCTCATTGTTGGAAGGCTATGTGCTTGCATAGTATGGATTACATCAGCTTTATTTAAATTGAGTTTTGAAATAAACATACATACATTTTAGTTGTTGAATATTACGTCTTTTTGTCACTGATGGACAGTTATTTCATTATCATTTATACTACTTTTTTACATACATTGATTGAAGGCTATTGTTTATATTCCATTTAAAATTTTGTTGAATTTTCTAAGAAGTCATACAAACAAGTTTAGTTACTTAATCCGACTTTTTAAAGAAAGCCACTTTTGACTTTGTCAATTAAAATTTAAAAACAATAAATATATTTAAATGAACAAAGGGGAGTAACTAGAAGAAGACGTGAAAACTGAAATACTATTTAATACTAGGAAGAAGAGGTCGCATAACAACATGATTAATAGAAAAAAATGCATATCTATTTGTTTCCAACACAGCAATAAATGTTGATTGATAATGTACTGCTCAAACAAAGTTTAGTGTTTGGATATATATATCGTATATCAAGAATAGTATAGACTGTGAAAATATTAATACTAGTGTATTACTCTGATTAGAAATATAGTAAATTTCTAAACTTTGAGATGTTTTCGAAAAGAATTAAAATGGTGTTCCATAGTCATTAATATATTAAGCGAAAACAAATCCGGGTTTCAAACTAAAACTGGGATGAAAAATTACCAACAAACGGTCATATACCTGGTTATCTTATATGTGTGGTTTCACAATAAAATGTATATCATACTTCAGGTATAAACATATACTTACACAGTAATATTAATATTGTACTACACCTTCTTGTATTTTCGGAAATTGAATTCACTAGAAATTGTAACATTTACTTCCGATATAATAGATACTGATTTTGCAATACATTTCAATATGTTCAAATCAAATTGAGGAAAAAGATCAATAAGAAATTCTGAACGATACAATTGTACATTTAACGAAATTAAAATATTTTACCAGAATTCATTTTCTTCAATTCATATTTCATCAACAGTAATTCTTCTAGAGTCTCAAAATTGGCTAAGTACGTACCATGTCTTATGCATGGTGCCTAGAATATCAATTATTATTTCAAATACACATATACTTTAACATAGCAGATGTAGGATAGTTACACTAAATAACAAAAAAGTATTTACGTTAGTTAGTAATTAATTCAAGTCAGCTCCGTTTTATCTTCAAACAAATTCAGTTGAAGATTTTTTGACGTATGCAATTTTGATGTTTAATGGTATATTCCGCTTTTTTTCATATATTGTTTACACATAGAAAAATCAATCTTTCATTGAGTTGGTATTTTGATGTTGATAAGCAGAATATTCTAATACATCTATACTATTTCAAAACATGTTAAATGAAAAGACCTCACTTGTGGTGTCGCTTCTCTTCCTTTCACAATAAACTAGTCATCATGCCTCTATACCATGATGGTACAGTCGCATATTTGTCATCCTCGCTAATGATTATTCCGTTTGTGTAGTTTTCGGAAGGAAACGAAAGTAAAAGCGTCCGGTTTTGTTTCTGTCATCGGAAATACATTTAAGTAATGGATAGGACTGTTAAATTTACACATAGTTATCATATAGGTATATACATTGGGATAGGAGACTTTTTTGCGTTTTTCCCTATACTTTAAAGTGATCTAAATAAAGTGTGTTTGCTATTTAGTATCAATCCCAAGTTTACTATCTACGGCGGTCACTTTTGAATTATATAGAGAATCTCAAATGACAAATAAAATTAACAGATCACAAAATTAAATGAATTTTGGAAAAAGGGGAAGGGCTAAAAACAAAATGACCTGTTCCCAATTACCTATGACTTTTGATGACTTTCCTACAGTTCTTCAATCATAATTTGTTTTACAAAATTTCACCCTACAGCTGTTTACATGTACGTTCAACCACGCTCTAAATGCCCGCGATTTCACGGATGTTTTCAAGTAACATAGAATCTAGAAGGGAGATTAAATGAACAGTTCAGTCAACCAATATGTGAATGCTATACACCTAAATTTAACATACGAATGCAGTATCTGCTGTCACTTTTTCTTGATTTATAAGGTAACAATTCTTTCCAACTCTACGGTAAGGATAACTGCATGCTTCTGTTGGTGACAAATAGTAATATTATTAGTTATCAACTGACTTCTCAAAAAATATTAATAGGAAAGAAAAACAAAACCAAACATTCTCTGTACGCTAAAATAATACCACATTAAACGAGAAAAGGGACAATATTTAGAACCAAAAAAAAATGCAGTTATATAGAGAATAGAAAATGCGAATGTGTCAAGAAGACAAATATCCGACTAGAGAGAAGAAAACATCAAAGGACGCCGACTTAAAAAAACTACCACTCTGGATGCGGGCTTTATCTTTCTCACAATGTTACAGTTTACTAGTTCGGCGAAATGGAAAACACTAATTTCTGAAATACAAAAACTGACTAAAATAAGAAAAAAAACAAAACAGGAATTACAGAGACTACAGGTTCCTGACTGAGGACATGTGCAACAATTTGGTGGGAATAAACCTGTGTGTATTGCAGATCCCGACTTAAACATGTTAAACACGCATTAAAGTAAACAAAAAATTACCAAAGTAAAACATAAGCTTTCCCAAAATGAAAACGGCTTAAATTAACAAAAAATTATATTACACATACCTGCATGACTGTAGATCAAATGTATGCCACAAACCATCAAATAACATAAAGAAAAAGCAAACATCCTGAACAAAGGTAATGTGGAGATATGGCATGATTTTTGCATGTACTATAGACGTAAATATGAGTGTAAATTGTCTGATATCAAATTTGTTTTTAATTATTGGAAACAGATGTTTTTCATCGATCTCTTTTTTATGCTATTCTCAGAATCATTGGGATAATGCACGATAATTTTAGAAAATTGTAATAACTTCCATATTGTTTTTAACAGTAATCTTTAATCTGTTTAAAGATTTGTTATTAGTGAAGTTTCAATTAACATGATGAATATTCTTTAAATTTCAATGGTAGAAATTAAAGGATATCACTGAGAGACAATACAGACGTATGTCGCATATACATGTATCGTATATCCGATCCGAGTAAAAATTTGAAAACAACACGTTAAATAATTTTATGCGTCCGAAGCGCTTTTCTGGATTTACCTTTATCAGCAACGGTCGAAGCCAAGTGTTTGAAATCCGAAGATGTATAAGTCCCGAAATTGTTGAAGAGCTATATGTCAAAGATATCTAAAATAAATAGCCAAATTCATCTAAAGCCAACGTTTCCTGAGGGAGTTGCTACCCCAGTTTCTTAATAATTTCAAAATTGATAAACGGACAATTTTAGTAAAGTTTGTTGAATCATGTCATTACCGAAGTACTGACTACTGAGCTGATGATACCCTCGGGGACAGAGAGTTCACCAGCAGAGGTATCGATCCAGTGATGTACAAAAATGAAAACAACACGTTTAATAATTTCTGGCGTCCGAATCGCTTTTCGGAGTAGCATGAGGGCTACAAAAAAGTGCAAACTGTCACATAAAAGCAGTAAAAGAAGAAAAACCAAATGTTGCACATAGTAATTAAAAAAAACCAGAACAAATACATACTTCAGCAAAAACGAGGACAGTATTAATTGGTTTGAAAACATAAGTAGTTACTTTTCAAAAAGTTGAACACTCCATGTAACGCATGACAAATTAAGTTGCAATCTAAAGATGAACAGTTATCAAAGATAACAGGATTGTTAATCGAAACACAGGACGTTTTATATTATCTACAGGTTTAGTGGATATTAGCAAGCAAAAACTGCTGGCAATAAGAACATTATTTTTTTTCAAGATGGCCACCACCTTTTTCAAGATTGAAATACTTATTTTTCTGGAAAACGTTTTCGTTGACATTCTTTAATTAAAAAATATTATCAGGTTTGGTGGATACCTTCTTTACATGTGACAAATATACTAAAAATGAATATTTGACATTTTCTGGGTTTGCGCATGCGTAAAAATGTTACAAAATTCACACACAAACATAAGAACTATTTAGTACATGCTTAGCGCTTTTGTTGATGTTATGAGTTTGTTTGAAGACTTTTTAAAGGTTATGATACACATGCGTTAAACAATTTCCCGCATGCGCAAACTATTTATGAAAAAAGAACCTATACACGCACTACAGGGGCACAATGATGGAAGTCGTAGTTCTTCTAACAGATTAGGATTTGAAATTCTTAAACATATCTTGGTCGTTATTAATTCCTCTAAGCATCTAGGCTCTTCTGTTCGAATATAAGGTGTTACTTCTTTGACGCCACTGTTTAAAAAAAAACACACGTTCAGTTCCAATGATCAAGCATTCGATGGATAAGGTGAAAAAGGTGGTTAAGTTTCTAAATATCGGGCAAACGTCAATTATAGCTGCAGATAAACCATTTGGTATTGGCTAAGCAATTTTAGTTGTAATGGCAAGATGTGTACAGAGAACATAAGTTTATCGTCATGTTTGGTGGCTGGCTTTAAAATTCTGAGTGGATGTACATGTGCCCTCACTGAAGCCGATATTGCAACACCTAGAATGGCAGATGCTTTTCGAGTATGTTCAAATGTAATTAGGAATGGACACGCGCATCAGATAACTGCATGTGGTTTGCTTGAATTGATAATGCCAGTCGTTATGAAAGCGTAAACACAGAAGATATAATAGCTCTGTGACGTTGAAGTATGTGATCAACGGGTGTAAGGAAAGATAGTCATATCGACCACAGTTTAATTTCTGGCGTTCAATTATGAATTACGAACTGCATATGCCTTCAGTAGTAATCTCATATCACGAGTCAAATATCGTACTTTTCAAACAGTCCATATCAAGCATGTCCAAGACCAGCAAGTTGATTTCGTATATTACAAATGATCAGGCACAAACACGGAACAATGAGTCGGGAACGGCGATGTTGGTACCATACGTTTATCCTTTCGAGACGATGAATGGTAACTGGAGCAGAAGTCAGTAGACTGGTAGATGAATTTGAAAGATTCAGTGGTTTGAGACATTCTACACCAGATGAACGACTGCATGACGACTCTACGAAAACACATACGGATTTCTTCGAAAAACTTTAAAGGCTTTCTAAAGTGATGAACGAGTTTGGAAATTCATTTCTAGAAGAGTCGTCAGATTTGTACAAAACGTACTCTTTAAAGGAAATTGTTGATTCACAAGTAGGTAAGATATGTATATAAACTACAAGATATTGGGTCCAAGAAGTACGATCTTTTGAAGCAAATATGAAACGAGGGGAATCTGCTTTTTTAACTAGATGAAAAATAACGATTCCATATAAAAGCCGTAAAATGAAACTGGAAATGTCTTTGTCAAAAAAACAAAGCTAGAGAACCTGAACAATGATTGGGATCTCTTTTCTAGACTTTTCATTTCTTCTTTAGCCATGAAAACCAAACTGCCCCTCCGTCTTTGTGTCAGGATGAGGTATTAAATCTCAGCAAATGGGTATACTTGAAACATTCTGCGATTTGCCATCAACTGATCAAAATTCAGACACATTTATCGTTGGTGTGGCAGCAATACTCAAATAAACTCATCATATATAATTTATTGTCACCACTTGGGGCGAACATATTTCATGATTATGCAAATGATATCATACTGCCTTGCATAAAATCTTTCTTCAATAAGTATCCAAGAGTAAATATCGATTTGATGTTTACTAAATTAATTATTTAAAGGCTGGGACGAAATAAAAGGCAAAGTACTGGTGCTACACGGAAAGTTTTTGGTTCTGGTAGAACGCCAAAGGTTTCGAGTAGTTTCTTCGTGTAGATGGCAACAAAACGGAATTCTTCAAGTTTCTTGCCGATACAATTGCTTCTTTAGAGACTAATGAAAATGCTTATGCTACTCAATGTGAAAATATTCTTTAAAATTTCAATACGGGTACCTCCCAGTTATCCCCATGTAATCATAAAACAGCAGATACACGAATGATTGTCCATGATAAGCATGCTGCTGAAAATGGTTGTAAAAAGTAATGTCAAGTAGTACTGACATAGATCATGTAGATGTAGTAGTGTTAGGAATTGGAGTACTCGCAATATTAGGTGTGGACAAATTGTAGATAGCTTTTTAAGGAATAAAGACTTGCGATGGCTTCCTGTACATGTCAAATCAAATACGTTTGGTCCTGGTGCAGCAGCTTTTCCGTCTTCCATGAATTAAATGGGTGTGACACTGTGTCGGCACTTCATCGAAAAGTGAAGAGGTCAGCTTGGCAGACATGGGAAGTATTCTCAGATGTAACGGTCGTTTTTTCCCGATTTTGTATGAAGACACAGACATGGACATCATAGAAGTATTTGTTTGCATCATGCACGGAAACATCACCGCTGCTGTTAAGAAGGCACGATTAAAATCGTTTGCAAGGAAGAAGCGGCCTTATGATGCTATTCCGCCTAACACAGAATCATTATCATTAACTTTGGTAGGCGGAATAGTATCATAAGGCTGCTGCTTCCTTGCAAACGATTTTAATTTTCTTGGGCACACCACAAGAGAAGCATATCAAGTTGGACATGTTTGGCTCGTCCGGATTTATGCATTCGACAGGTTCATATACCAAGTCATGAACACAAAAAAGACAATTGGAAAATGGACTTTGTTGGTTGCCGCTGATTCTCATGTCATGATTTTTTTAAATGCGGATGCAAGAAATTTAGCTGTGTTTGTAACTGTAAATGCTACCGTTTTGACCTTCCGTGTACATGTTTGTGTATTGGTAATTGTCAGATAATTATAAGATAAGCGACCAGTCTTTCTAAACAAACTATATATGCATTTGAACTTAACAAAGTCAGTGATATCTCTTGTTAAGTTGATAGAAATGATAAAATTGACATTGTCAACATTTTGCCGCCATTTTGGGACCGGAAGTCACTTTTCTATTCATGCAGGGATTGTTTTTTCGTACTTTAGGAACTGTAATTTAAGTTTTATCAAAACTGACATTGGATTATACATATTACACAGCTTTCCAAAGATTTACGAAATGTTACCAATTGGATATGACGCCATTTACAAAATGAGCGGTGACCATCTTGAAAAAATGATTTTTTTTATGGCCAGCAGCGGATTTTTTTAATATCATTTAATCCACTCCTATACCAAATTTCATGCTTGTATCACTTTTTTCACAATTATGTCCATAATATCTCCCACTATTATGTCACCGGTATTGATTAACGAAAATGTGGCTGTATTATAGGAACACATTTTTTTCGTTTGAAGCAAATTATTTTTCTGTTAGCGTCTCTTCTTACCTATTTATGCATGGGAGCACGTTAAAAGACGACTTCAATTTGCTACCGAAAAGTTGATAGATTTCTTTTTGAAGAACTAGAAAAAAAATGTTCTCAACAGGGATTAAAACAAATATAAATAAAAAGGAAAATGTTGAGCACCAAACACGCACACTACAGACAACTTTAAAGAACCAGTGTCGTTAATCGAGGTATATGTGCTTTTTCATAAATGGACATTCTCCAACATTGGTAACTAGAACATACTTTATTTTAAAAAGTACCTTTTTGTTGATTTTCTTTTTGTAGACAGGTTGTCTCTACCTTCTGTTTTGTTTAAAACCCCCAAAAATGTAACAAATCGTCATTTAAGGTCAAATACTCTTTTGAATTGACTACTTTCGATTTCAAATTATTTGACTTGTTTGTAGATCGTTGTTGTGCTTATCAGTCTAGCTTTTAACGAGTTTTTTTCTATTTGAATAAAGTTTTCAAGATACAGCCGAAAACGCAAAACATACGTTAAACTCACCATTGAAGAGGAATAACTCCAGCAAGGACTGGACTGACGATTTCGGTCAATAGTATATTGACCGCTTTTATATCTAGTCTGATTGATCATTTGTGCTACTTAATAGGCACAATATTTGTTCGTCACTTTAGACCTATTACTCCTATAATAAATCGTCTGACTGTTTGATAAATATTGACATAAGGTAGATCTTAACATTATAAATTTCCCACTGTCAGATTTTCTCTATTTAAAACGGTTCATAGTATAAAATAATATACATATATCAACATGAAATGTATCATTTCCTTATGTTTAGCAATATTTGCAAAATAATCAGCACGCGGAGTTATTGTATACTTTGTTTTAAACCTAAATAGACCAATGATGATTTTGACCAAATAAGGTAAATTTGGATAAGTATATTGAGATGAGTTGTTATTTCTTAAGTTTACGATGAAAAAACAAAGAAATATTGACTATCAATGCCAAGAAACGATGAAACGTCACTTGGCCTTCTGAGTAAGATGAGCTTAAGCGGAATTATATTGCATGGTTTGAAAGAATAAGCAAGTATTTCTGTGCTGATCAGAACACGTTGTTCAATGGTTGTCGTTTGTTGATGTAGTTTATAGATTACACCATTGTTTTTTTTTGTCTGAATTGTTATACGCAAGCCATTTTTGCTGTTCGTTTTGAGCCAAGGCTCTGTCCTGAAGGCCCTACTTCGACCTCTGATGGTTAACTTTTACAAATTGTGATTCGGATGGAGAGTTGTCTCGTGGGCATTTATAACACATTTCCTTATATCAATTTCGTTCGAGGCATATTTTCAATAACCGTCATCATTGACCTTTTATACATTCAAAAAAAGGACTTTAAGAAAAGGTGAAAGTTTCCTCTGCGAGGTTATGCATGTGTTATTATCAACTCAGTAGTAAGCACTTCTTTGTTGACATGCATGAAATACCATAATTTTCAAGATTGTAAATTGACTGTTAATGAAATTATCGATTTAAAAAAAAAGGGTTTTCTGCCACAAGAATATTATAAGTTATATAGTGTGTTAGTAACCTAATGCGATATATACGGGGTCAGCTTCGCTCTCATCCCAAATGAGATTCCGTATATATCATATCAGGTCACTATCAAACTATGGAACGAATTTATCTTACTGAATATCTTTATTTGTTGAATTAAGACTAGGGTTGTCTCATTTTCAATCATAACATATTTTGATATTAAAGTGTGTAAAGTTTCAATTTTAAGACCCTACTTTCATTGGTCTGCACAAAAAAAACTAATGTCAACAATAATAACTTAATATCAACAACCTTGATTTAACAATATTAATCAGAACTTTAAAATTCAAATTATGAAATAGTGCCAAAGTCGTTACTCCACTACTAAATGTGTATTGAAGTAAGCCCCGCCACCTTACCAACTTAATATGGAATATACACGGTCTCCACGCGGACGCTTTTAACCAATCATTTTCCTAGAAATGTATAGGAGGTCAAATAAATAACATTAGCTATTGTTTAATAAACCTTTCAGAATTTGTTTGGTCCTCACATCTTATCACATTTATACTCCATTTTGTCGTTTTAACATTTTCGTTTGGAAGTCATTAATGAGTCTTTTCTAGACCAAAAGCTGGTCTGGCGTACATCATTATAGTTCTGGAATCTATGAAAAAGTTATTCACAACGACACAACTACTACCTTATGTCTCTTCTCTGATGGTGTCATGGGTATCTTCAGCAGAGATGCAGTTATTATAGTGGTTATTGAAAAAAGCTGCTCAAAAAAACTTATGTACTTTGGATTTTGAAACCTAAACATTTCGGTATAAGGATAAGCAATATCGTTGACATTCGAACTCTGCTTTGGTTTTTTAATCTACTTGATTGTTAGTTCACAAATTACGTCTTTTGCAGACGGGACGTACATCTGTCGAACAGATTGTAAAACCTATAATCTTTAAACCACTACTGTTGCAAAATTCCTCTCCTTGTGCATCAACAACCTTGTAGTCAAAACCTCCGTGTTGATATGCATTTCATTGGTAATGTACAAGTTATAATTCAACTTACTATTAAACCTTTTTTTTATATTCCATTTACAAGAATATATAACCTCTGCTACATATGTCTGAATTTTGGGTCCTTAAAGCTCTAGTTGGCCTCATAACGTATTTGATTCAAGTGTCACTGATGAGACATTGTAAACGAAACGCGCTTCTAGCGTGCATATTCTAAATCATTGAATCTATGGTGAGCTTATTTAATTCCTACCCCAAACCCTTTGTAAATTCATTATTTAAAGTAAAAAAAACCTTCGATTAAAGAAAGAATTACATAAAAGGCAACTTCTTCGGAAAATGACATTGTTAGGGACATATATATATACAATAGAGATCTATAAGAAAAGAATGAAGGTGTTGTGTCTTTAATTTCATCACTATCTACATGTATTACATGTCGAACAACATAGTCCATCATCCTCCTGTGGCTCACAACCGGTACATGGTCTGTCATTGGCGTAGTCGATTATTGGACAAAGAGGCGGTCGGTTACATCCCAAAGCTACAATGACATTTCATATGTGAAATAGTTAGGTAAAAGGATCATGTGATTACTTGTATCATAAATGTTCGATAGAATTAATATCCGTAGGCAAAACGACAAATATTTAGGATCATTATCCATATGCACAAAATAAACAGAATATTCTATAACATTTTATCATTTTATCTCAGACATGATGCAGTTTTTTCAGTCCTTCAGAACATTGATTTTGAAGGATGTACTGAGAGAGAACTAGTAACATCAACGTACTTTGGTACTTGTTTCATTGGCAAACATACCAGAAAAATATGTTGTTAAATCAAAAATCACGAATATCATATCAAATATGATATTCTTATAAAGTGGTTCGTGTTGCTTAGTTTTTAGTTTTTTATATGGTGTCTTGTGTATTATTTGTTGTCTGTTTTTCTTTTCTTTATCAGCCATGGCATTGTCAATTGATTTCGATCTATGAGTTTGACACTCGCTCTGCTATCTTTCGCCCCTCTTCTAGTACATCATACACACATTTACTCTACACACGACAATGCACGAGAAGAATTGACTTCTATTCATAATGTTAAATTAGGGTATTACGTACTGCAACCCTTTTAATTGACTATGCTAAGTTTACATTATCCTTTATGTAACGATATCACTAAACATTTAAGATAGGACAATAAGATAAGCAATTCTTATTTAAACTATAGATGTCGTTTGTTTTTTTGTACTGTAAAGTAACTGCCTGATTGATGTTCTACTCAAAGTCACTATATTTATAAAACTGTCACATGCAGATAATTCAAATTTACTAACCTGGTGGAGTGCCTGTTTTTTAAGAAAAAAGAAAAGGAAAAAGAAAAACGTTAACATTGAATTTCTGTTACTATTTGAAAACAACTGAAATTTTAAAATAAAATTGAGAATGGAAATGGGGAATGTGTCAAAGCGACAACAACCCGACCATTGATTAATTTCAACACTTTCATGCCATTACACTTGTAACATTGTATTTGTAGTTCTGTATTCCATATTTTCAGACTTTATTAATATTGAATATACATTCAAGGTCTCATAATTATAAAAATATGATCAGTAAAACCAAACTTTACAAAGGTTATAAGTGTAAAAAAAGGAAATTGATGATCTAAAGATAGGATTATCTGTTTATAATAGTATCATGACGGCCCCATTCGTCTTCATATATTTCAAAATATAATAATATTGTATCATAAGTAAAAAAAATAGCTTCGTCCTAGCTATATTATTATAAGGACATACTACATAATTATCATTTCTAGACGTTTGCCAGAAATGTCTATTTTTGTTTAGTGAGTGTTAAAAAGTTTAAAACGTACATATTATGTACATGTATTGTCGAAATGCGCATCTGGTGCAAGAAAATAAGTACCGTTAATTTTATTTACTACCACTGGGTCGATGCCTCTGCTGGTGGACTATTAGTCCCCGAGGGTATCACCAGCCCAGTAGCCAGTACTTCGGTACTGGCATGAAAATACGGATTTTTTGTGTTATTAAAATTTGCTGTTACAAAATGATAGAAATTATTATAAATTAAGGAATGTATCTCCCTCGTGCAAAGCTCTGATTTCTTTCATGGATTTGGCTATACTTTTTGGACCTTTTGGATTATAGCTCTTCATCTTTTATATAAGCTTTGGATTTCAAATATTTTGGCCACGAGCATCACTGAAGAGACATGTATTGTCGAAATGCGCATCTGGTGCAAGAAAATAAGTACCGTTAATTTTATTTATTAACTCAAATTCTTCAAATCCTACAAATCTAGTATCACATGCCCTGTAGTTTGGTTTGACGTTTTCGAAGTTCATCGGTAAAAAAAAACTGTCTCTATTTTTTGTTGTAATTTCCATTTATTGTCCCGTTTCGTAACTGTTTCCGATATCCTTATGTATAACGCCTTACACGTATTACACGTTTATCATTTGTTTTGTCTCCAATGGGGAATTTAATAATATTTAGAAACTAACAAACTTAAATTACGAAATAAAGAAATATTAGTATTTAAACTACAAACATGTTTAACCCCGCCGCATTGTTGCGCCTGTCCCAAGTCAGGAGCCTCTGGCCTTTGTTAGTCTTGTATTATTTTAATTTTAGTTTCTTTTTTGAAATTAGTATGGCGTTCATTATCACTCAACTAGTATATATTTGTTTAGGGGCCAGCTGAAGGACGCCTCCGGAAGCGGGAATTTCTCGCTACATTGAAGACCTGTTGGTGACCTTCTGCTGTTGTTTTTTTATTTGGTCGGGTTGTTGTCTCTTTGACACATTCCCCATTTCCATTCTCAATTTTATGTAAATGCTAATAGTATTTGCAACTGACAACTTCAAGATAACATTTGTGGACGAAATTAGATGTATACAGAGTAACGACGACACAAGTAATAGAAATTCATTGTTTCTGAGAATAGCTTTCAGAAATCAGAAAATGTTCTTTACAGAATCATCTATACTTTCACGAAAAAGTCTTACTTTGATAAAAATTATAGCATTTTAAGTAGTTCCCTATGTAAAGTTGACTTTTTTTACAATTTGCTATACTATACAGTAAAACTTATGACATTGATTTCATTGGTTTGCTTAAAGTCATTCTGCTGTTTGGTATTATTTTTTAAAACAAATGAGGTCCCTCCGAATCGGTGCATATTCAAGACTGACTACCCTAAATGTTTTTTCAGATTGCTCCCTCAGATAATTGATCTCTCATGGTTGACGGTTTGATATTCACCCTTAATTTCTACGGTCCTAAATTGTTAAAACTTACAGAAAAACATTAGGCAAACGACAAATGACAACTTTACATAAAGTTGTTGAAATCTTTTTTCTCGCTCAATTGACATATCCATTTTCGAAAGACTTTGTGTACCGACAACCTGAGTGAAAGCTTCTGTATTAAGACCAGTAACAATCTGTATAAACCTATTTGTCATCACAAGATCTGTATTAATGCGAAGTTGTTAAACCAATGAGTTGTATCAAATGGGTAATGTATAATACATGTATATCAACTTGCTTTACCTCATACAATATGCTGCTGACTACATTAAAATTACATTTTTGAAAAAAGCCAATATGATGACAATTTAAAAATGAGATTTTCTTATTTCGACTATGATAGATAGTTGTTTCATTAGTTTTCCTACCACATCCTTATTTTTATATAAAAAGAATAAACTAAAAAGATATATGTTCATAATTATTTTAAAATTGTAATATTTCAGTGAAAATATATATCATTCGTTTTTGTTTTGTTTTGTATTATCAGACAGTTAATATATAGTATAATTATGTCAAAGAACGTAGATACATTTTATCATTCTAATTTTGCTTACGTTTTTGCGCCTTCTGATCTGTAAAATGAAAAGTCATCTCTTTTATTAAACATACATTGCAATATATATATCGTTAAGTTAACAATTGATCATAACGAACATGCATTTTTGTCTCAGAATTCTATCTTTGGTCCTATATGTTTATGTATATTATTAACCGAGAAAGAAATGCGAAAGATAGCAAAATGACATCTAAACTCAATAGCCGTAAATAAACAGCCAACGACATGCACAAAAATAACAACAAAAAATAAGTACAACAGACAAACAGCAGTACACAAAACACAACCAAAAAACGACTGAGCAACTCAAATCTACAACAGAAAGCGTGAATGAATTGGCCGTTTCAGAATCTAAAGCATCATGGGTATTTTCATTGTTCGTACCCCAAAGTGAAAATAACGTTACGTCATTAGTTGAATTTCCATTGTTTATAACGTTTTAAACCAATCAAAACGCTTTGGGGTACGCTTTTGAAAATATTAACCAGGATGCATTAGATTCTGAAACGGCGAATTAACGTCTTATACTATGTGATTTGAGGTTTCCTGTTTATTCTGCCAATCATTGCAATGATTCCTGTCAAACAAGTTGGTAACCTTAAGCGTCTCTGATCGATTCGTTGATAACATGTGTGTCGTGACATATTTAAAGATTAAGCATATAATATCATCGTATGTTTCAATGTTTTGAAGAAATAATGATATAAAAAACTCAGACATATTCGATTGAAGTCCATGCCGATCTTTTATGCTTTGATATATGTTTATTTTGATACAGTCAGATTCAAAAATAGATGATGATATTTTAATCCTGTTGT
The DNA here is from genome assembly GCF_036588685.1 of Mytilus trossulus. Classification (NCBI taxonomy): domain Eukaryota; kingdom Metazoa; phylum Mollusca; class Bivalvia; order Mytilida; family Mytilidae; genus Mytilus; species Mytilus trossulus. The sequence goes on along the minus strand of NC_086385.1, from coordinate 47,997,739 downwards.
ATTCTGTCAACACATTTACTAATTGTAGCTCTAATTTCAGTTGTAACTATTGCTTGGAAAATATTTATAATGTTGTTGATTTGTGAATTATAATAGTTTAGGGTTAATCAATTTGGAACAGTAGGTATTTCATTCTTGCATTTTTTTTTTAAATATATGTATGTTGATAATGAGTCGTAGTCAAAATTTAACCAATATCTACTAAGTACGACGTTTGTTTTGGGAACTGCGGGCAGTATTCAAAATATGAAGAAAGATAACATGCACGAATTTCGTCCAGCTAATAATATCATTATATGCATATGGCATATGCAATGGTAGACCAACACAATTTATAAGTACAGTTTAACACTCTTATTTCATTTATTAGTGAGTACAACGAACCGAAAACGTCAAGATGAATTTATAATTAGTTAAGGTATGTCATTTTCAACATGATCATCTATTGTTTTTAGTAAATTATTCCTCAGTGTGTACATGTATAAGATATATCCTTGAAATAGGACAACAATTTTTATCCTGGAAAAGAAGTTTTTGGCATCGATTGTAAATTTTGTAAGAAGCGAAAGTACTACAATATTAAGAAAATCTGTCTGTTAGAAAGCGCCACAGCTCATTATTGGTCTCGTATTGAAGGATGATAACAATCACCATAGCACCGCTAATTAAACATTTAGTGTTTCTAATGAAGATACATCAGGAATGCCAAAAGAGCATTTTCTGATTGAAGTGAATAGGGGATTCCTTTTGATAACGACATGATATTTTCAAATTATTTCTTGTCACAATATAAAACTTAAAACAAAATGATATACTTACAATTTTCTCCTTGAGCTTTTAAATGAAAAAAAAAAGAAAGGATGTGTTACAAAGGTCATAATAAATGACAATTTAAAAACCATTTGTAGAATTTTGTTATCAATAAAACTGAATAATATTCGACTGTCATACAGGTAAGAGGGTCAGCTAGTAAAAAAATGTTCAACTTAAGGAAATGTCTGAATCTAGTCAGAAATATGGATAGTTGTTTTCCGTTCGTTTGATTTGATTAAGCTATCAATTCTGCAATTTCATAGAGGACTTTTTGTTTCAATTTTCATGAGAGTTCGTTATTGTTGCTAATTTACACTTTATTTCAATTATTTGGGTTAAAATTCTTACTCTTAACTAAGCTTAATCCATTCAATTTTTGAAAAAGCGCAATTTTGATTTGATTAGAAATCACCAAATTTATATCAATACAGGAACATCTTAACCGGTCGTTTCTAAAGATTCCTAAAATACAGCATGCATTAGTTACCAAGAAATAAGCTTTCACCTGATTAAATGAATATTATAACCCAATACATATAATAACAATAATTGAAAATGTAGTAAGGTCAATGTAGGTAAATAAACCCATCAAAGATACCAGGACTAAATTTTATATATACGCCAGACGCGCGTTTAGTCTACAAAAGACTCATCAGTGACGCTCGAATCCAAAAAAGTTTAAAAAAAAGCCAAATGAAGTACAAAGTTGAAGAGCATTGAGATCCACAATTCCTAAAAGTGTTGCCAAATACGCACTTCAATTTATTTTTTTATCTTTTCGTGCTTTTGTATGCAATGTTTGCGTTTCGTCTACTTGTAATACAATTATGACCCAAACATGAAGGAAGGCTGAAGCAATTATGATATATTTGGTTTTAAAGTAAATTATTGTGTTGAGCATATCATGTTATACTGTACTTACTAAACTTTAATAAAAATCCTTAGATAAATTATAATGTTCTAGTTTGATGCTGAAATTTGGAAAACATGTGAACGCTTGTAAGAAGTACATTTTTGTAATGATAAGACATTTTATAACAAGTAATCTTTTAAAATCTTGTAAAATGTTAAACCTATGAATTACTATTTTGATTTCGAGGTTTGCAAAACCTAAACTAACTGTTGTTTATCATATGTCATTCTACATTAATAAAAAGCTTGACATGCTTGCACTGGTATACACTGGTATTTCTATTTTATAATTGTGATTCTATTTTAGAATCTCACGTGTGTCTGCGTTGTCATACACTTTATTGTTTTATATTTATTCACATTTGATTTAAAATACATTCCGTGTGTGTTTTAGGCCATACTATTACTTTCAGACCAATTCTCGACAGTGGTTATTGACAAAAACAACCATATATACATACCGACAAATAGTGCTATTGTAAATGTTCCTGAACACACATCACAAATTGATGGTTCTGTATTAAATGTTCCTGAAAGGAAGTTTAAGAAGGTTGATAAGCCATATTTCCGTGGTGATATAAATGTAAAACCAAATCTTATCATTCAAATACATTACATCACAAAAATTATATTCTGCTAACGCCGTTGCTAATTTACATATAAAGAAGAAGATGTGGTATGATTGCCAACGAGACAATTCTCAACAAGAGATGTTATTTTCAGTAAAGAGGCAAAATGCTTGGCTTTATCATTAGCAGCTAACGTACCTTCAGTAGTATCTAAATTCAAATCAAGAAATTTGACTGAGACATGTGAGTACGGATTCTGCAGGAGAAAGATTATTGCATAGCATGCTTTGTTATCGTCTCGACGAACCGGTCTTGCATGTTTGAAGTTTCCGTCGATTCTGGCAGGTTTTGTTTTTGACCCTGATTTGGATCTTCTGCATTAATTTATGAGATTTTAACATCTATGGTTGCATCGTAAATATTACATTAACTTACTATAAGGTGTAACATAAACAAATACTATTCTGGCAGTACGATCATAGAGGGTGTGTTTAACGCATCTGTATCTATTGCCATTCCTGTATAAATAAAATATTTGAAGTTATATTTAACATAATTCAATTCATTTCAATTCACATATGTATTGTCATATACACTTTAAACATTAAGTTAGTGACATACATATTAAATATAATTCACATATATAATATATATACACAATCATTCATTTACAGTAAATATTCCAGTGTCGCCTGTCCTCTGTTCTGATAACAATTAATATACTGCATGCAATAATTTCAACAAAAAAAGCGTTTGGAACTAATGAAATTTAAAGATCCTTATTTTAAACTTGAATGGGATTTTGATATGTAAATGATGTATACGACTAAACATTAAGTGAAAATAAAACTACTTTGCTCAAATATAATGTTTATTCTTTTAATAAACGAATAAATACGTAATTGCTAGTACTAATGCATGAAAATATATAATAAAAATAGTGGCAGACGATGAAAACAAACCAGGATAACAAATGTGTAGCAGTGGTATACTACTGTTGCCATCATTTGCGATTAAGAATTGTTCATGATGAAAATTACAGGATACGGTAGTAAACTAATATATAAATATGTAAACTCCATACATTATATTCCCATGTTCCGAACTTTAGAAGGGGTAATTATCATTTGAAAGGATTACAATAAATATAAAAAAGAAGATGTGTTGTGATTGCCAAATAAAAACTCTAACAAGAGGCTATATGACACAGAAATGTACAGCTAGAGGTCATTTTACAGTCTTCATCAATGAGCAAAGCTAGTATTATTCATATAATAAAATTAACGGTACCAATTTTCTTGCACCAGATGCGCATTTCGACAATACATGTCTCTTCAGTGATGCTCATGGCCAAAATGTTTGAAATCCAAAGCTTATATAAAATATGAAAAGCTATTGCAGTCGTCTTACCTAACAACAAGAAAGGCTCCAAGTCTTGCGTAACATTCTCTTAATTCTTCTCCATTATTTACAGATAAAATTGATGTATTGTAACATGAAAATGTGTATGTGTTTGTTGCATCCACAAAAGTGCCTCTGTTGACTCGAGAACAAGGGTGACTACACAATGAATTTACTGAAAATAGAAAAAGTAAGCTTGGATTTATGAAAACATTATAACAGCATGTTTTTATAGGACTGTTGTTACCTAAAACATATGCACGTCGGACGTAATAAAATTAAAGTAGTTATTGTATATAATCGAATTTGCGTCCTTTTACTATTCCAGGGATCGTTATTTTAAATTTCAACACACCAGATTAACCTACGTCAGTATACCAACTAATTGAATTATCGAAATATAAACATTTATTTATATTCAATAAATTAAACAATGTTTTCATTTGATAGTCGTGGAGCATGTGTTTTCATTTTATTTTATTGTATATGTATATATATATTTCGAATATAAGTTTGGCTTTCATTTCGCTTAATTAAGATACATTATTGTTTATTTCTTTAAAAGTCATCCAAAACTGGCCAAAGAAGATCAATCGGTGGCTTTGAGATTTTTTCTGCTGTGTGGTCATATTGTTGTCTCTTTTAATCATTTCTAGTTTATATTTTTAATTCTAAGAATGATTTTAGCCGAGCATTAATATAGTGTAGGTCATAAGTATAAAGAAATAAAAACTTTAGTATGTTTTAATTAAGAAATAATTGTTCATGCCATGTTCTCATTTTAACATGGGTAGGCATTATATTTGTTAAAATCTTTATACCGAGCGTTAACAATGTTTAAAAATACAATGCCTACATGTACCCATGTTAAAATGAGCATAGATCATGACAAGATATTATCATTTCGATTCTATTTGAGGAATATTTTTAACTTTTTAACTTCGAAGCGGACCTAAAGTACACGCTCGACATGTCGCCATTTTTGTTTGATGAACCCAAAACGTTATAGAAAATCAACAGTTTGTCAATTAAAAAGAACAGAAACATTTAAACTAACTTTTAAAAAGAGCATTGCTTAATATCCAAAGCTAAAGAAGAACGTCATATTTGAATTTCAAAGAAGAAAAATGTTAGTAGTGAAATGGCAATGTGCAAAAACCTTAATACAGTTTAAATTGTTAGCCCAGAATTTTTTTTCTTCATCGGATCAATAATTTTACATGGTTTTGATTATAGAATTACGATCGGTATGATTTCATATAAATAGAGAATATCATATGGCTTTTTCAATATCGCATTTTTTATGTAACATGACGTCATACAGATAAGGAGATTTAAAATGACGTCATACAGATTAGGAATTTGTTAAAGCCTTTGCAACAGTGACTGCAATCGATGACGTGACGTCATACAGAATAAAGGTGTGATAAAGCTTTTGAAACCGTGCTGATATCGATATCATCACGGGTGGCTGATACAGCAAGCTTGCTAATGACTGTATTAAACATACCATTTATATGTATTTACTACTAAGTTATAATAAAACCAAATATCTACCACAAACCAAATAATATAAAAATAAACATTTTTAGGTCATAAACGTCTATCAACTATGAGCAAAAATTAACTTCCAAAAGAACGTAATAATTATTTATGTTTTATTTCCTTAAAAAAATCTAATTTAAATTGGATGAAAAATTCTAAAATAGCAGAAAAGTCAACTGTTGTGTCAACTGTTGAAGACCTGTTGTTGACCATCTGCTGTTGTTTTATATATCTATGGTCGGTTTGTTGTCTCTTTGATACATTCCCCATTTACATCATCAATTTTATTTTTTATGTTAAACGCGTAGATAAGTAAGTTGTATTCAAAGACTTATAAGGTCGAATTGATTCGGATTGGGTTTTTCTTCAATGTTGATGTGAAATGCTGTAATGATGTGATAAACGTCCTTTTGACACACTGACAAATGTGTGTCCATGAACAATGAAGAAAATTAAATAAATCATAATGTCATTCTTAAGATTAAATGTTTTTCTTTTTCATAATGTTTTAAGGTGGTACAAAACATCTTCACTAAAATAGTTTAGGCTCGTTATTTTGCATAAAACGTTAACAAGAAGTAATCTATTAAAAAACATCGCCATCATTTCATTAGATATCTAACAGTTTGACAATAACATTTTAACATTATAACTCTAATATTTTTTTTACAATATAATGACATTAAAACGTTATACCTGCTTATAAAAGAGTCATCTTCCTGTACTGTATGCGATGTACCAATTTAACATAAAATACGTACAACAAATGATATTTATGAAGGGATATTTAACGAAATATAAATGCACTAAGAGCTTTCATGCAAATTAGAAAAAGATCGGGTGAATTGTTTGATACGCTGAAAATCATACTAAGGTGGTACCCAACACATTGACTAAAATTAAATTGGCTCGTTTAATTGTCATAAAATTTTGACAAAATATTTACTTTGAACCTTTGAAGACAATTTGAACCAATGCCTTTCTCAGAAAAAAAAATGGATGGATAGATAGCAGTTTGACAAGCACTAATTTTGATCATTGAGAAGCTTAATATTTCCTTTACAATACAACGTGATTAGAACGTGTAGCTGATTTTACAGAGTTGTTTCCCTGTAATGTTAGGTACCACCTTAAATGCAAAAATAAAAATTTCAAAAATAACTTACCTACTACGACAAAAATGGAAACAATTAATACACTAATTGCTGCTTTTACTAACATTGTATTGGTCCTGTAAAGGGAATAATCCCAATATGAATAATTATGTAATCATAAAATACGCCCTCTTAACAAAAATCGTGAATAATTTTAAAAGAGAGAAAACGAAAATAAAAATTGATATTGGTAAACAGATAAATGCTCTGGAACACATTTTTTCGTAGGCATTTTATAATTCATATATTTTTATCAATATTTTGTCTATCAAGACAATATAAAAAGGATGAGTTTGGTTGATAGCTTTCATATCAGATGAAAGTTTCTAAAAACATCTCACTTCCTTAGGCAGTCATATCATTTATATGATATCCCTTGGTTTGTACCCTCCCAGTGGACTGTTCACAATGTGTCATTTCAAGTTATGCAATTCTTAGCTAAATTTGATTGTAAGTGTTTTACACGTTTGTTATGTTTACACATGGAAATAAGTATTGCAACACCAAATTGAAATAAAAATTAAAAAAACACCCTTTATTTTTTGGTGATATAATTTGTTAAAATAGAACAAGTTAAACATTATTTAGCGGAATTTGATGAGACAGTTATTAAAGCTAGAGGGTTAGCGCTATAGAACCAGGTTTAATTCACCATTTTCTACATTTGAAAATGCCTGTACCAAGTCAGGAATATGACAGTTCTTGTCCATTCGTTTTTGATGCGTTTTGTTTTTTGATTTTGCCATGCGATTATGGACTTTCCAAATTGATTTTCCACTGAGTTCAGTATTTTTGTGATTTTACTTTTTAAATATCACCTGAGTTTGATCAATAATTATCGACTCGATAAGTTCTTATCTGCACATGCAGCTACTATACCCGTAAACAGCAAAACAGGTGTTTTTATCCTCATTGTTTTCAACACTTTAAATAACCAAGTTTATAAAGTTATGTGATTGACACCTTGTAATGGGTCCTTCACAACTTTTACCGCAGCAAGATGGCAGATTAGCAGCATGAGAGAAGCAGGAGTGTCGCTGTGACAACCGCACGTATTGTTGGTCATCACCATTCCACTATTAGCCGTTTTGAGAATAAAAATCAGGCAATTAACGATGTTAAAGACTATCCGAGATCAAAAAGACCCCCTATGCAATCTGCTAGGGAAAATCAAGCATAATGAAGCTTGGTCAGAAAGAAACCCATTGCATACAATACAATCCTAAAAAGAAAGTTATGGGCATACAGTAGCCTTTTAACACAAATTGTTCGAGATCGACTCATCACTACTGTTTATTGTGCAATAAGACCTTTTCGGGGACCTTTGCTTACGAACAGACACACAGTTGTCCGTATCCAATGTAGTACAGAGCTTGCCTAAATTGAAAATAAGCATCGTGTAAGAAGATCCATTGTTCCAATTGAATTCGGTTAATCGCCCGATCGTAGCCCGGATTTGAACCATACCAAGCGCATATGGGACACTATTGGGCGTAATGTGCGCGAAAGGACATCCCAGTACAAACACGTGATGAAATAAACAATGCCTTTCACCAGAAATGGTTGCTGCTACCTTAGCAACCCATTAGTAGATTTATGGCAGGAATCAGAAGACGTTAAGTGGTGGTTATCCGTATGAATAGAGCTGCGCACAACATACTAATTATTTGGCGTATAACGATCGACCATGATGTGAGCCATCATCTTAAGATACATTTGAAATGTCTGACATTGTAAAGTTCGACCAGAGTAAAAGTTGTAAAATTCAGTATTTTGAAAAAAAAACACTTCATTTTGTTTTTAAAATTGAGGTTAGATATATCATTTTTTTTTCATACTTGTTTTGTTCTTTAAAATGCCAATGTAATCATAAACTATGTTTCAATATCATTTTACAAATATTTTATCATATTCCATCCAAAATAAAAGGCTGATTTTTCAAGTTTTAAAAAATCAAGGTGTTGCAATATTTTTTTCCATGTGTATATAAGGCTTGTCTTACTGTTGTACAAAGGCGCTAGTGAAAATTGTTAAATACTTAAGGTTTTGGCGTTGGTTACAAATAATTTAGAAATTGCAAGTTTGTGTTTGTTAAATCTGTGCCCAAAAAAAACTTAAATTCTAGATCAAATACTTCCCCGAATATGCTCCTTTCTAAATTAACAACCAGCTGTCCTTGTCAATTTCAATTTTCAATTTAATTGTTATTAGCTGATTGTGCCTGTGTGGCCCTTCATTTGATTACATTATGATAATACATACAGAACAATACCTTGATTGCATAATGATAGCGATCGATGATTTGCAAATAAGAGTCTACCCAAAAGTTATGCTATTGATGTAAAATATAAAATTTAGACTTGCTAAAATTTATAAAAAAGAGGCTTTATACAATTAGACCTCATCAATCTACACTTCTATATGACTGAGAAACATAAATAACTCAAGATTGCAAATTATCGCACACGAAGATAAAAGGTAATTCTTTGAGATGATTTGATGTTGAATGGTTGTTTAACTTCTAGCGACAAATCGGCATGTGTTTTCGATACAAGAACGTGTTAATGCAATAGTAATATGATTTCTAACTAGCCGATGACAATGAGTCGGATTTTTAACCTGCTAGTTTCCAAAATAAGAGTCTTGAAGAAGATATGTCACCTTACCTGGACACGTTATTCATACTCCGAGTCCTCCAGTCTTAGCCCTTATACATTAATTCCTCTTACTTATCGGAGAATGAACAAATATCAATTTTGAAGTATTTGGTTTGACCCTGCTGATTTTGAAATTCAGGATCTCCGGCACACCAGGATACCACGTGACAACAGAATACAATGATGCAAAAATAGATATTTTAAAATTCTAACCACTATAACACAATTACTATTACGTTAGTGTCCATACTAGAATAATACAGTTAGCGAATAGTATAAGTGTCCCGCGATTTTTAACAGAAAAAAAAAATGTTACTTACATCTACACAAGTAGGAATCTCACAACAAAACAAATTATTTCTACTGGCTTAATTAATTAATTGTGGTATTTATACATGGTATATATAAGTAAATAAATAAAAAAAAAGATGTGGTATGATTGCCAATAAGACAACTTTGCATGTCTAATATTATTCAATGTTGTAAATCATATCTCTTTAACAATGACTTTTTTTTTCTTGTTATTTTTTAACTTGGTGGGGCGAAACTTTTAATTAGTGTATTTGAGACTAGGTCGAAATACTTAACCAAGTTTTCAATAAAAAAAAATAGATGACTCATACCAAGATCCTGTAGTAATTATTCGACGCACCTTTTTTTTATACCAGAGGTCATCAGATGCTTTAGGCGTCGCACATTGGTTTTATTCTCTTTTTTTTAAATCTCGTTTAATTGGCCTATGGTATGGTACTTCAACTGTTTTTGATTCTAGTCTTACTGATAAGTCTTGTGTGTATTAGATACAAAATACAGGTAACAAAGAAACAGGTCGGTAACAACCGTTGCCGGATAGTTTTTCTGCTACAAGTGCAGACAAACTATACGGCAGGTTGTTTCCGGCCTGTTTTTTTTTTGTTACTTTTGTTTTGTATCTGACTTGTAGGACGTTTCAATAAAGTAGTAGTACATTTTACAAGACTGGACATTTGAGAAACCTAAATGGCCATAAAGCAGTAAATTTAAGCTATATTGTTAACACATGTTTGTTTCATTTCCCTTCAATCGAGAGTTTTTTTGGACGAAAAAAAACAGGAATCAAATGAATTGAAAACATGAACCGTTTCAAGAAAAAGATGAATGTTGTACACATTTGAGACCTTTTTAAAATGCAACTTCGTAAAAATTATATAATAAAGAAATATTTTAGTAAGCTAACGTTTGAATGGGGGCAAACGGAAAGGGGGAAGGGGGTAAATTATTTTTGAAATAAACGGGCTATGGTATTTTGATCATAAAATGCAGGATATGGCATTTCATCCCCACATTCCCCCTTTAAAAAAATCATAAAAAATTCCAAATACATATATTCAATATTTAAGGGTGGGTTGGGTGCGTGGCGGAAATCCATTTTTTTAGGACGACCAATGCATTTGAATGGGGAATAATGATGCCCCCCTTTTTTGCCTGGTTTGGGAACCCCCGTTTTTTTTCTATTTTTAAATTCAATAACAATATCAATGTATCAAAACCATGAATGTCCTAGTTCATTAGTGAATGAAATGTTATGAAAAAATGGATGTTATAAGATATATTTAAGAATATAATACATTGATTTTTTTTTGTTATTCATGATTGTCTCTGCCAGTGTTGATCGGGATTAAACACGTGTTACTAACTTGTCCAATCGCAGCTAACCGTCCAAATTTGATGACATGTAAAACAAAGTGAATGATTTTTTTCAAGATTTGCTGCTTATTTGGACATGTATTACACGAACACTTTTTATTGATAGGATCAATCGTGCATTAGTGAGTTGATATACAGGGATTTTATCTTTTGATAAGATTTTATTTTTATTTACATATTTTCTGTCTTTTTATTGAAATATAAACGTCGGTATCATCATTTCTTTACTTTTAGCATTTTCCAAAATACTATTCATGTCCATATATTGAAGAAAATATGTTTAATGACCGATTTTTTTGCTTCATAAAAGGGGGGGGGTATATTTTTTTCTGAGTACATTAATCATTTAGTTCTCCAAAGTCATCACCAAAATGTATATTTATTGAAATTACCACCATACGGTATTCGGAAAATCAGGGGAAATGTAGATCATTAATTAGTGATCTGCTTGACCAAAGTAATATTTTTTCTTATTCAAATTTAGGATCAAACTATCTTTTTTTAAGGAGGAAATCATACCCCCCTCCTATTTTGAAGTTAATATGCAAATCCTTTAGTCCACTGATATGAATAGAATTTTTAATGGAAGTGATTGATAAAATATTGATGCTAACGTAAATATTTTATTTAAAAAAAAAGGGAAATATGTCGGTAAAAACAAAAAGTTCAAATTTAATTGAAAGTTAAAGTGTCCTTGAACTCACTGATCATGCGCGAGTGATTCTATTCATAAAAAATGTCCGTGTAACAACCAAAAAGAGTCCGTGTATCATCTGAAAATAGTCCGTGTAACACCCGTTAATGTACTGTTTTTCTATATCTCTGCGGGGGGGGGGGGGGGGGAGGGGGGGGGAAGTCGTGCAAAGACTAAATGTGCATTTGGCTCATCAAGTTACAAACCGGGTATCTGTGATAAGGATTTACAATCACTGGGTCAGTACCACTTCTGGGTCAGTGGGCAGCACTGTGTATTGACATGAAGTGCTATTGATGCTTTCCTTTTTGTAAAGTTACTGAAAAACATAGAAATATTTATAAAACTTAGGTAGATTGCATGCGTTCTATTTTTGACTAGTGTATGAGTGGCCGTTCGTGTCATTGGCGGTATGCACATACCGTATGCAATTTTCAACGCGTTGGTTTTGACTTTCAACGCGTTGGTTTTTATTTTCAACGTATTGGTTTCACCTTCAATGCGTTGGTTTTATTTTCAACGGGATGGTTTTCACTTCAATACCGTAAGTTTTTTAACTTCTGTCTACCAATCCACATCTTTGTATCAAAGTACAATTGTATCAACCGTTTAGACGGAATGCTGTTAATTTTGGTGGGGAAATATATTCTACGTTGTTGAGGATATTAACTGACTTGCTACATGGCTACACGCAGGAGAAACCGGGAGCGTTCCTAAGATCGATTCAAGGAAATGGTGAATTATTGCAGCCGAATTATCACCTCAGATGTAATGGACGATGATACATCAGAAAATGTTCGAAGAATGTACACATGTTTGATATCTGCTTAGGGTTAATAAAAATCACATGATACTCTTTGATAATCTGAGTTCTCGTCAGAGCTTACATTCAAAGAGTACCCACTACAAAGAAAATTATTAAGTTGGAAAAGTCCTTCAAAAGTACTAATTTATGTGTGAAGATTTAACCACGTATGTATTTTCATCACAAAATAAGAAGAAAACATTCGACTGGTTAAATGTGTAAGTTTGATCGGAAAACAGAAAGATAATATTATTATCAAAAGCATTCAATTTCATTAATTAATTAGAAATCAAAGAAATATTTACAAAATATATACTGTATCTATGTTTCTGTAGAAACTAAATACTATGAAACAGATATGTTTTTTTTAAATATTCAATTTTCTGTATTTATAATACTTATCAAAAAAGACATCCACTGAAAAACATGCTTCTGACTTGGGACATGTGCTTATGAATACACCTGGTTTAAAAGAATTTACATACATAGAATAAGACAGCAATGAACTTTGATAAATAAACCCTTGAAAAGATAATGAAAAAACCGTGTTCAGAAGAAAAAAAAAGAAGAACCTTACAACAGTTCATAAATGTGGCCTTTAACTAATATTTAGGTGATTGCTATTCAGTGGCAATTTTAGGTTTGACCAGGTTTGTTATTTTATTGTTGTTTTCAATTTTGTTTGTTTATTTGTAAGTAAAAGATGTAAACTGTTTTTTTCTAGGCTATAAATAGATTTCTTAAGGAATTGTTTTGGGTCATCAAGGTGAAGTGCAGTTCAAATTGTATGTAGTAACAATCAAACTTGCAGGCCTTTTTAATGACTAACAATTTAAAATATAAGAAAACATCAATATAGATAAGGGACATTCGGAATATATCTTCAAGCGACTGAAAGGTTTTATTGAGCATTTGGGTTTTTTTTACAAAAGAGGTTTTCATCTAAAACGTAAGAGCAAAAAACACACAACTTCAAATTGTCAATTCCCTATACCCTAAGCATCACAAAAACCTTGCAGAGCTGGTGAAAAGATCTTAATAATGACCTATTCCAAGCCATTGTTCAAATAACACTGAAGAACAGCTATTTTACAGGTTCACGTATTGCATTTCTTAAACACCAAAAATTATTAATTGATTAAATTTGTCCACATTTGCATTAGAACTTTAGAGTAAAAACTAATTCTTATCTATAAAAAAAAATAACAGCACCTTAGAATGGAACATCCAGTAGAGGTGGCTAAACATGCTGTCTTTCGTGAGCGAGGAAAGAAATATTCATTTAACAATAATTCCTGCAACAAGAATAGTTCACCCCACATTGAACAGTATATAGTATCTTTAAGTAAACAATCAATGTCAGTTTCTAATTCTAATACAACAAAAATAATCTAAAACAATGCATATTTATTAAAACAATTATCTAATATTTAATGCCAAACAAGCATTTTGGTTTACGATTGTATTTCTTTTTTTAAAGAAAGCAACTTTTAAATATTTGCAGACGGGCTGCGGACAATTCAGCCATATTTATACTTTACCACCAATCTTAAGAAAACTCCGGAGACTCTCCGAAAAGTGAGATGACGACTAGATATTTTCAGAAAATACTTTGTAACAAACATTTTGATTGGTTGACAAAAGTACAAAACTTACGGTATAGAATGAAAAACTTACGGTATGGAATTGAAAATCAACGCGTTGGTTGTTTATACCGTATGAATTACGAATCAACGCTTTGAAAGTGAAGACCAACGCGTTGAAATTGAAAACCAACGCGTTGAAAATAAAAACCAAGGTGTTGAAAATAAAACCCAACGCGTTGAAAGTAAAAACAAACGCGTTGAAAATTTCATACGGTATGTTCATATCGCCTATGACACGAACGGCCACTCATACTAGTGTTTAAGTTACAAGATTATCTTCAAATTAATTGATACTGTTTAGATGCTACAAATGATATAAATGACAATACGGAAAAGGGATCAATCCAAAAGAGAAAACCAACGGCTAATATATATTGAACATATTATACGCATTACATACACGATTGGCAGCAACCAAAGATAACCACGAACAACGACAACGACAGTCTGGCGGTGTTAAACATTTTTGCGAGCTCTCAATTATCTAGGGGACATGAAATGTGCAAGCAGAATATAAAAAAATATGCTGTATAATCTGTTGAAAATGCTAAATTATTCCGATCGACTTGAAGCACAAAAATCAACTGAGAAAAAGATTAAATACATTTAAGTACAAACCTTACCAATAAAAGAAGGCTAGTTCAAAGCGAACACCATCAATAAATAACATTTATCAGACTACAATATCCGCTAGTACATCCGTTTGATTTAGTGGTGATTCATTTATTGATTTGTAAAAAATGCCACTTTCAACACTGTTGAGCTATCACATGGCAGTTTGTTTTAAATGGCAGACGAAACCGTTGGAGTAGGAGAAAACAATGATGCTATGTAGGAAAATGAAATCTTAGTCAATTAAGATTTGAGTTGACACATCAGCAACTCCGATATTTGAACTCACAACCTCAGTGGTATAGTAGTTCGACTGCTTAGATAGCTCGTCTACTGAGGCCTCATTGCATACGGGGTTAAGACGTTTCAACTAAAACAAAACATAACCTAGTACAATGCATAATATAGATATTGACGTTATGAAGGTCCCTTATTTTTTATAGATATATACAATACAAGGTATTTTTAAATTTACTTTGAACATATATAATGGTTGTACCGAAAGAAAGAACTATTCAACAATTTTATTACAGTGTTATATTGATTATTTATGAAATAGTTTATTCCAAAGATTTATACTTTTGCAATGTTCGTGTCTGAATTTACGGGCTCGATAAACCTAAAACAATGTATATATCTAGTTGTGATGAAAAGGAATAGGTCCGGTAGGGGCCGATTTTGGCCTCAAATTTCAGGTTGATCGAACGAAAGATTTTGGACACTTTTTAAACTCTTAAGTGTCTATCTAAATTGATTCAATTAGTTTGAGTAAAAGATTTTAGCTGATTGAATCATTAAAAACGCTCCGATTCAAGCTTAAATATGAAAAATCTATCAAATATGCCAAAAAACGTCACTTTTCAGATGTTTTTTTTTTGTCAAAAATGAAAGTGGCCGCATCCGTGTTCATCCTCAACCTTTATATATGTTATGTATTATCATTAAATACAACTTATATTTCAGTATTATTAATGAACACGAATGCGGCCACTCTCATTTTAGACGGTAACCGTCTGAAATTTAACTAAAATGCTCAAATTGTGAAGATTTCAGTAATTTAGCATGACTTAATTATATGAGTGAGTACCCGATATATGTACATTGTACTGTCAAAAACTGCCAATATTTAGGTAGCAAAAGCATTCTTCTTTCCAATAAATAACTAAAAGTTTACATTTTAACAATTTTGTAAAACTGCTATATTTTGGGGTCAAAAAGGGTTCTTACTGAACCTACTCCTTTAGATACAAAATATTCTGAACTTAACATTTCAAAACGGGAAGTCCTTGTTCTAACGGCATAATCAAAGCTCTAACCGATCACATGAACTGTCTCATTTCTGACTTGATTCCAGCATTTTCATATGTAAACAATACTGGATTAAACCTGGTTTTAAGATTTTACAAACGTCTCACTTCAACGTGGTTTTATAGCTACATAAACGTCTCACTTGCTGCATTCGTTTTCACAATTGAATTCAATGAGGACAAGATTAAGACTACGCCTACGGGAAAATTATACATTTTGAACTGTCACACAGAAATTGCAAAACATTCAACTATACAAAAACGCCTTCAATCAATTCTGAGCATGACCTTAACTTTAAAATTAATTATCGTTGGTGCAAAAGCTCCAATCTTAGGAAAAAATATGTGATAAAGGGATAAGAAAGCAGTGCCAGGAATTTCAACCAACCAACAGATATATCACAATTAAGGACACATAAAAATCGTTAGTCAAATTATGTCGATAAATAACACTTAAACTTTAACAATATACGTTAAATGAAGAACTTATGAATTTATATCTTGTTAAATTCCCTTGTAATTGTCTATGCTATTTATTATGCAAATTTTGAAACAAGTACGGATTACCTATGTTTTTTTATATTTCAAAAATAATAAGTCAGGCCCGATGTTCAAGGAATACAATAAAATAATATAACTTTTACTCTACAAATATTTTGTTTTTAACAAGCTATTTTAATTTCTGACAATTGACGACGAAATAATAGATAGCGCACACCCTTGTATTTTCTTTTCACCACAAACAAATTATAAGCTTGTAGACTAATTAAATTTAAACTATCTTACATGACATTTTAACAAGTAAAACGTTGATGAAAGAGAACAGAATCATTTATCATTTTATGCTTATATAATTTTGATACGGACAGGTACATTTTGATTTAACCTTGCAATTTAGAACACCAGTACTGTGATAAAAATAGAGTTTAAGGACATTGTATGTTTTTTTTTACCTTTTTAAGACATAAAAGAAGGGGAATTTTCTGGTTAAATACGTGTTAAAAATATGAATGAGTGTTTTTACGTTTAAATATTACTTGCTTTAAATTCAATTTTCAAACTATTTGTTAACATGACATCGCTTGACATTCCAATCAAATAAATTAGTAACGAAACGGATCCAAAAAAGATTATGCGATAGTGCGAAACGAACTAAGACATTGAAAATCGTAAATTGATTACACAATTAACTGTGTTATATTTCAAAAATAAGCCCGTATTCTTCAATATGCTTAATTGCTATACCATGAGTTGTATCATAAGAATAAATGAACAATCATATAGAAAAAATATGAAGCTCAATAGCTTGAAATTAAAAACAAAAGTATAAAAAAAACCAATCGTATTTAAAGAAAATGTTAAAGAGAGATTCGCCCATAAGACCAATCAAAATCAAGTGCTGGACAATATCAACCTTTGGAACAAATAGAAAGAACACGTAATTTTCTCTCATTAATTTTAACAGACATTTCAAGAAGAAATATTTTGAACTTGGTTTTATACATTGAAGCTTAAAAAAAATACCTTCCTTGTCGGAGACCACAGTTTTTTTGGAGTTCATTTCTTTTAGACAATAAATGAAAATTAAAACATCCCTAATGCGCTTTCTCAATAATATTTTTACAGTGTGTTGTACTACTTTTAGGACAAATTATATGAAATATATAGAAAAAATCATCGGCTCTAACTCAAAATATGGACAATTTTATTTTAAAAGGTCTTGAACTCTTTTGAAAGCTTTCGAAATTTTTAAATTCATGACCCAATTTGTTTTACAGTGTACTATCATCCTCCTTATTGGTATTTGAGGCACAAAACATGAAAAAAAAAATTTGGAAGTGGTATAAAAAAAATGGCAAGTAACACGTTTTCCACATAAGGACCTATATTTGGGAACAACGAAAATCAAAGGATGATAACTGTGTACTCGGACCACCTGTTTGACAGATGTGTCATGTTCAGTGATATTTGTAGAGCAACCAACACATAACAATTGGTTAACGTCAACATAATTTGAAAAAATCCCAAAATGTTATTGCTCTACAAATATGATCTTGTTTTGTCCAACACTTTGTTAATACTTATATCTTTACATGATTGCACATGCTAATTGTCTGTTAAAATATATTTGATGTTTATTGATTGATATTTTACAATTTGATAAATGATCTTCTTACAAGAAGCGTTTATCATTCAAATAAATTTATGTATCCGCAAGTACGATCATATCGGTGCTTTGATTTGTTTTCTTTTGAGTGTCGGTCTGATGAATCGAAGCTTTTTGACTTGAAATTTTTGAGTGTTCTCATGTTGTGTTCTTTGCATCTTGACCAAGGGAGAGTAGGGCCCTATCACAGAATATGTATGCATGTGAATGGGGTTTGTGTTGTTTATTCTTTAGTTTTCTATGTTGTGTCATGTGTACTATTGTTTTTCTGTTTGTCTTTTTCATTTTTAGCCATGGCGTTGTCAGTTTGTTTTAGATTTACGAGTTTGACTGTCCCTTCGGTATCTTTCGTCCCTCTTTTAAAAACTAGAAACCACTTATTCCGTGATTGTCCTTTGTTACTATATATCAAATTATTTTGTTTACATTGTTTTGTTCTGTACATTAATACATTAGTTAGCTTGTTTGCTTTTTTAACATTTATTATGCCGATGGTTGCTATGGGTTTGAGTTTTCTCAACTATTTGAAACCAAATGATAGGGTATAATTGTTAATTTCTACTTTGGTCTCTGATTGATATTTTTTCCTCGGCAATTACACCACCTATGATCATTTAAAATATATATTGATACCAGATCGAGTAAAATAAAACCTACTAATAGCAAGACCAAACTCAATTACTCTCGAAAAGGAAGCCACTCCTACTCAATTATATAGCGATAGGTTTGTGAGTTCCAATCAAATTGTTCCCAAGCCAGAAAAAGGAAAAGATTAAAGACATGACAGATGAAATATCCATGTTACTCAAATATTACAAAACGTATAAGCGAATCATGATGGCTGCTGTTATATATGCATTAATCTGACTTCAATTATTCAAATTTCAGATCAATATTTCATTGAAAACTGTTTATTCTTTCGTACTAGTGATACTTTATATTGGGATTCAGTTCATATAACAAATTATGCTAAATTTAATGGATTCCTAGTGGAAATTGATATGCAAGAAAATAATATTAACATTGAAATGTGGCAACAGGAATTATAACGAATTTCTTTACTGTTAATACCATGAACACAAAAAACATAGAAAAAACATGCTACTATTACACATGCTTGATTGTCTAGTTCATGTTATGTATTTTTTTTTATATTTGACCGTCTTTTATATTCAGAAATCAACTCAAGCGAAACTTAGATGGCGCCTAGTAAGAAATACGCACGAAATACTGATACAATATTGCAAGTCTACGTATAAGTGTTTCTTTTTTACGTCTTATATTTTGAACAAACGTTTAAGCATATGATAATTCAATATGAGAACGTGTGTCGAATTGGTGAACATCATTTTGACAGCTACTGCCTTCAAAATCAAATACATTTAAAACTGAAACTAAATTATTTATCTTACACATGTTACATGACACGCGCACTTGTAAAACAATTATATAACATAAGAAATATTTATATGTTTGTTTACATTAACTTAATTTGGACAGTTAACTTTTCAATTTAACATTGAACTTAAAGCACTAGTGTTTTGATTAATAAATTTTGAAAAACTGAAATACTAAACTGAGGATGTTGTCTGTAAATAGCATATTTAACTGATTTGGACCACTACCCATGTATGCTGGGTTTTTTTTACCATTTATCACGAATATTTGAAAAAAATGAACCATTTTCTTTAATGGAATACATTGTTAATTATACATAACAACATAAAAAAGCAACATGTTGCAAAAAGAAATTGTAGAAAAAGTAAAAAGAAAACGTCATTGAACAGTTTCAATAAAACAGATTACATGCAAAAATAGTAAGGTCCAAATAAACATACAAAGCGTCTTATAAGTTCAAGTGATAAAAATGCAAACCGGAGAACAAAATTTACAAATTGCATTGAACCACTATTGACAAACAAATCCGACACATATGTTAATTGTCTGAAGGTCTATAACTCCAAGATTCGTGTAACAATATCTAATAATTAGCACGGAAATTAGAATATATTGTTGTTTACGTCTACACATTCATTAGTTAATGGTCATTGACGAGCGAAAACATTATAGTGGCAACACATGAAGAATAATTGTTGTCGTGTATGGCACATATTGCCGAGGCAGACTACTGTGAATAAACAATTTGAAACGAAACCATTACAAAATATTATTAGATTTTATTGAAGCAAGTAGCCTATTCTATGTAAAACATGAACACAAATGCAATTTCCTCGGAAAAACTGATTAACGAGATATAGTGATAAACAATAGAATATAACAAAACTGTTAGGATTTCATGTTTTTTAATTGTATGATCTTTTGCATGTTTTACATCTTGAGCATCCTAATCCGTCATCTTCCTGTGGTTCACATCCAGTACATGGTCTATCATTAGCGTAGTCGGTAATAGGACAGAGTGGCGGTCTGTTACATCCCAATCCTAAAACGTGAAGTTATAAATTAAATACCAAAAAATTTAATGCAACGTGAAATGTTGTATTTTAATTTTCGATGGAAATCGTATTTCCTAGCATTTAATGCTGTAAACAATTTTAATAAGTAATTTATTCCAATATGTGCCGTCAATTATTTGGCATTCAACCTGTAAGGGACATTATCTTTTACTAAAAGATAATGATATTGAGTTATATTATGTTGTACTAGTGTATCGAACTTAAACTTTAATAAGACCACAATGTGTATTATATTATCTAATATTTGATTGTTATGATAAGATGTGAAAAAACGATAAGAATTTGTATGCTTTTTTGTTTCATTATATGGAGTTCTCAAATCTTAATAATGTTAATGTTAACAATTCTTATTAAATTTAATTACATGAACGGATTTCAAAAACCTATAAGTAGCCTTCATTAGCTGACAAGAACGTCCACTTTATCTTGTTTTGGAGCATAATTATTAAAAATACCTCATTATTTTGTAATTTTCATATTATAAAAAAACACAATCCAAGCAAATGTGAGTATTATTTCGTTCGCCAAACGCTCTACAATTTTTCACATGATAGTAATGACTAGAAATTGGAACATTACAATATTGTTTAATTTTAGATTAACTATTACACGTTAGCCTTTCCCGCAATAAGTAATAGTGTTAAACATTTGTAATTGGAACGCACGATATTGTACGTTATAGGTATTTTGGTCAAAAGACTTTTGTTAAGTTGCTGTTGTGTGAATCTTTATTTGATAACTATATTAAAAAAATAACTTACGTGGTGGTGTTCCTGTTTCAAGAAAAATAAATGCCAGTTGTTAATGATTACGAAAAAGAAAGCACTAAACAATTTATAACTACTGATTTAAAGTCATATGAAACGAGTAAAGGATGAAAAATAATGAATATCCAATGTTTCAACCAATGCATGTATGTATTAGTCTTCTGTACACGATTTTATATTTTTTTTACACAAACATATTGTATAATCGTCAATTAATTTTTCTCTGTCTGTTATGATGTTGAAATATTGCAGCTACTCAATTGTCTTATTTTGAAGTCGAGGTTTACCGATTGTCACCATATAGTAAACAATTAACAAAGAAGATAATGATACGTGTTTAAAATGTTCACTTTTTTTATGCCAGATCTATGCGTAATGCGACCACCGGATTTTTTCAAGTAGGGTCATGCTAAGGTCACTTTGCATACGGAAAGCATGTCGACGAATTGCTTCTTGGAAGCAAGCAATTAAAAAAGGAAACTTCTTTTACATGTGGACAAATCAAAGAATTTTCTTCACAAAAAAGTATATGCACATAAGTTTTATAATGGCAACTATCCATTTACTAATAAAAAACATATGCATCATTTTCTTTTAATTTGAGTTTTCATATGACTTTTTAAAAATTCTGAAAGTTACTATCATCTCTGTTTTATTCAGCATGTCTAATGATTGTAACAAAATACCGAACTCAAAAATTAATTGAAAAAGAAATGCCGACAATTTCAATCTTATCATTCAAACGATCATCTGTAAGTGTACTGTTTAATTTCAAGAGTATGTACCAGTTGTATGGAATTGTTCCGTTGTATTGACAAAATTAAATTAGCAACCCAAACCAAATTCGTAAATATGATCAAAAAGTTACCAACGTACCAGTATTATAATTTAATACGCAATACGCGCGTTTCGTCTACATAAAACTCATTAGTGACGCTCAGATTAAATTCGTTATAACACCAAACACATACAAAGGTGAAAAGCATTAAGGACCCAAAATTCCAAAATGTGTGTCAAATACGGCTAAAAAGGGATATAGCATCAACAATTGTGTAAACATAAAAAAAATAATGAAAAAACATACTTATAAATCACAATTCAGAGTCGAATAAATGACATCAACGGTAATTATTTAAGCGCCAAAATGCAAAATATTTAAAGTTTCCATAAATTATAAAACCTATTTACAGACAAGTACGATTAATAAAATCTTTTGTATACAAGTTATACGATTAATTTGAAGACGGAATTCCCCGTTGTCATTTTCATTATCATTTGAATATCTAACATATGAATATTTCAATATAGTGATGCAAAGAACTCATTCATATTGATGACGGCTTTTGAAGATTATTATATTTGTTGTCTTGAACGTGATGAAAAAAAACCTGTTACTTTCATTTAGTGAGATCCTAATTATTTGCAAATCATCAAGTCTACATCCTTTGTAGTTTTAGAAATATAAACAATTTAAAAAAAAAACACTCTGCATATGACCATATACATTGTAAATGCTGAAAACGTTAGTCTATATTCCATTGCTTTAAATCATAAATCACTGATATCACGTGGTTTTACTTGTTTCATTGAGTTTTATCGTTTGATTTCGATTTTTTGGGGGGATTGGCCTACCAGTTTGTAGTTTGCCTAGGGGTTTAGTATATTTTTTTACTCTCTTTTCCTTCTAATTTGGATTGCAAGATATCAAAATGTTTACTGTTTATTATGTTTCTTTTATTTAGATTCGTACTTGGTGATAAAATTGAGAATGGAAATGGGGAATGTGTCAAAGAGACAACAACCCGACCAAAATAAAAAAAAAAACACAACAGCAGAAGGTCACCAACAGGTCTTCAATGTAGCGAGAAATTCCCGCACCCGGAGGCGTCCTTCAGCTGGCCCCTAAACAAATATATACTAGTTCAGTGATAATGAACGCCATACTAATTTCCAAATTGTACACA
Organism: Mytilus trossulus; assembly: GCF_036588685.1. Taxonomy (NCBI): domain Eukaryota; kingdom Metazoa; phylum Mollusca; class Bivalvia; order Mytilida; family Mytilidae; genus Mytilus; species Mytilus trossulus. The sequence continues at coordinate 47,974,566 of NC_086385.1, read as the reverse complement.
AGAAACTAAAATTTAAATAATACAAGACTAACAAAGGCCAGAGGCTCCTGACTTGGGACAGGCGCAAAAATGCGGCGGGGTTAAACATGTTTGTGAGATCTCAACCCTCCCCCTATACCTCTAACCAGTGTAGAAAAGTAAAAGCATAACAATACGCACATTAAAATTCAGTTCAAGAGAAGTCCGAGTCTGATGTCAGAAGATGTAACCAAAGAAAATAAACAAAATGACAATAATACATAAATAACAACAGACTACTAGCAGTTAACTGACATGCCAGCTCCAGACTTCAATTAAACTGACTGAAAGATTATGATTTCATCATATGAACATCAGGCACAATCCTTCCCGTAAGGGGTTTAGTATCATACCATCATAACATATATGAGAAGAACATAACCCGTGTCATGCCAACAACTGTTTTTAGAATAAATGTGTTTAGTTCCGACGCAAAGACCTTATCAGTGACTCAATATTAACGCCAAAATATGCAATCTTTAATGACTTGACAACAGTATCGTAATTATATCCCTTCTTAATAAGTCTATTCAAAGGTTTTGTAAGTTTATGAGGTGAATACTGACACCTTTGTGCTTTATAAAGAATATTTCCATAAAAAATTGGATGTGAAATACCTGAACGTATAAAAAGTCTGCATGTTGAGCTATATTTACGAATGATGTCTTTATACCGATGATAAAATTTAGTAAATGTTTTGACTAGTTTGTGATATCGAAAACCCTGGTGTAATAATTTTTCAGTAATACATAAATTTCTCTCGTTAAAATCTAAAACATTGTTACATACACGAGCGAATCGTACAAGTTGAGATATATAAACACCGTAAGATGGTGACAAGGGAACGTCACCATCTAAAAACGGATAATTAACGATAGGAAATGAAAAATCATCCCTTTTATCATAAATTTTAGTATTCAGCTTTCCGTTAGTGATATAGATATCAAGATCGAGGAAAGGGCAGTGGTCATTGTTAGTATTAGCTTTATTTAAAGTGAGTTCACCAGGATAAATTTCATTAATATACATACTGAAGTCGTCATTATTGAGAGCCAAAATATCATCCAAATATCTAAAAGTATTATTAAATTTGTTTATCAGATGTTGTTTTGATGGGTCTTTGCTTATTTTTGTCATAAATTGTAACTCGTAACAATACAAAAAGAGGTCCGCAATAAGTGGTGCACAGTTAGTCCCCATTGGAATTCCGATAATCTGACGATATACGGAATCCCCAAAGCGAACAAAAATGTTATCTAGTAAAAATTCAAGGGCATATATAGTATCAAAGCATGTCCAATTAACATAGTTTTTTTGTTTATTGCTACTAAAAAATGACCTAAAAGAGTTTGAACATATATATTCACATTCTGATTTTTTGAATGCCCATTTAATTAGGTGTGTGAATTTTTTTCTTAATGAGAATGTGAGGCAATGTGGTATACAGGGTAGAAAAATCAAAACTTTGAACAGATTCAAAATCACCAATATAAGCATGCAATTTATCAAGTACTTCCAACGAGTTCTTGACACTCCAAAAGTAATTTATTCCACTATTTTCGAAGGCCTTATTTGAACAATTTATTATAAGGTTTTTAATTGTACCAAGTGTGCTGGTAAGAATAATAGACAATTTAGTAGTTGAACAATGGCTTGAAGACGAAATAAATCTATATTTGTAAGGGGTTTTGTGTAGCTTCGGAAGCCAATACATAATTGGAACTTTCATTGTATTTGGCTCTGCTTGTAAAGCGGTGGCTAAAAGTTTATGTTTGTTACAGATTTCGTTTTCTGAAAATGGAGTCAGTTGGAATGTTGGTGAATTGGTGATTTCCTTTTTCAGAACCTCGATGTAAAATTTACGTCAAACAATAATAATATTATTAGCAGCTTTATCGGCCGGGACAAAAACAAATTCCTTGGCTAGTTCTTTTAGTTTATGTTTGATACGAGAAATAGGTTTATTGTGGTTATTGTTAATAGTAAAATGTTCTTTAAAATGTTGAATACGTATATCAACTATCTTCATTACTGAATTAAAAAAAGAGTCCAAAGATTTTTTGTCAGCTTTTTCCCGTTTTATCCATTTCATACAGTAAGTATGGAGTGAGTCGTGGATGATATTACGACACTCATTCCAATTAATAATTGACGGGGGACGATATTTAGGTCCTTTACTGAGAAATGATTTTAACTCTCGGTCTTGAACGATGTTAAGATCTCCTGTTATAACATGGGAAATGGGTCCATAAATATATTCGGAATTACTGCAATTACATGAAGTAGGTGTATTTTCACTGATATTAACATCTTTACACAATTGACTATAATTAAACACAAATTTCCGGGTAGATTTCTTGTAAATATAACAAATAAGAGGTAGCTCAGTATTGTCAAAATATCCAGGAATTTGTTCTTTAACAGAATGGTCGTTAAATATACCGGCAATATTTACAAAATCAAAGCCTTTATTGAACTACTTAATTTTAATAAAATGTTTTTTATGATCTTCAGGGCGATCAATTTTGGGAAATAATTTAGAATAACAATATGCCATAATAATTTGAACAATTTCATACTTAGGACTGCTATATGAAATTGTGTTGCAATCCTCCAAAATTTTATTTAACTTATTAACCGGTAACGAACAGAGTTTTGTTAACAGATAATGTCTGCCGTTGTTTTTTGAAATAGAAATTAAGTCCGAAATATTGGTATGATTGGCCCGAAATTTTCTTTGATTGCGATTTGTTCTACAACCGTGAGAACGGTTTTTACGAACAGTTTTAGAAACAATATCCAAAATGTTAACGGAATTGGTTCTAGATATATTACCAATTCCCATGATATTATCATTTAGACCGAGAGGGTAAACTGTCTGTAATTTTTTAATCCAATTTAATTCAATTATTTTCCGTGATCGTACAAACTTTGAATGCGATTCACCAGGCTGCTTATTTACTACTTCTAAAGGTTGAACTGCTAAATATTTAAAAGGATGGTTGTGCTTCTTAAGGTGTTGGTAAATGATACTTTTGAATTTATTAGGTCTTTTAAAACGATACAGATGTTCTTGAGTGCGTTTTGATAAATATCTTCCAGTTTCTCCTACGTACTGAATACCACATCCCGGTTTGTTTCATGTGAGTAAATAAATAATACTGTTTGTTTTTCAAGTAATATCAGTTTCAAAATTTAAAGAAAATGTGCGACCATTAAACGTGGACCTTACCGTATTGTTGGTGGAAAGACGGGGACATGTAAGTCATTTTTTGGCATGACACTTATCGATAGAAGGGTAACCACGATTTTTATTGTTAAAAATGTTAGCGATGGTAGTATTTTTAGATAACCGATTTTGAAAATTGAGACGTGTAGATACCCTTTGAACAAGTTTAGTATTTAGTATTTTTCCGTTTCTTAGTTTCATAATTGTTTTGTTAGTGAATTACATAATAAAGGAGCAAAGATTGGCGTCCAGAATATGAACCAGCATACAATAATTAAGTTAAGTAAAAGTGATAAATTTGTTAGCTGAAAATGTCGAACGCTATCAGTATTAATTACCCGAAAAAGATAGTGTATATCAGGGTATGACTGATGGCTGACCAATTAGTAGAATGGGGCTGAATATTGAAATACTACTTTTTGATAAACATTCCTAAAGTAATGAACTAGAGCAGTTCTCGCTCGGACACACACTCCATAATCTAGTATATTATAAGAGCATAAACCTGAAGCACGGGGAGGCACTCTACTGCCTCCACACGGCACTAAAGACAAACTCTGTAAAAAATAAAATTGAGAATGGAAATGGGGAATGTGTCAAAGAGACAACAACCCGACCAAAATAAAAAAAAACACAACAGCAGAAGGTCACCAACAGGTCTTCAATGTAGCGAGAAATTCCCGCACCCGGAGGCGTCCTTCAGCTGGCCCCTAAACAAATATATACTAGTTCAGTGATAATGAACGCCATACTAATTTCCAAATTGTACACAAGAAACTAAAATTTAAATAATACAAGACTAACAAAGGCCTATTTTTTATCATAAATTTTAGTATTCAGCTTTCCGTTAGTGATATAGATATCAAGATCGAGGAACGGGCAGTGGTCATTGTTAGTATTAGCTTTATTTAAAGTGAGTTCACCAGGATAAATTTCATTAATATACATACTGAAGTCGTCATTATTGAGAGCCAAAATATCATCCAAATATCTAAAAGTATTATTAAATTTGTTTATCAGATGTTGTTTTGATGGGTCTTTGCTTATTTTTGTCATAAATTGTAACTCGTAACAATACAAAAAGAGGTCCGCAATAAGTGGTGCACAGTTAGTCCCCATTGGAATTCCGATAATCTGACGATATACGGAATCCCCAAAGCGAACAAAAATGTTATCTAGTAAAAATTCAAGGGCATATATAGTATCAAAGCATGTCCAATTAACATAGTTTTTTTGTTTATTGCTACTAAAAAATGACCTAAAAGAGTTTGAACATATATATTCACATTCTGATTTTTTGAATGCCCATTTAATTAGGTGTGTGAATTTTTTCTTAATGAGAATGTGAGGCAATGTGGTATACAGGGTAGAAAAATCAAAACTTTGAACAGATTCAAAATCACCAATATAAGCATGCAATTTATCAAGTACTTCCAACGAGTTCTTGACACTCCAAAAGTAATTTATTCCACTATTTTCGAAGGCCTTATTTGAACAATTTATTATAAGGTTTTTAATTGTACCAAGTGTGCTGGTAAGAATAATAGACAATTTAGTAGTTGAACAATGGCTTGAAGACGAAATAAATCTATATTTGTAAGGGGTTTTGTGTAGCTTCGGAAGCCAATACATAATTGGAACTTTCATTGTATTTGGCTCTGCTTGTAAAGCGGTGGCTAAAAGTTTATGTTTGTTACAGATTTCGTTTTCTGAAAATGGAGTCAGTTGGAATGTTGGTGAATTGGTGATTTCCTTTTTCAGAACCTCGATGTAAAATTTACGTCAAACAATAATAATATTATTAGCAGCTTTATCGGCCGGGACAAAAACAAATTCCTTGGCTAGTTCTTTTAGTTTATGTTCGATACGAGAAATAGGTTTATTGTGGTTATTGTTAATAGTAAAATGTTCTTTAAAATGTTGAATACGTATATCAACTATCTTCATTACTGAATTAAAAAAAGAGTCCAAAGATTTTTTGTCAGCTTTTTCCCGTTTTATCCATTTCATACAGTAAGTATGGAGTGAGTCGTGGATGATATTACGACACTCATTCCAATTAATAATTGACGGGGGACGATATTTAGGTCCTTTACTGAGAAATGATTTTAACTCTCGGTCTTGAACGATGTTAAGATCTCCTGTTATAACATGGGAAATGGGTCCATAAATATATTCGGAATTACTGCAATTACATGAAGTAGGTGTATTTTCACTGATATTAACATCTTTACACAATTGACTATAATTAAACACAAATTTCCGGGTAGATTTCTTGTAAATATAACAAATAAGAGGTAGCTCAGTATTGTCAAAATATCCAGGAATTTGTTCTTTAACAGAATGGTCGTTAAATATACCGGCAATATTTACAAAATCAAAGCCTTTATTGAACTACTTAATTTTAATAAAATGTTTTTTATGATCTTCAGGGCGATCAATTTTGGGAAATAATTTAGAATAACAATATGCCATAATAATTTGAACAATTTCATACTTAGGACTGCTATATGAAATTGTGTTGCAATCCTCCAAAATTTTATTTAACTTATTAACCGGTAACGAACAGAGTTTTGTTAACAGATAATGTCTGCCGTTGTTTTTTGAAATAGAAATTAAGTCCGAAATATTGGTATGATTGGCCCGAAATTTTCTTTGATTGCGATTTGTTCTACAACCGTGAGAACGGTTTTTACGAACAGTTTTAGAAACAATATCCAAAATGTTAACGGAATTGGTTCTAGATATATTACCAATTCCCATGATATTATCATTTAGACCGAGAGGGTAAACTGTCTGTAATTTTTTAATCCAATTTAATTCAATTATTTTCCGTGATCGTACAAACTTTGAATGCGATTCACCAGGCTGCTTATTTACTACTTCTAAAGGTTGAACTGCTAAATATTTAAAAGGATGGTTGTGCTTCTTAAGGTGTTGGTAAATGATACTTTTGAATTTATTAGGTCTTTTAAAACGATACAGATGTTCTTGAGTGCGTTTTGATAAATATCTTCCAGTTTCTCCTACGTACTGAATACCACATCCCGGTTTGTTTCATGTGAGTAAATAAATAATACTGTTTGTTTTTCAAGTAATATCAGTTTCAAAATTTAAAGAAAATGTGCGACCATTAAACGTGGACCTTACCGTATTGTTGGTGGAAAGACGGGGACATGTAAGTCATTTTTTGGCATGACACTTATCGATAGAAGGGTAACCACGATTTTTATTGTTAAAAATGTTAGCGATGGTAGTATTTTTAGATAACCGATTTTGAAAATTGAGACGTGTAGATACCCTTTGAACAAGTTTAGTATTTAGTATTTTTCCGTTTCTTAGTTTCATAATTGTTTTGTTAGTGAATTACATAATAAAGGAGCAAAGATTGGCGTCCAGAATATGAACCAGCATACAATAATTAAGTTAAGTAAAAGTGATAAATTTGTTAGCTGAAAATGTCGAACGCTATCAGTATTAATTACCCGAAAAAGATAGTGTATATCAGGGTATGACTGATGGCTGACCAATTAGTAGAATGGGGCTGAATATTGAAATACTACTTTTTGATAAACATTCCTAAAGTAATGAACTAGAGCAGTTCTCGCTCGGACACACACTCCATAATCTAGTATATTATAAGAGCATAAACCTGAAGCACGGGGAGGCACTCTACTGCCTCCACACGGCACTAAAGACAAACTCTGTAAAAAATAAAATTGAGAATGGAAATGGGGAATGTGTCAAAGAGACAACAACCCGACCAAAATAAAAAAAAACACAACAGCAGAAGGTCACCAACAGGTCTTCAATGTAGCGAGAAATTCCCGCACCCGGAGGCGTCCTTCAGCTGGCCCCTAAACAAATATATACTAGTTCAGTGATAATGAACGCCATACTAATTTCCAAATTGTACACAAAAAACTAAAATTTAAATAATACAAGACTAACAAAGGCCAGAGGCTCCTGACTTGGGACAGGCGCAAAAATGCGGCGGGGTTAAACATGTTTGTGAGATCTCAAGCCTCCCCCTATACCTCTAACCAGTGTAGAAAAGTAAAAGCATAACAATACGCACATTAAAATTCAGTTCAAGAGAAGTCCGAGTCTGATGTCAGAAGATGTAACCAAAGAAAATAAACAAAATGACAATAATACATAAATAACAACAGACTACTAGCAGTTAACTGACATGCCAGCTCCAGACTTCAATTAAACTGACTGAAAGATTATGATTTCATCATATGAACATCAGGCACAATCCTTCCCGTAAGGGGTTTAGTATCATACCATCATAACATATATGAGAAGAACATAACCCGTGTCATGCCAACAACTGTTTTTTAGAATAAATGTGTTTAGTTCCGACGCAAAGACCTTATCAGTGACTCAATATTAACGCCAAAATATGCAATCTTTAATGACTTGACAACAGTATCGTAATTATATCCCTTCTTAATAAGTCTATTCAAAGGTTTTGTAAGTTTATGAGGTGAATACTGACACCTTTGTGCTTTATAAAGAATATTTCCATAAAAAATTGGATGTGAAATACCTGAACGTATAAAAAGTCTGCATGTTGAGCTATATTTACGAATGATGTCTTTATACCGATGATAAAATTTAGTAAATGTTTTGACTAGTTTGTGATATCGAAAACCCTGGTGTAATAATTTTTCAGTAATACATAAATTTCTATCGTTAAAATCTAAAATATTGTTACATACACGAGCGAATCGTACAAGTTGAGATATATAAACACCGTAAGATGGTGACAAGGGAACGTCACCATCTAAAAACGGATAATTAACGATAGGAAATGAAAAATCATCCCTTTTATCATAAATTTTAGTATTCAGCTTTCCGTTAGTGATATAGATATCAAGATCGAGGAAAGGGCAGTGGTCATTGTTAGTATTAGCTTTATTTAAAGTGAGTTCACCAGGATAAATTTCATTAATATACATACTGAAGTCGTCATTATTGAGAGCCAAAATATCATCCAAATATCTAAAAGTATTATTAAATTTGTTTATCAGATGTTGTTTTGATGGGTCTTTGCTTATTTTTGTCATAAATTGTAACTCGTAACAATACAAAAAGAGGTCCGCAATAAGTGGTGCACAGTTAGTCCCCATTGGAATTCCGATAATCTGACGATATACGGAATCCCCAAAGCGAACAAAAATGTTATCTAGTAAAAATTCAAGGGCATATATAGTATCAAAGCATGTCCAATTAACATAGTTTTTTTGTTTATTGCTACTAAAAAATGACCTAAAAGAGTTTGAACATATATATTCACATTCTGATTTTTTGAATGCCCATTTAATTAGGTGTGTGAATTTTTTCTTAATGAGAATGTGAGGCAATGTGGTATACAGGGTAGAAAAATCAAAACTTTGAACAGATTCAAAATCACCAATATAAGCATGCAATTTATCAAGTACTTCCAACGAGTTCTTGACACTCCAAAAGTAATTTATTCCACTATTTTCGAAGGCCTTATTTGAACAATTTATTATAAGGTTTTTAATTGTACCAAGTGTGCTGGTAAGAATAATAGACAATTTAGTAGTTGAACAATGGCTTGAAGACGAAATAAATCTATATTTGTAAGGGGTTTTGTGTAGCTTCGGAAGCCAATACATAATTGGAACTTTCATTGTATTTGGCTCTGCTTGTAAAGCGGTGGCTAAAAGTTTATGTTTGTTACAGATTTCGTTTTCTGAAAATGGAGTCAGTTGGAATGTTGGTGAATTGGTGATTTCCTTTTTCAGAACCTCGATGTAAAATTTACGTCAAACAATAATAATATTATTAGCAGCTTTATCGGCCGGGACAAAAACAAATTCCTTGGCTAGTTCTTTTAGTTTATGTTCGATACGAGAAATAGGTTTATTGTGGTTATTGTTAATAGTAAAATGTTCTTTAAAATGTTGAATACGTATATCAACTATCTTCATTACTGAATTAAAAAAAGAGTCCAAAGATTTTTTGTCAGCTTTTTCCCGTTTTATCCATTTCATACAGTAAGTATGGAGTGAGTCGTGGATGATATTACGACACTCATTCCAATTAATAATTGACGGGGGACGATATTTAGGTCCTTTACTGAGAAATGATTTTAACTCTCGGTCTTGAACGATGTTAAGATCTCCTGTTATAACATGGGAAATGGGTCCATAAATATATTCGGAATTACTGCAATTACATGAAGTAGGTGTATTTTCACTGATATTAACATCTTTACACAATTGACTATAATTAAACACAAATTTCCGGGTAGATTTCTTGTAAATATAACAAATAAGAGGTAGCTCAGTATTGTCAAAATATCCAGGAATTTGTTCTTTAACAGAATGGTCGTTAAATATACCGGCAATATTTACAAAATCAAAGCCTTTATTGACATACTTAATTTTAATAAAATGTTTTTTATGATCTTCAGGGCGATCAATTTTGGGAAATAATTTAGAATAACAATATGCCATAATAATTTGAACAATTTCATACTTAGGACTGCTATATGAAATTGTGTTGCAATCCTCCAAAATTTTATTTAACTTATTAACCGGTAACGAACAGAGTTTTGTTAACAGATAATGTCTGCCGTTGTTTTTTGAAATAGAAATTAAGTCCGAAATATTGGTATGATTGGCCCGAAATTTTCTTTGATTGCGATTTGTTCTACAACCGTGAGAACGGTTTTTACGAACAGTTTTAGAAACAATATCCAAAATGTTAACGGAATTGGTTCTAGATATATTACCAATTCCCATGATATTATCATTTAGACCGAGAGGGTAAACTGTCTGTAATTTTTTAATCCAATTTAATTCAATTATTTTCCGTGATCGTACAAACTTTGAATGCGATTCACCAGGCTGCTTATTTACTACTTCTAAAGGTTGAACTGCTAAATATTTAAAAGGATGGTTGTGCTTCTTAAGGTGTTGGTAAATGATACTTTTGAATTTATTAGGTCTTTTAAAACGATACAGATGTTCTTGAGTGCGTTTTGATAAATATCTTCCAGTTTCTCCTACGTACTGAATACCACATCCCGGTTTGTTTCATGTGAGTAAATAAATAATACTGTTTGTTTTTCAAGTAATATCAGTTTCAAAATTTAAAGAAAATGTGCGACCATTAAACGTGGACCTTACCGTATTGTTGGTGGAAGACGGGGACATGTAAGTCATTTTTTGGCATGACACTTATCGATAGAAGGGTAACCACGATTTTTATTGTTAAAAATGTTAGCGATGGTAGTATTTTTAGATAACCGATTTTGAAAATTGAGACGTGTAGATACCCTTTGAACAAGTTTAGTATTTAGTATTTTTCCGTTTCTTAGTTTCATAATTGTTTTGTTAGTGAATTACATAATAAAGGAGCAAAGATTGGCGTCCAGAATATGAACCAGCATACAATAATTAAGTTAAGTAAAAGTGATAAATTTGTTAGCTGAAAATGTCGAACGCTATCAGTATTAATTACCCGAAAAAGATAGTGTATATCAGGGTATGACTGATGGCTGACCAATTAGTAGAATGGGGCTGAATATTGAAATACTACTTTTTGATAAACATTCCTAAAGTAATGAACTAGAGCAGTTCTCGCTCGGACACACACTCCATAATCTAGTATATTATAAGAGCATAAACCTGAAGCACGGGGAGGCACTCTACTGCCTCCACACGGCACTAAAGACAAACTCTGTAAAAAATAAAATTGAGAATGGAAATGGGGAATGTGTCAAAGAGACAACAACCCGACCAAAATAAAAAAAAACACAACAGCAGAAGGTCACCAACAGGTCTTCAATGTAGCGAGAAATTCCCGCACCCGGAGGCGTCCTTCAGCTGGCCCCTAAACAAATATATACTAGTTCAGTGATAATGAACGCCATACTAATTTCCAAATTGTACACAAGAAACTAAAATTTAAATAATACAAGACTAACAAAGGCCAGAGGCTCCTGACTTGGGACAGGCGCAAAAATGCGGCGGGGTTAAACATGTTTGTGAGATCTCAACCCTCCCCCTATACCTCTAACCAGTGTAGAAAAGTAAAAGCATAACAATACGCACATTAAAATTCAGTTCAAGAGAAGTCCGAGTCTGATGTCAGAAGATGTAACCAAAGAAAATAAACAAAATGACAATAATACATAAATAACAACAGACTACTAGCAGTTAACTGACATGCCAGCTCCAGACTTCAATTAAACTGACTGAAAGATTATGATTTCATCATATGAACATCAGGCACAATCCTTCCCGTAAGGGGTTTAGTATCATACCATCATAACATATATGAGAAGAACATAACCCGTGTCATGCCAACAACTGTTTTTAGAATAAATGTGTTTAGTTCCGACGCAAAGACCTTATCAGTGACTCAATATTAACGCCAAAATATGCAATCTTTAATGACTTGACAACAGTATCGTAATTATATCCCTTCTTAATAAGTCTATTCAAAGGTTTTGTAAGTTTATGAGGTGAATACTGACACCTTTGTGCTTTATAAAGAATATTTCCATAAAAAATTGGATGTGAAATACCTGAACGTATAAAAAGTCTGCATGTTGAGCTATATTTACGAATGATGTCTTTATACCGATGATAAAATTTAGTAAATGTTTTGACTAGTTTGTGATATCGAAAACCCTGGTGTAATATTTTTTCAGTAATACATAAATTTCTCTCGTTAAAATCTAAAACATTGTTACATACACGAGCGAATCGTACAAGTTGAGATATATAAACACCGTAAGATGGTGACAAGGGAACGTCACCATCTAAAAACGGATAATTAACGATAGGAAATGAAAAATCATCCCTTTTATCATAAATTTTAGATGTTAATATGTTAATATATCGTCTGTAGATTCAAATAAGTGTTTTCCTTTGTTTGTATTACGCCTAACATATTTTTATACTTTTAAACTTTACCCCACCTTCACATCGAATTAGAAAATAACAATAATCTCTCAAGCATCCACACCTTTTTTATCAGTACGTCCGAGAAACATTTGATAAAATAGATGACTTTTTGCGACTAACCTCGTGTCTATTTTCCGGTTTATAGTTGATTAATTGAAAACCCTACCACGCCTTTATTTTCAATTAAACGAAATGTATCATAATGAAATTAAGTCATATTGATATACTTCCTGTAAACGTTTAATTTGTAATTTTTTCAACCAGACATGTTACGGAATATAAAATTTGTAACTACATATGTATGTAAATGTTGTTCCATCAATTAAATTTAACTTACGTAATTTCGCAGCTTGATCTGTGAAAAAAAAATAAAAGTTCATATTTAGTAACAAACACATTATTATTATGATTATGTTAGTATAGGGTCATAAAACAAGCCTGAAGCAAACGTTTTGTATTACAGGTATCTACGTATAAGCTTACAATATGATAGGGGAAGTAAGGAAAAGGATTTAACAATTGTGGTCTGAATATTAATCAAAACGATTTCTTTCGGGTCAAATTAATGAATAGTCATGCTATTCTAATAATTTACCTTCGTTCAAGCTTCACAAAAAGTTAACATGACCGTTGGTTTTTAAATTTTAGTCAGATAAAAAAAAGGTGGTGAAAGATACCAGAGGGACATTCAAACTCAAAGATTGAAAATAAACTATCACCGACATTGTTTAAAAAGAAAAAGAAAAAGAGACAAATAATAGTACACAAGACACAACATAGAAAACTGAAGAGAAAGCAACACGAACCTACCAAAATATTTGGGTTATCGCAGGTGCTCCGGAAGGGTAAACAGATCCTGCTCCATATGTTGCACCCGTCGATTACTTATATACAATTGTCTGATGCTTTTTCACTTAGTTAAACTTATTGTCATATCTTATAGGAGTAGCTCGACGGTTGTCAAATGTCGAGCAAGTTCACATAGGCAGATCCTGGAGGTCCTGAAGTACCCGCCCCCCCCCTTTTTGTGAGTAAACTTTTGTTGATTATATAGGGAATTATTGAAGCATGACTTGAGTCGCCACCCCCGACCAACACCCCCCCCCCCCCGACCCCCACCCCCGCTTAGGTCAGTTAGCGGGTGTCCACTTAGGATAGGTTTTGAATCCGCCACTGGTACAGCTTATCCTTCAGGCACCGTAAATAAAGAGGTAATGTGGATTTCGAGTTGCTACATCATTGATTTTATAATTTTGTTGTATGAATGGGTTTGTCGTTTTGTTGTTCTCGTTTTTGTCGATGGCATTTTTACTTTGTTTTATCAAATAACTTTAGATATCACTTTGGTATCTTTTGTATATCTTTGGCAGGTCACTTGTATCTTAAAACTTTGTTATAAATATGTTTGCGGTAAGGTCATTATTGACAATGAACGCATAAAGCATACTATTACAAAATTATTAGGTTTTGTCATTGGTTTAGGTATTTACATATAATTATAAAAATCTATTCACAAATGTTATGCCAATTTTTAAATAATGTTAATATAAAAGTTTTGACACAATATAAAAACTCTTTTTTTATCACAAAACAAACATATCTATCTAAATACTATTATCCCACGCCTTGAATCTTTTTAAATAAAACTTTCAGTGTTAACTACTAGAGAAATAACTATTGGTTTGTTAATTGTTGGTGATTAACATTTAACAGGTGATATGTTTATCTTTTTTGACGTGTTGCATTAAATGCTGCAATACATGATGGTATAAAGTCGTTAGAACAATAACAAATCCATGTCACGACCTGAATAGAACCGGTTATTTTTTTTGTAGAGCTGCGTTCTCTACCAGAAAGGGTAAGGATTTTGTCCAAAAAATCCTATCGCATACATATTGATATAAAAACAATCTATGCTTATATTAGGATAAAGTTAGCTCTTAACTTTAACCATTTAATATCATTCTATGGAATTAAATGACAAAACTGCAACGTTGCAAATTAGGTCAACAGAAACTGAAAGGATTGTCAAATTGAAAGAAAAACTTAAACTTTATGTTTGAACTCTTCACACAGCTGGTTATAGAAATCATGTTTTGAAATAATAAATTAACATAAGGTAAAAGATTATTAGAAAATAAATATTTTATGACAAGATCCACTAAAAATGTCAAAAGGTATATCTATGTGACTGATGAATTTCACTGTTGATGACTTGTTTTGTTTTCCTACATTTTTCATTAAACAATATCAGAAAAAAAAACAACACCTGTATACTTACAATCTTGTCCTTTAGCTGTAAAATAAACAAGAGAATATTACGATTAAAATATTAAAATAAATATGCATGTTTATTTTAGGTTTAGGATCTTTGGTATTGTTTGTTTATTTTATGTTAATTAGTTGACTTAAAATCCTTAACGTATTCAGCTACATTTGATTTAGTATTGCAAAACAACGTTATTTCAATTTTATTTTTAAATAACCAGATAATGTTAGCGCATGCATAGTTTTTACACTAAGGTAGAGGTTTTTGAAAATGCAATCAGACAAATGAAGTCTAACAATATTAATTATAAAAAACACCACTGACGTATTATATGGTTTAAATGGAGTACATTTTCATATAATAATCAAATTTACAATAGCCAAATACAAGAAACACGCTTGTTTCATCTAGAATATACAATAAATAGAAAAAGTAAAAACAACACGATTAATATTTTCTTACGTCCGTAGAACATGTAAAACTAGAGTGACAGTAATTGTTGATTTCATGAAGGCAAACTACTGTAAGATCGTACGTTAAATGATAAATTTTAGTTAGCCTACATTATGATTTTATTTTAAAAAATTACACAATTTAGACCTCTATCGTTGCTGATGAAATGATGAAAAACAGATCACGTTGTAATTTTTATTTAGCCATCATACACGCGCATTCAATGTTACAAAAATACATACCGACAAATAAAGCTGATGTAAATGTTCCTGAACAGACATCACAAATTGATGGTTCACTTAAAAATGTTCCTGTAAGTAAAAGTTGAAGAGTTATTTTATTTTTTACCATACATCAATCTATAACAATATCATAGCTACTAAACCAAGAGTTCCAAATGTTAAAGTTGAAATCATCCTTTTGCAAATCTTACAAACGCCATCACGAGTTGGTTGGCCATAATAGTTTATCTATCTCACATATGATATTAAATATTTTCCTTATGGCGAAATTACAGTCCCGTTCCCTTTTCACGAATGTGACCTACCGAGTACGATTATGTTCCTGAGTTTGTAATAACATGAACAACACGACGGGTTCCCCCTTCCGGAGCAACTGATATCACCTCCAGCTTTTTCTTAGTGTTTATATTTGTACGTCATTTTCGGTGGACTACTATAAGTATCATTATTTTATTATTATTTGTCATTTTTAATTATGGCGTTGTTAGTTTATTTCTGATATACAAGCAATCATAACACATCTTCCTTCAATTTTGGCGTAGAGTTGCCTGTTCTGCAATCGTATTACACACCTCGAATTAAAGGTACGAAAGCATGACTTCATGAGCCGAAACATTTTATAAGTGTTCTATTGATATTATTCCTAATTTCGGTAGTGTAGACCCGCTCACGAGATGTATCACTGACGACATGTTTTACTTCTGGTAACACACATTAATCGTCTGTTTATGAAATCTAAGATCGCGCATGTTGGCTGGATGATGATACATGCATAACTGTAGATGCTAAATTTGTCGAAGCAAGTGTTCTTGTTCTATTTAGAGTTTATTGCAATTATTTCAATATTTTTATTATTGCGCAAGATGCGACTGGGTTCTAATCGCAATAATTTAAATTTACATTTTGAATGTTTGTATATGCAAATCAAACAGGATTTTTTGTGTCAATGTCGCCAAAATTAAACGCATTTTATTCTAATAATAAATGTTTGCAATAAATTTTGAATTCACAGTACGCGATTGCTTAAAAATATCTTTTTATATTGATTCTTGACTTCTTCGTTGATCTTGTATATATTTTCATTGATAACATTGACTTACTGTAAGGTGTAACATAAACAAATATTATTCGGGCGGTACGGTCATATAGGGTGTGTTTAACACATCTGTATCTATCACCATTCCTGAAAAATAAAATCGTTAAAGCAATCATTATAATAATAAATTATTACAATACATATTATACAAAAAATCAGACAAAGAGAATTTAGCTTAAACATATTTATTTATAGTGGATTGGGAAACAAGTTTTGCAACTTATATTAATCCCTTTCCACTTTGCGGATGCGAGTGCTGCCTTGTAGCGGCATTAGCCTACTCTTTTTCGAAATCTACAAGGGTGTCTTTAACGTGCAAGATATATGGCTCTCTCTTAACACGGGTCAGCCATTTGTCGTCTCCTTCCGACGGACTATAATCGTTTCCTTCAGACCATACTCGCTAATGGTGTCAAGGGAGAGCCGAAAATTGAGTTCCTGAAATGTTCATCCCGAACGGGAATCGAACCAGGAACCTTTGTGTTAGTAGTCCGATGCACTACACCACGGCTGTCTGGATAGAATTTGAAGAGCATTATTTTAATGTCAGTGCGAAGTTAATATGTAAATCAATTCATAGATGACTGTATGCACTAATTCGTAAAACAAGTTAATAAGAAAGAAAAGAATGCAAATAATAAGAAAAAACTGGACCAATATTGATCAGTTTTAGTAAATTTTATCAATATGGAATATTCCTCTCGGTTAAAAAAAATCATTTATTAGAATATGGCATGATAAAATAACTTGCAATTTCTAGAAATGGAGAAAACTTTAAAAAAAAATCAATTTATTATAATAATACATAGCAATGTAAGAAAAAATAAAATTATCGGAAATATTCTATTTCAGAAAATTCACAAGTATACAAAGCTGTTTTAAAGAAGAAAAAAATAAGCAAATCGCTATTTACATTTGAAAATCATGACAACTAAATGAATGCAAATAAGCTTACTTAATTTGTAAAAAATTCATGATAGACTCTCGACTGATACATTTACATTACATGAACAGTGAGACGTAAATAAAAGCTTAATGTTGAGTCTCTAACGAGTTCTAAAGATACCCCAACAAAACTTGTTTTGAACGGTCCTGACACCGTAAAATACATACAGTAGGAAAAATATATGCACTGAACAATGTACTAAGGAGGCAATCAGAAAATGTATTATATTTTAAACAATCATCAGTTTGAACCTATTATGAAAACAAGAGAACAAACAGTCAACAAGTTAAGAGCATGGAATTAATCTTTGAAATCAATCACTATAGCTATGTACCGTAGGATTGCAAACAACATGTAGCTCATGTCGATTCTCTCGGTGTTTTCATATTACAATTTATAGGAAACACAAATGTTATTAGACTTAATCATGAGATAACAAACTATGTATTTTACTCATCAAGTCGTTAGCAACAATAAAATTGAGAACGGAAAGAAAAAACCCGCGCAAAGACCAGATAACAACCGAAGGCCACCAATGGGTCTTACATGCAAGGAGAAAATCCCGCACCCGACGGTAGGTCTTATCTGACTCTTAAATATTTTTTGATAACAATTATTAGGTCCTTAACTTGAGAACACAATTAGATGTGATGCAAAGAAGTATCATATTGCATTTTTGGGGCTGTCATAAATCAGGAGCCCATGGCCCTTTAAGTCTTGTATGATTTTTAATTTTTGTCTTTTGTGGATATTTTGGAGTTTAGTATGACGTCCATTATTACTTAACTAGTAAACATTTTTGCTTAGTGGCCAACTGAAGCGTGGCTTTGGGTGCGGGAGTTCATCGCTGCATTGAAAAGACCTTGGTTGTTGTCTGCACTTTGGTCGGGATGTTGTCTCTTTGAAACATTCCCAATTTCCATTTTAAATTTCATGTGAACATTTTCTTACCTGACTACAAGAAAGGCTCCAAGCCTTGCATAACATTCTCTTAATTCTTCTCCATTATTCACAGATAAAATTGATGTATTGGTACATGAAAATGTGTATGTATTTGTTTCATCAACAAATTCGCCTCTGTTGACTCGAGAACATGGATGGCTACACAATGCATTTACTGAAAACAGAATTGTAACATGTTTATTTTAATTCGTAATTTAAACACCTGCAAAAAAAACCTTCAATGTACTGTTTTTATCTCATCATTAAATAACTTATCAATTCATTAATCCTAATCTTAAGTTTTGACACTAGAATATCCAAGTGACAGCAAACGTCAATCAAATAAATTCTTTAAAACAAAATCAGTAGCATTTCATGAATAACTGTTTGAAAAATTGCATAGTTAGAAAACAATAAGACGATCGGACAATGAGATGACTATATCAACCAGATAACATGAATAGAAGAAGCTAAATACTAACTAGGCAATCAAATGTCCTTAAAAAATGAGTATGCCTAGATCAAAGCAGAAAGCTAAAAAAACGTCATAACATAACAATACGTTAAACAATTCAAATGATAGAAGTAAGGGCTTGCATAGTGCGGGGAAAAAATGTCAAAAATAGCACTCACAGCTACTGAGAGCTAGATTAATGGCACTTATAACAAATACACAAGTAATGCTATCCCTGATGACAAGACATATCGTAGCGAAAAAGACTCTCTATAGAATTCAGATAAAAACGTGTTTTTTTTAAAACAAATGTACAAATGTTCGATAAGTTAACAGGGGCATTCTTAAAAAATGAGCTTTGTAAATAACATAACTTAAAAACCAGGTTTGATCAATCATCTTTAAGAAAAGGAAATGCATATACCATATACGAATATGACAGTTATTTCCATATGTTTGATGTGTTTAAGCTTTGGATTTTGATATTAAATGGTAAAAGGAATTTGAATTTCCTTGGAGTTCGGTATATTTGTTAGTTTACATTTTGATAAAAGGATGTGATACTCGTGTTGTACATATACATAAAAACCACAGAACAAACGTGTGTATCTATGTAAACACTAGTAAAGGTTCTTAATTATATTTGTTACAAATTCAAAGGTTCCGTTCATTACAATCTAAAACGTCACTACATACAAGATCATTTGGAACTAGTTATTACTACAAACACACTGCATGATGGGATCAAAGGGAACATCATCGGCTAATTAATTAGATAGATAAATGAAGAGGAAACGGAAAATCGTTTCGACTGTCATACATGTTTTGTATAGGTCTTTCATTGTGTCACTGAAATATCAAAATTATATAACTGTTACCATGGTTATATCATTTCAGTATTATTAGAGAAATATTCATTATAAAAAGCAAATATCCATTCTCAATTTTAAATATATCATTAAGGTAACGGTTTGTTAAATTTAGAAAATAAGATAGCAGTGAGATGTATTTACTGAGTCTGACTTTACATTGTAATTGATTACACTAAAGGATCACGTCTGAAGGCGCAGTTGTTGATCATAAAAATACATTCAATTGGTCGTTCGAAAGGTATTGCTTAAACTAACACAGATCTTTACAAGATGAAAATTAAACTTTTAATTATCTCATCACACAGCAAAATTAATATATCAAGCATGTCAAGTTTATTTATCGTTTTTCTTACAAAAGAAGAATAAATATGATTTAAAGAAAACACGATTGCAATGAAAGGATCATTTAATTAAATTAGAAAATGTGTGTTTGATAAAATTTGACGCAAGTGTAGTGTTGATAAAATAAAAATGAAGTTTTCATGATTAACACATTATTTATTGAAACATATTCCCCATTTGTTCTTACTTTAAAAATATTTTATTCAACTATTTCCAGATGTTTTTTTTCTAATTAATAAAACGTTATGTTACTGTAGTTAGAGAACGTAAAAAATGTTAGTTGAAGAAAGGCGACATGAACAAAAGTTGAAGGATTCGTGAAGTGTAGTCAGCTTTAATTATTAGAGGAGGTATTAAGCTAACATGAGGAAGTGCGTCTGTCTATAACTTCGTTATCTCTGAATAACACGACTTCTACAATCAACAGGAGGTAATAGATTTTTTGATGTTATTTAGACAAAAAAGGGGTATCTTTTTTCTGAATTTTAAATGGGACAGACGAAGAAACATGTTGAATTCTCAATATTTTAACTCTATATAGAACTTACCTGTTACAAGAACGAATAAAAAAATAAATACACTCAATACGGCCTTTACGAACATGATCACAGATCTGGAGAAAAATAAAACACATATAAATGATTATGTTGCTCAGAAATTGCCGTACAAAGAATTGAAATAATGAAAATCCATTCAATTTATATGTCGATGTGAACGTTGACAAATAGATTTATTCTATATCACACTACCACACTAAACTCAAAAAAAGAAAAAATTGAAATGATGTCAACGGCGTTAAAAAAACATATTTTTCATTTGAAAATGTATTTGCATTTGCCTTAGCAATCCTTTTCAAAAGCTTAATTCAATTTCGAGAGTCGCAATTAAAACACGTGTGTCGTAAACTGAAATTCACAAACCTGTGTGTATGTTTATTTGTGGTATGAATATAATGTTATAGACATCATATTTATATGTTTTTCGTTAACCACATTATAAGTTTAGGTGCTTTTTGATCGTATTCACTGAAGCATTTTATTAACGTACGTCATCTTATAGAATTGTTTTTCCCAGAATTAATGATAAAAATGTAAGTCAGATATTTATAGATAGTTAACGAGCTAATCTATTAAAATGTTATGCATCCTTTATCTTTTAATACCGAGCAAAATGTATTTGTTTTTGTTATTATTTATTATGGCTGAAATAAGTTTTGCGCTGCCTCTTTTTTTCAAAAAGGTTTTGCAAAGTATTGTCCAACATATTGAAATCATAAAAAAGACCCCTAAAAATGGTCTAGCTCTTTCTACATTTTGAAAGATTTACGGTAGTCATTTGTTAAACTTATCAACCGAATTAAAATAATGTATCTTATCATAATGAAGATGTTACCAAATTAATTATTGTCTTGTTTCCACTTTTTTTTAAAGCGAGAAAGATCAGATAATACAACTTACCTTTGAGAAGAAATGTGAAGAAATGTAACTAGTAAGTTTTGTAGAAAGACAAACGAGAACAGTGACCCTATTTGCCTTGGATTGTAATAACACCATCAAGGTAGTAAAACCAGAACGATTAATTAAAATATGATTGAACGTCCGCATCTTAATATGAATAAGAATTTGTGAAAGTTAATGAGACCATTCTCCATCCAAGTCACAATGAAATAAAAGTTAATAATTATAGCTTAAAGTACGGCCTTCAGTACAAAGCCTTGGCTCACTTCGAATACTAAGCTATAAAAGGCTTCAAAATGATCAGGGTAAACAATTCAACCAAGAAATGCCTGTTGCTCAATCCTTTTCATATCGTAATGAATAAAATATGATTGAAATCAAAATCAAGAAAACCGAGAGTACTATCTATAAAAAAACGAGAAAATGAAACACAGTCATACCAACAAACGACCACCATTGAAGTCTTCCCTGAGGGGGTTTCACCGTACCATCCCAATAATTTATTCCATTCCGTCAATTGAAAACTAGCGATGAAATTCCAATGCTCCAATGAAATTAACGGTCGGATACTGCATACAACATATTTTTTTATTGCGAAAAGACCTTTTGCCCATGATATGAATATAATGATTGTTTTTTTTATCTTTAACTGTTTTGTTGTTTCAAAAAGATGTCGTTTAGACATTTTGTATGTGATATCGAATAGTTTATACGTTTCTAAAACTGTTTATCCGAATACTTTGCAGTTGGTACTTTTCCGAACATTGTTTATTTTGTTTGCATACTACTAGTTTTGGACTGTTAAAGATAAAAAGGAATTTCTTTTATTAAATTGCTAGTTGTATTCAAAGAATACGCAGGATATATTTGACCGAAGACTTCTAAGAATCCTTATGAGGGTTATTTCCCCTTTTGCATTTAAATTTAGTTATATGTATTTGTAACTTGTAAACCATTGGTGACAGAGACCTAGGGTCTTTCGAATTGAGGACATTGGTCTTCGAAAAAAAGGAAGGACAACGGTCAAGTTCATGTTGTATATTTGTTTTTTTTAAATTATCACTCCTTTTCCAAAATTGAAATCGACAACATATTTTTTGTCATTGTTGTAACAGAAATATTGATCGAAAGGTTACGTAGAAATTAAATGGTAGTTTGTTCGTCCCTTATATCTAAATCTAAGCTTATGGTAATAAATCTCAATAATCATATGTAATATAGACCGAGGGTCTAATTTTAGGTACTTAGTTTATGAACCTGAAATCATAATCATGGTCATAGGTACTTGCGATGTTCTAGATTTAAGTCTTTCCTTTCACTTCAAATCTATGCATGATAAAGTCATTGGAATTTGTGTAGCCATATAACCTAGAAGAAGCATCATTAAAACTGCAAATATGAAACCGGAGGTGACAATTCCCAACCTGTAGTCTCGCATTTAAAAAAAAAACAAATATGTTTGAGATCATAATACAACGAGCTCTCATTTTACACCAGGATGCTAACATTATTATATTAAAATATATAAAGTGTCCAAACGAAAGACCTTCAATCATATTCTTATTTTTTAGTGTTTTATTCAATTTGTCGTCGTTCAAATTTTCATTTCTGATTTTGTGATATCTAGACCCGTTCTTATGTAGCGAACAAACTATTGATTATGACAGAAAGTTTGTTCGATTATATATATATATATATAAAAAATATCGATAGTACATAATACTAAAAATTCTTTTTGACCCATTACTAATTCTTAATGGACCTGTATTGTGGTACACATTGCATCAACAATTGCATTATACGCATTATTTAAATCTTTATCTCTCTGTCATTTTACGTAATATGTGCGTTTGTTGATTAAACAATCTACGTCAACATCCGTGACAAAGAGATGAATATCTTGCTTATTAACTTTCATGTAGCGGCTGATACACATGCGAGAGATAAAAGAAATTATATATGTTTTAAACGTAGTACATAAATGAAAAATGTACATAAGATTAAAGATTGATGTATAAACAATGTTAATACGCCACAACGACCTTGTTAGTTCAAGGATATGGAAGTGACCATAAATGATCCAAATGACGTCAAATATCCGCGTTATGTGATATTTTGTAAAATATTTCCTTGTCGATGTCTTGTTCCTTAAAATATGATAAATATTGCTAAAAGGGAACACTATAAGTTATGTAAAACATGACTTCACAGTTGGTACATATAAGTTGTATATTTAATTAATTGGTATTATGAATTGGCTTAGTGTTTGATGTGTTTGACCTGAAATATAACGGTTAATCGTTTTCTGTTTTATTACGTTTACACTTCTAGAGCTTTGTAATTGTTGTTGAGAACGCATAAAAAATAAATGAGGACCATGTTCCCGGTATTTTACTGTTTAATAACATATTGGCAACACTTGCACGAAAAAATACCGTTCAACTTTTTATTAAGTGATTTTGAGTTGAAAAGTTTTATTATTGATTTAACTTTAATCACATGCATTGTGTAGAGAAATCTCACAAAATGAGACTGCACAAATATTACAAACAATTATTCCAAGGCAAAATCAAAATAGGGAACTAACAAAAAATCAAACGAAATTAACCAATGGACTAATGAGACGGTCATATAACTAGACTGGACCTGGCATTTTTAATTTTCGCCAGTATCTCTAAAGCATAAGTTAAAACACGATAGCAGGATGCATTGCTACATAATCACATCATAAGTCGTAGCATACTATAAAAAAACACATAATCATGATAATAGCACGTAGACAAATAATAGAAAACTGTTTAGTAAGTACAAAGATATACAACTTCAGTGCAACGAATCAATAACGTAATATTTGTAAAGTAGGTAGTTATTTATTAGATTTTGGTACGTTCTGATGAACTTTTTGAGAGACAAGACAAAATATTGGCTCAGTAATTTTTTGATTTTTATCGGGTTGTTTTATCATTTTTTTTTCTCAAGTGTAGAACATTTGAAACGATGATACGTGAAATAGGTAACCTATATGTATATTCGTGTACGATGTTATTTTCCCCTTGGTTCTCAAAGAGAGTTTCAATAGATAGCGTAATGGTTTTGTTTTCAGTTATACTAACAGTATATTCGGTATTGTAATTGTTTCTGTTTTACGTCAATGTATTTGCTGGAAAACGACTTCACATTATGTCATCGATGCGTGTGATTGACCATCAATCTGCGTAAGGACTTTAGATAAAGCTGTGAAAATCTTAGTTGGAATAATTTGTATCTTGCAGCTTAAATAAAAAATTTCGCGGCGTCTTTATTTCTTGATGTAATAATAGAATCTAAATTCGCGTCATTTTGAATTCTCGATTTCTTAGTGACCTATATGAATATGTTCATAAATCATTTAGAAAGTGAACAGTATCATATATTAGTGAAAGATATTAGCAAGCGAAATCGTGCAAATAGTGATACAAGCATGAAAATTACAACAAAGCATCATTATTATATACTTTTTTAGAAATAACTGCTGGCCATTAAAAAAAATATTTTCTAAAATGGCTGTTTTCTTCAGTTTGAAAATATTGATTTTTCTGGAAAACTTTTCTTTTACCTTCTTTTGGTAAAAAACAATCATCAGGTTTGGCGCCTACATTCCTTACATCATATATTTATTAAAAATGAATATTTGACATTTCAAGTATTTGTGCATGCGCGAAAATGTTACAAAATTCTTTCAAAATTATTTGAACTATTTACCATATATTCTAATGATATTATGAATTGGTGTAATAACATTTTTTAAAGGTTATGATACACATATGTTTAACACTTTTGCGCATGTGCAAACTATTAGTAGACATCAAGAGCGATTTGTATGCACTACCAGGCAATTCTCAGGTATTCGATGGATAAGGCGAAAATGGGGTGAATCAGAAACACCAATTGCAGATCAGCCACTTTTGGAAATGCCTAAGCAAATTCACTGGGAATGGCCTGATTTGTACGGAAAAGATAAGTTTGTCGTCATGTTTTGTGGATTGCACATTGAAATGACTTGTTATAAAACTCTGGGTGATATATAGCCTGATAGGGAATGGACATGTTGTCTTACTAAAGCCAATATTGCAACACCAAGAACAGCAGATTTTTTTTATGTATGTTAAAATGTACCTAGGACTAGACAGGCGCATCAGATAACTGCATGTCTTTTGCTTGAACTGTTGATTTCGGATTATGAAAGCTAAACTCAGAATATATATTTATGGCATGGCTCTGTGACGTTCAATGATTTTAAAGACTGGTGTAAAGAAATAGAGTCATCTCGACCACAGTTTCATTCCTGGCGTTCAATTATGAAATAAGAACTTCTTCTGATTTTAATATTATGCTCATTTCATGAGTGAGATTTCGTTCTTTACAAACAGTCCATATAAAGCATGATAGGGTATTGATTTAGGTCTTGATCAAGTAAATTATGCTCGATCGTTACCGACCCATCTCCAAGATATGACTTCCCTTCCCGAACATCACCCAAAGGTGGCAATGGAATTTGAAAATGATACTTGCACTCTACGTAAGACCAGCAAATTTCTTTCTTATAACACAATTGATCAGGCACAAAAACAGAATAATGCAATTGTGAAGGGCGATATTGATGCTTTAGGATTAACCAAAGATCCCATTTAGACAAGTGGATAGATGGAGTCAGTATACTAGAGGATGAATTTAAAAGATCTTGTGGTTTGGGTCATTCTATAACAGATGAACGACTTAGTGAAGACTCTACAAAAAACACATAAAGATGTCTTTAAACAGATTTGAAGGCTTTGTAAAGTGATGAACTAGTTTAGAAATTCATTTCTAGAAGAGTCGTCAGATTTGTAAAAAAAAATTCTCCATTTAGGAAATTGTTGAACAGGAAAGATATGTAATTAAACTCCAAGATATTGGTCCAAACAAAACGAAGATCTTTCGAAGCAAATGCAAAACGAAGGAGAACCTACTTTTTATAACCAAATAAAAAATTACAACTTCCTATTTTGGCCGCAAAATTACACTGGAAACGTCTTTGTCAAAACATAGCTAGAGAACCCTAAAAGTGATTGGGAAACTTTTCTAGACTTTTCATTTCTTGTCACAGTAAACACTTTCACTTGAAATATTTCTTTATCCATAAAAACGAAACCGCTCCTCCGTCTTTATCGCAGGATGTTTCTTGAAATAGTGGTATTAAATCGCTGCAAATGGGTTTACTTGAAACATTCTGCGATTTGCTGATCCAAATTCGGACGCATTTATCGTCGGTGGGGCAGCAATGGTTCATTCCAGGTCACAAAGTTGGGCAAACATAGTTGCTGATTATGCAAATTATGTCATACTGCCTTACATATAATCTTGCATCGATAAGTATTCAAGTAGACATTGTATTTGATGTTTACTAAATGAATAATTTAAAGGCTGTGACAAGACAAAGGCAAGTTTTTTTTTGTGCCAGATGGAAAGGTGTTGGTTCTGGTAGAACACCAAGGGTTTGGAGTAGTTTTCTCTGTGAAGATGAAATTTTTCAAGTTTCTTAAGAGACTTATAAAAATGTGTATGTTACTCATGGTGAAAATATTCTTTGCGATTTCAATAAGGATACTTCCTATCTACCCCTTGTAATCATGAAGAAGCGGATGCACGAATGTGTGGCCATGTTCGGCATGATTATGAGAAGTGTAGTACTGACACATATGTAATGGTATCAAGAATTGCAGCAATCGCCAAACTAGTTAGAACACATTGTGGATAGGTTTTGGAAGGAATAAAGACTTTTGATGGCTTCCTGTACGTGACATATCAAATGCGTTTGGTCCTTCTGTAACTGCCCTTCCTTTTGTCCATGCATTCAGTGGATATGACACATTGTCGAATTGTCGTGGGAAAGGGAAGTGGTCACCTTGGATAACAATGGAAGGTTTTCCAGATGTAAAGGACTTTTTTTTTGGCTTAAGTATTAAGTGAGGCACGATGTGAATTGTTTGCCAGGAAGTAGCGGCATTGTGAATCAATTTCGCCTGCAAGAGGTTCTTTTCCAGAGCACATCAAAAGAGAAGTAAAAGAGGGACGAAAGATACCAAAGGGACAGTCAAACTCGTAAATCTAAAACAAACGGACAACGCCATGGCTAAAAATGAAAAAGACAAACAGAAAAACAATAGTGCACATGACACAACATAGAAAACTAAAGAATAAACAACACGAACCCCACCAAAAACTAGGGGTGATCTCAGGTGCTCCGGAAGGGTAAGCAGATCCTGCTCCACATGCGGCATCCGTCGTGTTGCTTATGTGATTACAAATCCGGTAAATAGTCTAATTCGGTAGGTCAAATTCATGAAAGGGAAGGGGATTGTAGTTACGACGTAAGGAACATATCCGATATCATTTGTGAAACGGTTATTCCATAACGGTCAACCAACTCGTGATGGCTTCCGTAAAATTTACGAAGGGATGATTTCAACTTCACCATTTGGAACTCTTGGTTTAATAGCTTCCTTGTGAGCAGTAACCCTCTATCAAGAAAATCGTGATAGGAAATGCAAGCGCGGGAATATCGTATCAAGTAAATCAAGAGGGAGTTGTTCGGGCTCAGCCTGATTCATGTATTCGACAGGTAAATGTACCAAGTCATGAACACTGGGGTTGGATGAAAGAAAGAATCAATGACAGTTGGAAACCGAAATGGACTTTTTTGACTGCCGTTGCATCCTCGTGTCAGGAACTTTTGAAATGCGGAGGCAAATATCCAGCTGTTTTGTGACCGTAAATGCTACCGTTCTGGCCTTCCTTGTAGGGGTTGTTGTATAGGCAACTGTCAGATGATTATAAGACGAGCAACCTGTCTTTCTAACCAAACTAGGCATTTTAACTTAACAAAGAGTGTTATTACTTGTTAAGGTGATGAAAATTATTAAAATATTTTCTACGTATTTGCCTCCAATTTGGAACCGGAAATCACTCTTTTTCTTCATTTATGTGCTGTTTTGTCGTACTAAGGATATGTTTTTAACGTTTTATCATAACTTACACTGGATTGTACCTATAACACATCTTTCAAAGGTTTACATCACTTGTGAAATTGCTTGAAAGTATAAAAATCGAAATTTTTGACTTTTTTGCTGACATTTTGAAACCGGAAGTCACCTAAAGTTTCATTAATGTATTGTCTAGTCGTAATTTAAGAACTGTTATTTGCTTTTTATCAAATCTAACATTGGATTTTACATATAACACACCTTTCAAAGGATTAACAAATAATGGCTAACTTGTAATGACGCCATTTCCAAAATGTGTGGTGGCCATCTTGAAAAATTTATTTTTTTTTCTGGCCAGCAGCGGATGTTTTATAAGTATCATTTGGTTAACCTTTATACCAAATTTCATGCTTGTATCACGATTTGCACAATTATGTCCATAATATCTCCCACTATATATCGTAAATCAAGTGATAAAATCATTCAGAAATCTATCGTTGTCGGTTCATTGACGTTAAAGGAGATTAAAAGCTGTGTCATGGTTGCTTGTAAAAACACATCATCAATAACAGTAAAAAAGAACTAATAAACAATGAATTACAATAAAACTATGGCAGGATAAATCTAATTAATCGATCTTTTGATCTGATTAATCTGTGTAGAAGATTAAACGAAATAGTACTTTTAAAACTGGTTGACAAGTGTCATTTACATATGTGTAACAGGTGTTGTTTACATCACAATATCCGTAATGTATGTAATGTCAACTGACTTGAGATGTTTTGCCATTAAATTGAAGTCATGATGTTTATCTTTGCTTTTCATTTAGAAGTACAATTATGATTTGATACATAAATTTATCGTCTGCAAAATCGGTGTCATGCAGTGGTCCTTTGCCTTTGCCCTTGCATATCATATCTATCGTATATGTATGGTCTTTATCTTATAAATCGAGTTTCCTTGAATTTTTCACTGTCGTTTGATTTGTGCGTTTCAAGTATTACCGCGAGAATAACGATAACAAAACTGCCGCGAAACTGTCCCTGTATACAGTAAATAAATCTATTGATTAATTTGAAAAGATATAGAGTTAAATATCTTTTATTTAAAGCGCAAATGTTGAAAATGCAAAGGTTTCATGAAGATCTTGACTGTTAAAGAATATAGGGATCTAATTTGACCATACATAAATTAAATGACGTCAGATGACATTTTGTAAATAGTTCCTTGTCTACGACTTGTACCTTTGAATTTGATTAATACTAGGAAATACAACCTTAATACTTTGTACGAAACACCAATGACATTTAAACAAGTAAAAGCGGTTTAAAGGTTGAGATAAAAATAATTCCTGTTATGAGTTATGTTATTTTGTGTTGTACTTGAACTTTTGAAGTTAATTTGTATGTTTAATTCAGGTAAAATAAACATGATGAATTTGCCATATTCTTTGTTGTCAAAAAAACCTTTACAAAACAATGTCATAGTAAATAGCCTTTTTGATGACTTGATGCCATTTTAAGCTATATAACAACCGCTTAAATATGCTCCTTTACTTCAACAATGTTATAATTGATGTTATTTGAATTAGAACATATTACCCGTATGCAATTAAACGTGTTCATTTTTATCACATGTATCGTGAACATCAATTTTATAATGTAATTGTTGAAATCGTATAAAAAGTGTTAACTTAAATATTAAACAAGATTTGGTTCGCATCTAGAGTCCAGTTTATCCAAGGGAGTTGAACACGAAGCTTTGATTATTTACATATGACCGATATTCAAATCACATGTTTAAACACAGCTTGATATATACACGTTTTGGATAATAAAATCATCAGACAAACTGATTCCACCAATTTACCCCGTGAACTACAATATGTATCTACTGTATATAGTTAAAATCTCAAAATGACTTAAGACATTAATATCATTTGTTATTGTCATAATGGTGCAATATAGTTACAATTAATGAAATCTAGTTCATTGGGTTGTTCAACTTCATATGTGTTGATGTTATTTCACCGTACATTGCAATTATCTTTTTTGCAGTTTTCACCTGTGAGATAGGCTTGCATTATCATTTCTTATTTTCATAGTTAAGACAATTAGAAATTTATATATATATATATATACTTGAAAGAAAAAAACATCCTATTTCATTAATTGTTTTGGTCTTTCGTGTGTGAATGTGTGTGTTGGGTGAAAATGTTTGAATTGTAATTTCTTGAAAACGTATTGCAAACTTATGTTGTGTTCGTTTAAAACTAGCGATGAAATAACATGCTCCATTGAAACTAATGGTCGGATATATAGTGCATCTTATGCTGACTACATTTGCCGTCCTTTAAGGGAAAGTATGGACCACATCTATTGAAGGGTTTTCAAACGTTGCAAAAAAAATACTGATTCTGCCTTAAACTTTATTTGACTATTTGAAGAAAAATAAATCCATCGTGCACAATCGTGAACAATCCTTTTTGACCTATCACTATTTATGACTGCATTAACTCGACATGCATTGTTTATTAATACGCAATTACAATCGCATCAAACGCATTATTATCGTTATCTTTCTGTCAAAAAATGTTACTGTACGACGAAGTTATATAACATAATTGGTGTGTAAGATGGTCAAAAAATCTAAGTCAACATCTTTAAAGAGATGAATATCTTATACACATCTTACATGTAATAGTTTTGATATAGCTGCTACGATTAATGTAATAAGTGATACAATTAACAGATTAACATATGTTTTAAAGGTAAAGGAATGAATTATGAAAATTAAAAAAAACCTGATGTTTGAAAAATGTCAATGCGCCACAACTACCTTGTCAATTCAAGGATACAGAGATGTAATATGCCCGTAAATAATCCAAATGACGTAAGATACCAACGTATTGCGATATGTTGTTAATACTTCCTCGTCTAAATATTGTTCCTTGTTAATACGATAAATAATGAGAAATACATTTTAATAGGTTAAGTTAAACATGACAGTCGGTACACGTGGTACAAGTTAAACGCCGGTGAAAGGTTGAGATAAAATGTTATTATTATTATCCATAGCTTTAGTTTTCCCTGTGTTTGATATGCACTAATACACTTCTGTTCTTCCACACATTCAAAACTGCAACAATTAATTTTTTTCTGTTTTACTACGTACACAATTAAACAAAAATGTTTTGTATATTGATGAAAATGCATAAAAACTTACCATTTACATCGTATAGTGACGGACTTGAAAGAATGCAACACATATTTTGCTTATTCTTTTTATCACATCTTGACTTATATTCATTTCATTGCTTATCATGATTCCCGTACAACTTTTGAATAGAAAAATGAATACCTGCATTCCCTCAGACAATTATAAGGGCGGAATTTTGACGTTGCACAAATCTTGACGCGAATTAAGAAACGGATACATTTTTTTAGAATGTTTGCTATGTTAACATTTCGTTGAACCCTTTGCAAAGTTTTATTCAGTATAAAGTTGTTGATTTCATTGTTGTCACGACTGAGAAATGAAAATTTAAATGCTGACATTAGCAATTTACAGATGGAATTTAGTGCAGCTTTTTTTGATAATTCGTTCACGCCATACAATCAGTTCCTAAAACTTCATACTAAGTTGTCATAACTCACAAGGGACCATTTATGGACCCTGTCAACCTGTATGTTAATGTCACGTCATTACAATCAATTGGTTTTTTTATTAGTTGTTAGTGGCTTTGGATTAGCTGTTAGTAACTGCAAGTACTCTCAGATCAGTACTTACTGTGTTTTTGTTGTTGAGATATACAAGTACCTGGCCACGTCCATTCTGTTCTTTTGCTAGCTGTTTTTCTGTTTGTACCCATCTGATGAGCCCTTTTCAAATGATTTTCCTAGTTCGTTCTTATGTTGTACAGTTACACTACTATGGTTAGGGGATGATTGGGATCGTTAACGTGTTTAACACCGCCACATTCTTTATGAATGTGCCGGTCCCAAATCAGGAGTCTGTTAATCAGTAGTTCTTGTTTATTGGTGTGTTACATATTTGTTTTTCGTTCAATTGTTGACATACATTTGACCGTTAGTTTTCCAGTTTGAAATGTTTTACATTTGCCTTTAATAGCTGACTATGTGGTATGGACTTTGTTCATTGTTGAAGGCCGAACGGTGATCTATTGAAGTTAATTTTTTATGAAATTTTGTCTATATTGTGAAGAGTTGTCTCATTGGCAATCATACAACATCTTCTTTGTAACAGGTAACGTCATTTTTATAACGGCTACAATGTCAGTTTTTTGCAGAGTCGTTGGATGTCATTATCAGCAGATTTACATCATTTATGTTTCTCATATGCTGAAAGGCCACATTATCAACTACATAATAGTTTTTTAAAGGTTTCAGAAAGGGATGGAAATGGGCAAAATTAGAAAAGAAACAAACTTCATTAAAAAATTCCGAACAGTATTGGTTAATCTTAAGCTCTCTGTCAACAATTTAGCTGTACACAGTCAATGACTCAGGAATATATCAAAAAGACAACAACCCGACCAAAAATCTGACAACAGCCAGCGAAGGCCACAGATGGATCTTCATCGAAACGAGAGAATTCTGCACTTTGGTGGTCCTCAGCTGGCCCCTAAATATAATTGTGTACTCATTCATTGAAATAGACGTTACACTAAAATTTTGAAAACATACAAGACTTAAAAAGGCTAGAGGTTGTTGACAGCAATTGCGCAAAACTGAAGCAGAGTTAAAAATGTTCTGTGAGATCACCTCAACCCTCCTCACATACCTCTAGCTTATGTAGAATAATGAAACACATAGCAATACGCATAGTAAAACAGTTTAAAAGAAGTTCAATTCCGTTGTCAGAATAGATATCAAAAGAAACTATGCAAAATTACAATGTTACATGATTGAACAAATGACTACTAGCAGTTACTGACATGCAATCTCCAGATCTTGATTAACTGATTAAAGACTAAGAGTATGTGTTCATCATATAAACATCTAGTTCAATCCCTCCATAAAGGGGTTTAGTATCATACCATCATAGTATTTGAGAATAACATGGACTTGTATCATGGAACAACTAGTTTTATAATACATGTGTGTGTTTCCGATGCAAAAACCCAATGAGCGAATCAATATTAAACCTAAATTTGCAATTCCTCTCGACCTTAAAACACTGCAGTATCCTTTTGAGGTGAAAGCCGACACGTTTGTGCTTTAAAAAGAATGTTACAGTACAATATTGGATGTGAGATACCTGAACGTATAAGAACTTATATGTTCATTTATATTTAAGAGTTATATCATTGTATTGGTGATAAAATTTAGTGAATGGTTTGACTAGTTTGTGATGTCAAAAACACTGGTGTAATATTTTTTTTTTGTCATACTGAGATTTCCTTTGTTAAAGACAAATTTGTTGTTATATACACGAGCCACTAGAACAGTCGATAGTCGAATTCATAGAACGAAAATAAACTGACAATGCAA
The DNA here is from genome assembly GCF_036588685.1 of Mytilus trossulus. Taxonomy (NCBI): domain Eukaryota; kingdom Metazoa; phylum Mollusca; class Bivalvia; order Mytilida; family Mytilidae; genus Mytilus; species Mytilus trossulus. Next base: position 47,940,778 of record NC_086385.1, on the reverse strand, counting down.
AAAATGAAAAAAAAAACAGACAAATAATAGTACACAAGATACAACATATAAAACTGAAGACTAAGCTACACGAACCCCTAAAAAACTGAGGTTGATCTCAGATGCATGCTGCGGGAGGGTAGGCAAGCAGATCCATAGCACTATGTCCAATGCACGATGTTTTGTCGATATTGTCAACATCGCAATGTCAACTTTATAGTGTCGTTATTGTGTTTACATTGTATCCTATCAATATGTTCTATACCTTTCTGTTTACATCGATCACATCGTATGCATCTCAATGTTACCAATCACATGTCAACATCGTGTTTATATTGTATATATAACATGTATAAAATCTATACTTTTCTGTTTACATCGCGATGTTGACAATATCGTGTCAACATCGTGTATATACTGTTTATATACAGTCAGTAGCTTGTAATTCAGTGTTTGTCGTTTGTTTATGTGTTACATATTTGTTTTTCGTTCATTTTTTTTTTAAATAAATAAGGCCGTTAGTTTTCTTGTTTGAATTGATTTACATTGTCTTATCGAGACCTTTTTTAGCTGACTTTGTGGTATGGGCTTTGCTCATTGTTGAAGGCCGTATGGTGACCTATAGTTATTAATGTTTGTGTAATTTTGGTCTTTTGTTGATAGTTGTCTCATTGGCATCTTACCACATCTTCTTTTTATATACCTTTCGGTTTTCATCGTTCACATCGTATACATGTACATCGCGATGTTGACAATATCCTGTCAACATCATGTTTATATTGTTTATATAAAGTCTATACCTTTCCATTTACATCGTTCACATCGTATACATCGTAATGTGAATAATAAAATGTCAACATCCAGTTTTTGTCTAACAGATATAAAAAAAACCAGATATGAATATGCACAGATGAAAAACAGTTAAGCATAAAGCAAAATGATATATTGGGACAACTACAACAGGCAACAAACCTCCTACTGCTTAACCGCTGATTATTAGAGGAGAAGAAAACAATAATAAGATGTTAAAAAAAATGTTTTTGAATAACATGAGTGAAGTCGACAAACAATCAATTGTCCACAGAAATTAAAATATTCTATACCATGTACCAAAATGAATGACCGGTACCTATTTCTATGCGTCAGGTATACTTTAAGATATAATGTATTGGTCTATAAAGATTTTCACATTCACTTGTTTGAAAACATTTACCAAAGACTCAGACTTAAAGATGTTCTACTTACCAGATCGTTTAAATCCTCGGGTTAGTTATATAAGTAAATATGACTATCCTTTAAATGTTAACCTGGTAGAGCAGATAGATTTGAATGAACTTGTTTATAAACTTCAACAACGATCGTCACTAGGAAACAGGGAATATTCATATACTTTGAACAAACGATACTGTACTGTGTTTTTTTTGGCCATAATTATGCAATTAAAGAAATTAGAAAAGATAGTATTGTAATTTTAAATGAACGTTCGAATTTCGTACCATGATTATAAAGATAAATAAAACAGACGATAAAGACCTTTAAATATTTTAAAAGATAACATAAAATAAAGCAACGAATATAAACGAAACAGTCGTAGTCCAAATAAGAATGACACATTGACTGGCTAATTTTTTTCTGTCACGCTTGTCGTCAGTAGGACATTTATTTATTTTATGTCTTATGGATTGCTTCCCTTCATACAATAATTGTATATGTTAAGTTATAACAGATGATTTGTTATTATCATTATGCAAGAATCCTCCTTGTATAAATAGGGATCACAATTTCTAAACGATAAAACGTGATTCATGATTTAATCTTATAATGAATGAGTTCAAATCAGAATTCTACATGTTCTCTTGAAATTGGGACATATCAGATAAATTTAGCTTTAATGTTAAAGAAAATATATATAAAAAGGGACCCTACTTTTAACTTTCTCTGAAACAAATGTCACTGACCTGTTATTAATGTTTTCCAAGTAAGCTTTCAATCTTATCAGACAATTTAAAAAAGTTTTGCAGAGGGGACACTTTTTTGTACGGTTTATGCATAATTTAATACTAGATCCTGTCAATACATTTTTGTTTTGTTTTATTAAACACTCAAAATAAACTCCCTTATACTGTATGCAGATCTATCTGCGATTTTAGTCTTGCTCCTTATGCATTGATACGTTCAGAATGATACATGATACTTCAACGTGGCATAATATGTTTTCAGATGACGAAATTAGCACCAATATGATATATCGAGTATGAATACGTGTCGAATATTACAGCATGTGCAGTGTAAAAGACGTGTAAACAATCAAATATGATCAAGCCCAGCAATGAACATGATGCAAATATGGAACAAAATTAGAATTAAGAATTTCACAGTTGCAGAGTTTAAAAATGAAAATTGCAATCCTCAGACATTAACTTATTAAGTGATGCAAGTACAAATAAAACATTTAATATTGTCTTTTATTGTCTTGTCCTGGTAAGATTTTTCTCGTTGTTAAGGGACGTCAGTAACCTGTAGTTTGTCTCAGTGAAAAATGTCTCACTGGCTATAATATTCCTAATTTTGTGTTAAAATATATATAACAGTAATTGATATGCATAGGGATCATAAATGAGTAACGTTTATATTGAGAGGTGATGAATTAGACTCATAGTATTTAAAATAAGTAAGAAAGGGACGTATAACAAGTTTATCATTTGCTTTGGTTCTAAGAGATAAAGTACAGAAGCGTATTAGTGTCACATAATATTTATCTTTATAATTCTTCTCATATTTGAGTTAAAACGCAGATTTGCGTTATAAATAACATGATTTGAGTTATAATGTTATAATACAAGTACCAGGTTACGTCCACGTGTTTTTGTTGAATGTATTTCCATTTTTATCCATCTGATGAGTTTAGCATTTTTCAACTGCTTTTTATAGTTCGTTTTTAAGTTGTACTGTTACACCATTGTTTTCCCAGGTAAGGGGACGGTTGGGTTCCTGTTAACATGTTTCAACCCGTATTGGTTGTCGTTTGTTGCTGTGTAAAATGTTTGTTTTCCGTTCATAATTGTGTATATTTATGAGACTGTTAGTTTTTCCGTTTGAATTGTTTAACATTTTTATTCGCGGCCCGTAATAACTGACAATGGGTCTTTCTCATTGTTGAAGACCGTAAGGGGACCTATACATGCTATAGCTATATATAGATGTAAAGATTTTTGTCATTTGGTCGCGTGTGGCCATGAAGATTTAAATTTATCTCATTGGCAATACTACATTTTTTTAATAAGTGTAAGAGGTCATAATCTATTCAGCTCGATGAATGAATCGAACTTCGCTAACAGGTTCGTAAACAAGAATTATATATAAAAAAAATAAAAAGTGTGCAATCAAGTTGTTTGTGTGTCTATCTGTCTCCCTGTCAGTCTGTTCAATGTTTATTGTTTGGACTTATTCAGACGGTTAATTTTTTTGGTGCTTGAAAATAAAGTCATCATAGATACCAGGACTAAATGTAGTATATACGCCAGAATCGCGTTTCGTCTACGAATCCAAAAAAAGTTAAAAAGACCAAAAAAGTACGAAGTTGAAGGGCATTGAGGACCAGAATTCCTAAAATTGTTGCCAAATACAGCTAAGGTAATCTATGCCTGAGGTAGAAAAGCCTCCGTATTGTCTCTTCTAGTATGTTTTGATAACGTGTAGTTGTTTGCGGCATTTTACATTTAGCATACAACACATTCTATGAGATATCCATCCCAAACATAACATCAGTACATGCACAGAAAAATACGACCACACAGAAAGAAAAGTAACATCACAATCAACATATATATATTTTTTCTTTTAATTTACAAATTGCTTTTTACTTTTTGCCTTTACACATTGAGAAATGAAAATAAAATACAAAATCTTCCAATCTATTAGATATAAAGATAGTGTTACTTATATTCAGAGACTTGTAATTTCAAATATAAGCATTTGTATGACATGTGTGGTAAACTTGCAACCTTATTCGTATATTTATTTAAGTATTTGGATTACGTTAGCTATAAAATAACAGATCACATATATTGTAGATCGCAATACCTCAATACTTGTATAGCAATTTGTCACTTTCAGTTGTATGATATGTCCAAGTATTTGTTAAATTTTGGTTTAACAGTTAGAATAGTTAGAATAGTTATCAAAGGTACCAGGATTATGATATAGGTGCCAGACGTGCGTTTTGTCTACACACGACCCATCAGTGATTTACAACACAATCAATCAATGTAACAATCATGAATATCTTAATGTTTTTTATGTGTCCACAACTTCAAGAAGGAAGCATTTAAATAGTATGGTTCATGAAAAGAAGTTATTAGGGCTACTTAATTAATAGCTTTTAAATAACCAAGAAATATTTTGAGTTTGAACCTAAAAAAACTGGTAAATGATTTTAGACAGTGAGATGTTTAGCTAGCTATGAAACCCGGTTAAAATCAATATTTACCATAAAACATGTAAACATTGGTTTTATATTCATTGGAACAGAGTAGAGTTGAGTTTACTTCTCGATGATGCTAACACTACATCGACTTTATCTCAATGGAAAAACGGTCATAGTAGTATTTACGATATAATGAATATCTCTTTTTATCGTTTTCAGAAAAAGGCTTTTAAATACGTCGAAAATGTTAAAATATAACAATATTTTTATTAATAAAATATACAGTATGAAACATGGAAGCAACAAGAAAACAACAAAATATTTAACAGTAATAAACAGTATATTGATTTTTCATTAATATCCTGTTACTTTGTATGTTTGAAAATAATAGTTTTAATTAAAATGAGCGTAAAACACACCTACCTATATGCCCGATATATTTGATAAATATTTACACGTGAATTTATAGCAATGTTTGTACGAAATAAGCTAAAACGCATAGAGTTAAATGTCTTTTTTTTTTATTGTTGCACAAGTAAAAACATATAAATTGCAAAGCAAATCTAGAGTCGTTCCCAGACTTTTATCTCTTTGTATTCAGTTTGATTGTCAGCATTTTGAAAGTAAACATAAATTCAAAGCTTCGCGATACGGGAAAACTTTAAACATTATAATTGTTTTACTACAAATAATATCATTGCCTCTAAGTATATATAATATTGTCAGAAAGAGTTGTATATATCTAACTTAAAACTATGTCATAAACTGAGAGACATTATCTTAGTTTATATTATAGAAGAGCCTGAAAAATCAAGGACACATGCAAAAGATTTACTTGTATTGAATATTACAAAGCTTTATATTTTCTACTATTTTTCCCTTCAAAAAGTTCAATGATAGTAAACTGTCATAACTCCAAATATTATACAAATACATCAAGTGGGTCAAGTTCAAAATGCATCATTAAATCATTAAACAATTTTAATTCCAATTGATAGTCATCTGTATACATAATAAGCAATGCAACGCAATAAAGCATTCGTAATTGTTTTAAAATTTACGGTTTCAGATTTTATAAATTTACGGTTCTTTCTTATTTTCGCGTATTTTTCTAGGAGAAAGAGGGCCAATATATAAGGTCTATAAAAATATGCAAAGTTTGTACTTAAAAAAAGTTATCATTTGATATTTTGATACACAATATAGCTTTGTAATAATGATTCAAGTCCCGTCAGTGATATCACCATTTAGAAATTTGAGTATTATACTATTAACGGATATTTATGATTGAACAGAATACACGTATTTATCATTTGAAATATAGTTTAAGTGTTGTCCTACACATCTGTAATCTTTTAGGACCAGTACAAATTGGATTCCTGTCTTTTTTGCATTTGATTAATATCTGTTTGAATAGTACTGGTCATCTAAAATCAAATAAAAAATTATAATAATGGTTCCAAACTAGATAAAGACTATTATCAATAGATATAGGAAGATGTGGTGTGAGTGCCAATGAGACAACTCTCCATCCAAATAACAATTTAAAAATTAAACCATTATAGGTTAAAGTACGGCCTTCAACACGGAGCCTTGGCTCACACCGAACAACAAGCTATAAAGGGCCCCAAAATTACTAGTGTAAAACCATTCAAACGGGAAAACCAACGGTCTCATCTATATAAACAAAAATATGTTTCCAGAATAACTTTAGTCAAACAAATTTTAATTTCCTAATGATTCTCGTGTTACTGTGGATTCATCAATATTCTTGGAGTAGCACTTGTCGTTCATTCACAAAAGAAGCCATTTATATCAAATTTTGACGTGGGAACTTAAAATCCTATTGCATGTTAAAAATATGTTGATATCTGACATACGTTATCGATTTTAAAAAAAGCTAGGAAGATGAAATATGTGAATAGAAGTTTTCTTTTTTATGTTTTTTTAATATTGCAAATTAAGTACAATAATCAAAGAAAATAGAATCAGACTCGTTTATTTATTTTCTTTTCGGCAGTTATTGTTCGACAGTGTGAGGTAAAATCAACAAGATAGAGAATAGTTCGTTTGCTATTTTATCGAACATTATTCAATTGCAAATGATATGACTCACTGTTTTTGCGATGAGTCTTGCAAGCTTGGTTTAGATTAAAAAGTTAATTTACATGTAAAAATCAAACCAATTATACTGTGTGCTGTTATTTTGAAATCTGCATACCTTAACTAATAGTCATAATGTATCATACCTCGTTTTGATCTCTGCGGCGAAAAATGATTGCTTTTGGAACCTTGACGCCCAGTTGGTGGTCTTTTGTATCGGCGATTGTCTTGGGATGGGAAAGCATCTTTAGAAATAGGTCGTGTCGACGATTGTGTTTTAATAGCACCATGGGAGACCTGTCGCTTTACTGGGGGTGGACGCATCTCTCCATTTGGCGAATGTTTCCGTAGTTCTGGCTGATGTTTCCTTCTTAAAGAATAAAAATACCAACTTAGTAGAATAACATGTTTTATGTCTACATTAAAATAATGTTCGTTCGATAATACTTTATAAAACCAGTTGAACTAAATACCTTGATTTTAATTTAATAACAATGTTTATATAACCAATTGGCATGATATTTTGTGAAACTATTAAATTCAAGTAAGTTTTATTTTTAGTAAGATGTGCATTTAGTTACATCTGCATATATCGAATACTTCATAGATATAAGTTATTTTTGACAATACGTTAGCAAAGATTATAAGTGTTTGGCTTGACAATACTTGGCTTAATATCGTAAAGTATTATGCAATGTGGACGCTAACATTTTGTTTTTATTCTAATGTTGATTTGATACTTTCAAGTCGAAGAATATATTCACGGTCCACCTTGTAAGGCATAATCATTTTGATATCTTATCTTGTCATGTGATACTACGTTTTTAAGAGGTGCCTGAAATGATACAGATTACTAAATTAACATGACAATTCAACGAGCCTTTTATTAAGCTTTACATGAGCCTTATTCTATTGTAGTCAAATTTACACACTCGGTATAAAGAAATTGATATATGTTATACCATGAGCAATGCCTTGAGCATAGAACCTGGTTTGAAAAAAGTATAACTAAATTGGTCATATTGTATACTAACATTTAATTAATTAAGTATCAAGTTTGCCAAGAACTTTGAACCGAAAACTGACACAACTTAAGCATTGGCAACATTTGGTAGATCATGTCTTTTATAATTTTTACAAAGTTTGAACTATTTATAAAAATTATAATCACACAACAAACGAACGCCGAGTGAAAGACCTTAATCAAATGGCAAACACAAAAGCTCAAACACATCATATAACAACTGACTAAGTACAGGCATGTTCTTATGTTGAAAACATTGGACTGAACCTGCTTTTTTTTAGCTAGCTAACCCTATCAAATGTATGACAATTGTGAGAACAAACATACAAAATAGGTAAAAATGTCAAAAAATATTCATTATAAAAACAAACATACATAATAGGTAAAAATGTCAAAAAATATTCATTATAAAAACAAACAAAAAATGTAGCAAAGATACACTAAAAACATTTGACACAATTATCTGACTTTTCAGGAGGCCTTTTAGAAAAAAAATCAAGGAATTTGTTAATTGGTCACAATCTGATTTAACATACACGTTTTTCTCAGCTAGAATGTTTATTTGGAACCGCCTATTATCACTTCGGAGTCCATCGCAGAGGTCTTGAATAAAAAGTTGTCAAGTTTTACCTCTAGTACTACTTCGGTCAAATTGATAATAATATGCATGTTGTGAAATGTATAAAAGATATATGCGTTTTGAAAACAAAGCGTATTTCAAAGTATATATACTTTTGAAACTTTAAAACTACGTCATCCGTCTGTTGAACATATATATTTCACAAGTCGACAAAGTGAATAGCAGAATATGTTTTAGTTTATTATGGTAGATTTTTCAATTCCTGGTGGATGTCTCTAATTCAAGCTTTCAGCAAAGATTGCTAGATTATATACCTCAATTATTCAGTTTTCTTTTTTTTTTTAATATAAATGAGGCCATAGGTTTTCTCTATTGAATTGTTTTTCATCGTCATATCGGGGCCTTTATAGCTGACTATGCTGTATGGGCTTTGCTAATTGTTAAAGGACGTACGGTCTATTGGTTTTTATGTCTGTGTCATTTTGGTCTCTTGTATACAGTTGTCTCATTGGCAATCATACCACATCTTCTTTTTCATAGTTGTTAATGTGTGTGTCATTTTGGTTTCGTGTGGACAGTTGTCTCATTGGCAATCATACCACATCTTTTTATTATATTAAACTCCTTACAATTATTATTTTGTAAATATACCTTTGATGGTTTCCTATGAGTTCGTCTAGACATTCTTATACAACATACAATAGCAATAATTAGAATTAACAAGAGTAAGCAGCCGGTAGATATGGCAACTGGAAGTACCCATACTACAAATAACAATTATAAAGTTAATGCATTATGAATAATTATATATGTTAACAATAGCTTTGTGTTCATTGTTTAATTTTAAGTCTTTAAAAATATGTAAAAGACTATATGCATATATGCATATATGCAGGACGTGTATGCACATTTTTTAATTGTCATTTTGGAGATAATACAGCACTATAACGGCATAAACCAGGCCGTCTTAAACTTGCAGTAATATGAGAGTAATCATATTCCAGCCTGATTTTGAAGGACATCAATAAAAGCTCTGTTCTTTTACTTTGTGTCGGTTTATTTGTTGTACATTCTATCCTCACTTGATTATAACAGAACATTTTCGTTTGTAATTTCGAAGCAAGAAATTTTTTTTCAAGTTTTAAAGGTTCATACTAGGAATATCAATTTTAACGCCCTCACATATGTGTCTTACACGTTCTTAGTTCCAATGTTCCACATTCAACCCTTTTTTGTTGCATTTTGGTTGAGGCTGAATGTTTGGGATTATTTTTATAAGTGAACTCGAAAAAAAGCTATTGAATTAGCGGTTACCAATTGATCTCTTACGGCTACCCAAAAGGATTGCTATTGCATATATGTACCTGTGTATTACCTGGTAGTGCTGTCGAGGAAGATGTAGTTGTTTCAGGATTATTTGGGCTTGATGATGGGGACGCTGGAGTTATCCCGTTACACGTGTAACAACACAAGTTCCTGTCTGTCTCACTATAAGTCGGGCATAAATTAATGTCACAGTTGGGTGCCCTATCACCAAACTCGCAATCTGCGATATAAAAAATAAGAAAGTAAACAAAAATCCGAACTCCAATGCAAAGGCAAGCCACAAAGAGGGGATGTCTATAAACCCTGAAAAAATCAGACGTTCGGCTACTTATATTAATCAATGGAACAAATTGAAAACTTGTCATACTCCTGACTTGGCACTACAGCCAGCTATGACAGTTGTACAAGATTCTACTTTATTAAGATATTTGGTGAGCTTTCAAATTAACCTTCATTGGTTCAAACCATTTTCATTTTTACTATTTACTTGTTCTTTTTGTGTCTGAAGATCGATTAACACATTCATTTCGAATTGAGGATAGAAATAAGGAAAGTGTCAAAAAGAAAACTTTTTTCTTCGAAAAACAGATTTTGTAGTTATTCGGACAGTTTGTATAAGCATGCACTCCTTATATATAACACTATGCTTTAAGAACTCTCATGTACTGAAGCGTTAAGATTATTCATACATATTCCAATGTGTCTCTTTTATTTGCTTGTATTCGAAGTTTTGCTTTTTGATCGTCCCTTGAAAGGCAATTCAGGAGAAGGGATTTGGACACACCATTTTTTTAAGTTATTATTTACATTCAATATTTATCAAAACTTTGTTTTAAAATATATGGTCGATATCGCTTGATTTTCTTGAATGAATAAACAACTGTTGTCTTTTGATGAGGTGTATACAATGATTTATCAACCGAAGAGATATGATATTCACCAAAGCCAACGGCCGAGGGTGAATGTCATATATCTTGGTTTGATTAATCATTGTATCAACTGAAATAAAAGTGAAGAATTGTTTTATTATTTGATTTTCTATCTTTTTATAATTTTCTAGTATTTGCTGATTATACATTTACATTTGATACTGCTCCCTGTGTTTCAGCTAGATATATATGCTTTTGCAGTTGCTAATTTTCAATAAATAGCACTAAAACAAATGCAACAAAAACAAGAAGAAGAATAGATACAACAACAACAAAAACAAGAAAAGAAACATGGATTTATTTGACGTCATAAACCTATGTGATTGACGTAACCTTTAAAACCAATATGCATGTACGCGAACGCTGTTCCAGATCTGATATGAAAATATTATTATTGTTGAGGCAGTGAATATAACTTTTTAATATAAAGGATTTCCTGTGCTTTTAGTCAAATGGATGAGGAAACAGAACATTTATAGTCATATACTATAGTACAAATTATCAAATGACTTCTTTGTTTGACAGAGCTTGATAATGTATAAATAATGTCTGTAGAATAAATATATAATTTTCATTTTATAACATTGTAAGTTATACATGTAAGGCACAAATTTATAACATGGATTCGTTAGAAACGATTGCAGAGTTTCCCGCAAGAAGATTATTGGTCAGAAAAATAAAACCAATATTATTCAACTCTAGTGTGGTTTGTGATGCTTAGTCTTTAGTTTGCTGTGTGAGTTAGGTATGCTGCTACTCTCTGTTTATCTTTTTACCATTCAGCCATGATCGCAGTTTCGGTTCCTTTTCTACTTTTTGAATGTTCTATTAGCATCTTTTCGAAATGAATGCTATTATAAACAAATGAGATAAGATGAACTTTTTTTTAAATTTATGATGATCTCAAACGTCACACTTGCTTAAGAAAACTTTACCTGCTATAGTGGATTTAAACTGTGTGCAAGTTTGACAGCACGTGTTTCCATTATCCCCGTAACATTGGTCGCCACCTTTTATACTAGAACAATTTGAACGGTCACCATAATTACAATCTGAAAATAAACATGTCTCAATTCTTTGCCACAAAGCCTAAATGATCGCATTTTTAAAATTCAAGTTCCACATGTTAATAGATAACATCACTTTAGAATATTGCATTTGTAAGCTTGAATAATTTCTATATAATAGTAAATTTATTATGTAAACAGTCACAAACATGGTTTTAAATGAGAAAAACTTTAACATATAACTATATATTCGGTTTAAAAAGAATGATGTAAAATAAACTAAATTACAACTGATTATATTAATTTTTCAATTTTGGGTTTTCGCCTAGAAAACAATGCATTGCATTTGCATTTAGTAAAATTTAGAACGATAATATATCAAAGGTACAAGTCTCATAAGTTGATGCACCCGACGCGCATCTCGTCTCTATATGAATCATTAGTGGCGCTCAGATCAAACTGGTTAGGAAGCCCAACAAGTATAAATTTGAAGAACAGTGCATTTCCAAAAGTTGTGTCAAATACGGATTAAAACATGATTTATTATTTTTAAATGAAGTTCAATAGCAATGACAATGATTTGTAAATTCTAAAAATATACTAAAATGTACTTTTATCCATTTCAACATACCTGGTATGTTTGTGATATACGGTGAACAGGTATTACAGCAGTTTTCACCATTCGCATAACAACCATAACTCGTAATGGCAGAACAGTCTATTTTATCTCCAAACTCACAACCTGTACATTAAACCATATCATTAGGAATATCAAGTGTGTTTATAAGTATGTTTGGTTTAAATATAGGATTAAATAAAAACTAGATGGATCATTTGAATCGAACCCCTGCAATTTATGTTCGCTCCGTAGAGAAGATTTCCGGGTCTCCTTTGACATCATTTGCAAGTATGGGCCTGAGAAACGACTATAGTTCGTCGAAAGGGGACGATAAAAGGACCGCCAGGGGTAAGAGAGAGCCATAGTTCTTGCACGTATACCATGTACACATGTAGATTTAAAAAAAAACGCGATATAATGATGGCACAAGACAGTACTAGCATTCTCAAAGTGGACACGGTTTAATTTAAGTTGCAAAAGCTTGTTTCCCAATCATGTATAAAAAAATATGCTTAAACTTAACTAGAAACAAGATACCTTCACTGTATATGAATAGCTTCTTTAAAAAAAAAAACCCAACCTGTACAGACACACTTTTAAATGTATTTATTCGCGAAAAGACAAAAATTATCTAATGAATGTACATGTTAAAACAAAACCAGACCGGTGTGCTCGATAACTGAGATGTAATAAATAAGCATACTTAGGGAAAGATTGGCATTTTTTAAAATTCAGTTTCACAAGCTTCTAAAGCAATTATCTCGATAATAACTGAACATAAGACATCATGTTTCTACATGTCTGATTCTAATAACACAGTTTAACAAATATTATTTTTCAATATGTACCAATATGTTTTAGAATTTGATAAGTATCGTCACCAATATTTCTGTATTAATGACTTTCCCGAATCTATCATAAGAAGAGGAATTTTTTTTTTATTTTCTGTCGCTGGATATCCCACTAAATGTAAGTATTGAGTGATAGAATACATAAATAAAATTAACTATTACCGGTTACACCTGTAGCAATATTGTTACAAGATTTACAGCATTGTGGATAAATAGTTGGGTTATAGCATCTGTATGATTGCTGCAGGATGAGAGAAGGACAAGTTTTCTCTAGGACAATCACACCAGTCTGATCACCAAACACACAATTTTCTAAAATAAAATAAAAGAAGGTAATGAAAATTAGCTGCAAAATTACTTTATCATGATCATGAAATAAGTGTATCAAATTAAATTATCTAGAAAATGTTCACGGTACTAAGTACTCTGTTGAACGTTTGTTTTCCTTTTTTTCTTTCCATTAAATTTTTTCAAGCCATCAGTCAATATGCACAACATATATAATAGATATGTAAGAAAACAAATCATAATTCAAAATTGAGAGTTAGTAGTCTAGAGTTGAGACTTATAAATTAGGGATCATTTCAAAATATACATTTTTAAAATTCTCGGTATATAAATAGTAAATTTACCCAACATTAAAATTTTGTAAAACAGTCATGCGTTTTTCTACAAAAAACTCATCTGTGATGATCGAATCGAGAAAGTTAAAAAGGCCATGAAATAAAAAAACATCGTACTTAACATTATAACTTAAAATCCACAAAAAAAATTAAACATCAATTTCTTTTTAAAAAAATCGAAAAAAGCCGTTATGAATACCAATGGAAATGAAAGTAATTCCAAAGTGTCTAAATAAGTGGTTCCTTGGTGAACCGCTTGTTCGGCTGGTTGATTGTTGCGTTGGTTGGATCATAAACTGCATTTATAATGTCAATTATCAAATTTTTGATAGAGTTTGGTTTGATGGTCGCTAATTGTATTGATAGGTTGTTAGATTTAGTGATTGATTGATCAAATGATTAATGAATGATAAACATCGCAAAAGACTCGTATTTCGTATTATGTAATTCATTGATAACTTGTATGTTTAAAGTCGAGAATGTTCCCTTTAACATTTTCTTGGCAAAAATGTTTTCGGAGTAATAGAAAAAGTGGTGTCCTAAATCCTATAATTTCACCGGTCTAGAAATATCACGACATAAACATAAATGGACATGTTATAGCTGACTATATGGTATGGATTTTGGTGATTGTTAAATGTTGTACGGTAACCTAGGGTTGTAAACGTCATGTATGTTAGGTCTCTGGTAGAGATTTTTCATTGGCAACTATAAAGTCACAAAAAATAGAAGCGACTTCATTATATTAGAGTCAATAATTGAATCTTTCTCAATGATTTAGTTTCACTGAACCATGATTATTGATACAATCAGAGTCACGTAGTAACACATAAATTACAGATGTATGCATTCATTTAGCTCTAGGTCATTTGATTTCCACACAACGAGTTTCTTGTTTCTGTTTTGTTTATATGTTGATTTGTATATTTTTTATGAATTTCTTAAAATTTTACATTGTTAAAAACTGTTGTAATTTAACCATTTATCTCATATCCTCTCTGTCCTTAGTATAACTTATCTATTGAACGATGTGTATTGCAAAAGATGATTAATAGCTGATAAAACCACAAACATCAAAAGTTCATAACTGAAGCCAAAATATCCTCATGATGTGTATACGTTTTTCAGCTTAAGAATCACTTAGTTGCGGCACGAAAATCGGAACATGAGTGTCATGCTAAGTTAGATGAATATAAAAAAAACCTTGATAAACTTTTTGGCTTTAATATAATCAGGCATTCTCTTTCAAACAAAAAAAATGAACTAGCAAAGTAAAACAAAATAAAACAAAACAAACCAAAAACATTACAACTGTATTCTGATTTTTTACACAAACGTTAAAGAACAAACCAATGCTTTGTTTTTCTATGTATCTTAAAAAGATGTAATGTATCCACTCTTTTCTCATGTTTCTTGTAAACTATAAAATTGACGAGATTTATATGTCGAATCGTCTTTATGTTTGAGATTGTTTTCCTTGAAGATATCAAATATTTTTTTTAAAGAAATACACAATAGTATTCAGTCTAATAGATATGAACTATTCTTACCTGTCAGTGCGGGAGCAGTTGATGAAGTGACACACTGATAACCTTCACACCACTGTTTGCAACGAACCATATAAAATATTTGAATTAATATGAAAACTTGTATAGTAATAAAGTAAAATAAACATGATAAACACAGAAAAATTTGACCGAACAAATATTTTAACAATTGTGAAAGAAACAGGAATAAATAAGATATATCAGTTATACATTTGATGTATTTTCTAATTATATGCGTTGGATTATGCCGTTCTTTTGACATATTTTTATATGATTTTATATTCTGAGGTAAAGATAGTACATACTATATTTGTGTTCTCGTCTATGACAGGTGACTCTCTTACACACAGCGGGTTATTGTTGGAAGTAAATATGTAAAATCTCTCTTTTAATATCGAAAATAGTAACAGAAACTAAATTCTTTTAGGCTCGTTCTTGTATTTGTGTGTGTTTTTTCAAAGGACTTACTTGAAGAATATGATTAGCATGTTAATATAGCAACATATTTGTTTATAGAATTTTACTGACTGACGTTAATGTTAAGCATCATACAAAACAGAAGCAAGGTTTCTTAGCATAAAAAGTTATTGAACTTTTAATGGACACTAACTGTTCAAATTTGGAATTGTGCCCAAACCCTTTACAGTAGTCTATAGACGTATGAATCCCACTGCCTACGCTCATGCATTGAATGAAAAAAAATCATGATAATCTAAATACCTTTCCATTACCGCAAGACGTCCGCTCAGCCGGTAAAATCAAGGAACATTGGTTTGCTAAATGTGGATTTACACACCACAAGCCTGTACATGCGGTTTGAAAACTACCAGCATTAACGTACGGTAACTAGAATATAACATGTCAAAACAATGATAGTATTGAATGTTGAATCCCCAGAATATTAATGCGAATTTCATCTGTTTAATATAATTTGTAATATGTATAATAAAATAAACGATACCAATTTCCTGCAATAGATGCAGACAACAACAATTAGTGTCGATTAGTGATGCTCGAAACCACATTTGAAAATTCAAAGCTTATTCGAATTTGGAGAGCTATGCATAAAAAAGGACCAAAATAGCCACAGCTGGACAAGAAATCAGAGATTTGCATGACGAACCTATATTCCTTTATTTGTAATATTTGCCAAAATTTAGTAACAATCAACTCGTGTGTAGTGGTTGAATATATGTTCCGTTGCTATAAATAAGTTTATATTTTAAGAAGACAACTAAGATGCCTTTTGACAAGTTAATTGTTGTTATTATTTTCAGTTGCGTGTGTTTGACTTATTTGTAGAGACATTGTTACCAACCCTACCTTTAAAGACAACCATTAGCATAAGAACAAACCGTTTATCCTGATTGTTTAGCGTCAACTATGTTCGTCGCATTTTTTACCAGTCTATTTATGAAAACAACGATTTAATTTATTGGATGAATTTGATAGATCGTTATCATCTCAAATGAAAAGATGTAGTACAAGCAACTTTATTTAAATGTACGCACGTGTGTAGTACGTCAGAGGTAATGGATCAAACAAAAGTCATGATGAACAACGCTAACTTTTCATATTTGATTCAAAGTCAGGAACATCAACGTGTGAAATATTACATGATTTGTTTCGTCTTGATACGAAATGTATTCCAAATAAACAAATAGTGAGACAAAATATACATTCATATGCAGTTATACAAGACAACACGTTTCTCCGAGATATCAAATTGAGTAACAAATTTAAAATATTGATTGTGTCTTAAGATATTGTTCATGATGCTGCAATATGTTCTTGTTATATTTGTTCTTAAAAAGGAGCAATAGGTTAATCTATTGTCTCGTTTCGCATTTTCCTTGAAGTTCAATATTTTTGTTTGTCCATAATTGTCTATACTCCGATAGCATCAACTGATAAATCTAACATTACCATCCCTTTTATGCCTGCGTAACGCTAAGGCGCCATTTGTGCTGAATAGTTCATATTTTCGTCATTTTTCGTTGTAGTTTTTTTTACATGGTGTGTATTGTGTGATACACTTTTACTATTATCCTCTTCTTTTTATAAGAAGTGATCAGACTGCCGGGTGAGAGAAATTCGTGTACCATATAACTTTACATCAGCCCCGTTTTTTTTTATCATTTTTTAAATATTTACCCTGCATACAAACGATGAAACACCAAATGCCATCTTACATTGCTGATCAGCAGTATATGATTGGCCAATCGGCTGTGTTAAATATGAATCAAGGCTATTATGATTGCTGGAAATTGTTGTTGATAAACATTTATTGCCAGAACTGGAAAACAAATAATAAAGTTATAAATGTAAACCTAGGTATAACAGTTACTTTGGGAAATATTACATCACTGTGAATTGGGTACATGTGTATTAAGGTTCAAATTAATTAGACATCAATTTTCTTCAATCCTACATTGACCCGAAACTTAAACCTGCAACACAATTTACAACTTAACGAACGAACGGACGAACACACCGAAAAAACATAATACCCCATTTAAATTAGGGATTGCATTAATGATATCTCTGACTATATGCTAAGCTTAAGCCTTACTTTTAACCTTTTTTTATTTTATTTTATCAGCTCCTCAATCTGTGAATTAGGTTTTGGAATTGTTTAAACATTTTGTCGAAAAGCTTAATTGAAGATACTACACTGAGTGTCGAAATTCACATCAGGTATATTAAAATGTTTACAGATAATATTATTAATATTAAACATAAATATACATCGGCCTCATTTCCGTCAGACACAAAAATATATTATTTATCTATTAATGTGTACAAAAATAATACGTAAGATGCATGCTTACCTCTCTATTGTATTTATTCGTGTATTTATTTCTTGTCCGCTACAGGATGAAAACTTCCACGGATTTGTTGATGTTGATCCACTGATGGCTTGACTAACAGCAGCCATAATGTTACGACTTGATGACAGACAAGTATTATCAAGCTCGTCATGAACTGCACTCAAACTGAAATACATCGTTGCATTTTTGTTATATTTCCTCAGATGAGATGCATGGTGCTGCATGTTTTAAGAATTGACGTATATTTCGTTAAGTTTGGATAAGGTATTTGAAAACAGAAGGATAAAAAGTGCAAAACTGGATGCAATTCATAATTGGAGTTAGACAACGCTTTTGGAAAAAGAACAAAGCAAGCTTTCATTGTTTTTTTTGTTTTTTTTGGCATTACACTGCAGACGACAGACGGTCCACTAGTCGTGCTAGTGGAAACTCTCAATTTACTCAACAAGTAAGATTATTGTTCCATCCTTTACATATTTAGGTAACCTTTTAAATTTATTATAAAATTATACAATTCTACGATATGCATCTCTTGTATAATTAAGTTGATCCTTCAGTTGCGTTGATAACTTTCAAAGTTAGTTTGGTGGAGTTCGTTTTGCTCTATCGTTTGTTTTCTGTGGGTTTTTTTGTATTTTTTTTTTTTTTTTTTGTATATTAGCCATAGGATTGTCGGTTTATTTGCTTTTAATGAGTGTAAATGTTCCTTTGGTATCCTTCTATTCTCTGTTCTAATATTCTGCGTTGGTCGTTCCTGATGAAGGGGAATCCAGAAAGGTTTTTTTAAGCCTGAAATGTATTTTTTTCTTTTTTGGTTAATTAACGCCATATGCTTATTGTTTCATATTAGGTTAAGTCCTTTGTTGCTGCAAATCATTTTCATGAAAGTGTTGCCTATTTTATAAAAAAAAAAGTCGTAGTTATGAGACGCATTTGATATAGAGAATAAAATCCTAAACACTGGTCAAAATGAACCCCGCCATAAGCAATGGTTGATAGCAGATGCTGAAAGATGATGTGCAATTCCGTCATGATCTACTTTATACATATCATTGACATTTTGTAGCAAAGTTCAAATCCTGTTCACATCGGTTTTTCGACATAAAACTTTGAATATCCCTATTGTATTTTTAGCTACTGATTGTTTAAAAAACGGGTTTGAAAACAATGATATAGACGTCTTTGCATACAATAATGCAATATCTTGATACTTCTTTTCTGAATCATATAACTATAATTGATTCAGGCCGATCCATGCAGTATTTATCCAACATTATCTTAAAATCTTAGTATCATATTTACCTATGTGCTAGCTCATGAGCAGCAATTGTTTGTGATATAAAGTTGAAATCTTCCTCGACTATAGAAACACTTTGATCTGTGCACATTGCTCCAAGATAAGCATAGCCTAAAACAAAATAAAAAATCTTCCTTTATAATGATCACTCTTATCTGATTAAAATACATACATTTTGTATACACAATACTTACAAATGTTCATTATCCAGCATTTTCTACATAATGACAATCATGTACCAAGTCAGGACAGTTTGTCTTGTTTGAATTAACCTTTGACATTGACATTTTAAAATAAACTTTGAGAAGGAACTTTCCGTTTGGCATTTTGTAAGATCGATATTTTCTTTAATCATTTTTCATAATATTAAACATGAAATGTATGTTCACTTTACCGATATTTAAAGAAATATGTTCCCGTACAAACTGATGGAAAAGGGGGCAAATCATATTTCAACCTTTCTGTTGTTCTTCTCAGTTTCAACATGTTCAACACATTAAGGTTTAAACCATTTAAAAGCGTAAAACCATTGAGCTAGGTTCTTACCTGTAGCGTTACTGCTATCCATCAATGTAATGTCATGTCTGAATATAAAAATACAAACATAGAAAAAATGCCTGAAGCATTGAAACTAATCTTAAATTCAGAATTGCATCTCTCCAATTCAGAATTAAATAATTTGGACTGCACAGCATTGAAAAGTCTTTTATTATCATTACATGCAGAACAATTAATACTGCTTATCGGATCCAAATAATATAGAAATAAAAAAAAACATAACAAGATTCTGACCAGACAGCTGGTTGCGAATTCTGTAATTTTAATTGCGAAACAAATCGGTATTTTCTTCTACAACATTTATCAGCTTATGTACCTCCGTTAAATTAAGAAATTATTTTCATAAGCTTAGTTTTGAGCTCCGTCTTCTCATCGAGCACCAGCGTTTATGTTCAGGTTTGCAGTTTGGTTTCGTGCTGCTCAAATTCATAATTTTATGTTAAAAACTTTGTATGTTATTTATGATGAGCCTACCTTTGGAATGAAAGCAGAATACCCGTTTAATATTACATAATTTATATTTTATCGAAATTTTGAGGAACGATTATGAAGAAAAGCAAGCATCAGTAGGTGAAAATATTAATTATAATAATCAGAAGAAATTATAAGTTCATCCAACTTATTATCAAAACTCTGTTTCTTTGAAGTAAAACATAACTCACAAGCACACTTGCTAACATATTCGAAAAAATATCTTTAACTTTAATCTATCAATGAATTTTCGTTGAAAAAAATTATTCATAATCAATGAAAAATAATCATACCTAGTAAAAAGCATTGCATGATCGTGTGGAGGTATTCCCGTTCCTGTTGTTTGAATCCAGTTTTGAAAGGCTGCTAGTGTTGTATCGGAATCTAATGTACATCTAGATGATGCCTGACAGTCTGTGTTGTTCTCGGTGAATTGAGCTGAGGCAGCATCCTAGTAAAAGTTTTTATATCGCGTTAAGATTTTTTAATTGAAATATTGGTCTTTAATTACTACTTTTAGGACTGTTGTCTGATGTCTGAAGTGATACGACTGAACAATGAACAACGAGCTCTGCATTTAACTGCATGACCACTAATTAATAGATATATTGTATATCAACCGAAAGCTACGTGTACATGCATGTCAAAAAGACAACATTTAAAAAAATGTAATATTGATATCGATTTAAACAAAATATTACATCAAAGTATTATAATTTTACCTAACATAATGTTAGAAATATTATTTTAAGTTGCTAACAATCAACGTCACTAGCATTTACGACAATTATATATTTATATAAAAATAATACCTGTAAAATATAGAGTCCCGCAGTTTTAATATCCATTGTGAAAGAAACGCCTGGGATATTCTTATAACGAAGATCAATCTACAAAAACAAAGCTTCCCATTAAGAAATAAATCATATAATAATTGTTATCCCTAGTAAATATATTTCGACTGAACCAAAATGAACAATCAGCATAATCCTTTATATTCTGCTAGGAGACTCTCCGTTAATAATTTTCCTCAGAGTTCGGTATTTCTTATTTTTTACTTTTTTCTGAAGTACCATGCAAGTCTAGTGATTAAAGCAAAACGCAACTCAAGTAGTAAATGCTGTCAAAATTGATACAGCAATCTAACTTAAAATTAAAAAAAAAGGATGTTATTCTTTCAAGACAAAGATTGCACTGTCAATTTGGTAATAAATACATAGCTATTGTCAATATTTGTTCCGTGTATTATAAATGATAAATCGTAAATACTGCAAATTATTAAGTAACGATCAGCTGTGTACATAATTGTTGGTTCTATATGAAAGACAAATACAAATATTTCACTTACTCCCTTCATCATGTATGCGTAAAATTGTCTTATTGCATCCAATGCTGCATTTATATCGTTATTCTTTTCAGACAGCCAACTGTAAATAGAAAAAATAAAAATAAACTGTTATGCATAAGTTTGTGTATGTACAAAAACTGTTAACATCGGTGAAAATGATAAAAAAAGAGAAAATTGAAAAAAAAAGAGATCACTTGGTTGCAAAGAAATAAAAAATAACTGTCGAAAATGAAAATCAGATAACCAAACACTTATTACAGAAATGGCCGATGTACAGAATATAGAAATCTCCTGATTACAGAAAAAGTAAAATTCATATTTTTAAGAAATATAAGTTGGTTTTGTTCACGATAAAAAGAAATTAGGTGGACGATATTTAAAGAATACATATACGAATGAAACGCTACCCCCAAATCCAACCCCAACCACACTATTATAAATTCCATACTCACAATTGATATGCGCTATAATCTACAACCATCAGTAGTTCTGTCTGGTAGTTCCCTGTTGCTCTCTTTTTCCTACTCGCAATGTTGTTTGGCATTTTATTTTCTATATAATTAGCATAATTGTGAGATCCGTTATAAATTAATAAATCGTTTTGATGTGTGTTATATCATGGATTAGCTGACAATATCAATTATTTTCATTACTAGCAACATTGATGAGTTTTGTGTAGCTGTCCATAGCATATACATTGCTGGCTTTATTTCATTTCTGTGTGTTAGTTAAGCATACTGATATATTTCGATTAAATCAAATTTGTCATAGTTTTTTATCATTTTTCTTACATGATTACAATCTTTAAATAACAGACAATTAATTGTATTACACAAATTTGTAAGTTCCAAATGCCTTTTTTATAATTTGTTAAACTTACCAGAAAACAGTATATTCCAATCAAAAACCTGAACGTCCGGTATAATGATTGAATGATCTCCATTTGAAGATGACTGAAGAATGTGTAGCTGTCCATCTATATGGAATGTGCCGAACTAAGAAAGCAGAAACCAATAATATTATTCACTGATAAATTAATTATGTGTATGTAATTATTGATACGAATCATTAATCATTAATTTTACAGTAAAACAAAATATATGTGTTATCGGTCCATGAAACAAAAGTTATTAATGTAGAGCTAAAACACACACAATATGCAAAGAAACAACCCTTTTATTTGTGTTCTTCATATCAAAATTTCAGTGAAGATATACTAATTTTAGCTGTCTCGTTACTGTTTATAAAATGTAAAATTATTCTTCACATTAATGATTATACACCCCCCCCCCCCCCCCCCACACCCCGACCTATTGTATGCATTGTCTTAGTCGTATTTGTCACAACTTATAGGATTTTTCCGTTTGTAACGATGTTCACTTGGTACTGGTATACGATTTAAGGTTCCAACTGTAATGATTTTACCATTACTGAAGAATTTTGTGAAGAGATACTGAGGTTTCGAGTCAAGCGCCCCTGAAGAGTTAAATGAAGAGAAAACAATCGTCAGATCCTAGCGACATTGATGAGTTTTGTGATTAAAAAGAACGAGCGTCGGATCCACTGATCTTAGCGCCACTAATGAGTGTTATGAAGAGAAAACGAGTGTCTAATCCGAGCGCCTTTAATGAATTTTTTTAAAGGAAAATGAGCGTCAAAATCGGGAATCATTGTGTTTTAAGAAGAGAAAACAATCGTCTGAATCTCGGTTTTAAGAATACGTTTGGACATACGTTTATCTAAATAAAAAAACTTGTCTGGATTAGGGTCTTCATTTCTGTCCTTTTACTGTTTAGGCTATTTTGCTTCAGATTTTATTCAGCAGTTTGTAATTTTCAGGTTTTATTTGGTTAATGCTTGTCATTATTTTTGTAGGTTGTTTGTTATAAACTAGGTCGTTTAATTTCTCGATCATATTTTTTTATGATGGAACTTTTAAAAGCCGAGTATACAGTATGGGTTTATCTTATTTTTGAAAGACATAAGATTGTCTTTAATTGCTAACATCAACTATATTTGAACTTTGGTGGATAGTTGTATTATTTGCTTGGATACCACATCTGCCTATTTTCGTATTGACTTATTTTTTTCATTTTTCCATTCTTTTTATTCATATCATTTTCATCAATCGTCACGTTTAAATCCTATACAATGTATCTCTCTATTTATTCTTTTTTTTTTTTTTTTCTGTAAACCCAACAAACTCGGAGAAAATCTGCATTACAACATTTGAAATTGTTATACATGTATGATAGAAAAAAATTGTTTGAAGGCAATTAAATCACTGCTATCAAACTGAATAAATTAAAAATAAAAAAATAAAAAAAAATTTACACATTGCATTATGTTCAAACTTGTTCAACACAAAAGAAAGAAAATAAATATACAGATTTATCTAATGTATACAAAGTCTGTACTAAGTTTTTATAAAATTACGTTCATTTTCAGTCACGATTTATTACGGTAAATAAAATGCTACCAGTGCTAGCATCTATTCAACAGATGGTGCGAGCATTCTACCCGATTTGTATTAACTATTACACATACCAGCAAATAGGTTTCAATCACAGCTGTGCTGTTAAATCGTATTAACTTCTCTGCTTGAAATAGACAATCTTTGGTAACGCATTGATAAAACTGGTTCAGTACCTGTGAATAAAATCAGATTAAAAATAAAATAAATGAGTACAAGTTTGGGATAAATGTATTGAAAAATTTAAGCACTGTTCGATTGATAATATAGTATGAAGCTTAAGTTTGCCACCTTTCTATCTCTGGTGTGTTACATTTTTTACCTGTGAAATTAAGATATGTTTTAGAACTTAACAAAAGATTTATTAATAGATGTTATAGTACGATTTTTCGCGTTCTCCGTATATCAAAGACATGCAGGTTTTATGTATAAATATGGTGTCCGTTAAATGTAAAGTGTCTCAAGTAAATCCACGAATTATCGTTGTCTGTTTTCCCTTACACAAAATTCAGCTTAGAACTCGCGTTTTCTATAAAAATTGATGACCTTAAATATCAGGTTTACCAATCCACAAGGACATATAAACGTAATCTTAAAATATACTGAGTAACACATGTTAAACAACGTAAATTTGAATGTTTAAAATTATTTTAAATTTATTTAAATGAACCACTTGTTAAACAATACAATTTCAAAAATATTGAAATAATGATTTGATAATTGATTTATTGAGTAAAAACATTTACATCATGAACAATTTTTTCTGTAAAACTAATTTATTTCTTCTTATGTTCAATTAAAGTAATATTTCATTTTCTGAACATGAAAATTAAAAATAAATATGTGTTGCTGCCTTTTATTCTTAGTATATATCAAATCTTTTTGTAAAACTTATTTATGAGGCACGACTTTTAAATTTATCAATGTCAGACCCATACACAAATCAACAAAAGAAGCGTTACTAATTTTTTGTAATATTAATCAAACATTAAACTAATTTAAAAGTTTTCGCTAGGGGATCACAGCTAGGAAGCAATTCACAGTCCATTATCATATCAAGTGCGTTGTTCACTCAAACGTTATTTCTATATGTGACAATTTCTTTACAATGTCGTAGAGGTATAAATACTTATACTTAATAATAAAATTCATGATATTAGATTTGACGTGATTTTAAGTAAGTTTATGAATGATAAATATTTTCTTTTTCAATTTCATAATTCCAAACCTTTCAACATTTATGTTTTGCACTAGTTACATTTATAAGCTGTTCAAAATTAGGAAAAATAACCTATGACCAGCTCACAAAATGATTGAAATAAAATCAATCGCATCAAAATTTAATCCCAGTAAATCCAAGTGCCTTTAAGTATAAATAGTGTTCTTTTGGTTCTGTGTTGTAAAAAGTAAAATCACAAAAATACTGAACTCAGAGGAAAATCAACTAGGAAAGTCCATAATCACATGGCAAAATCAAATAACAAAACGCTTCAAAAACGAATGGACAAGAACTGTCATATTACTGACTTGGTACAGGCATTTTCAAATGTAGAAAATGTTGGATTAAACCTGGTTCTATAGCGCTAACACTCTCACTTTAACAACAGTCTCATCAAATTCCGTTATATTTACATGATGCGTTTGTGCTAATAGAGTTCAAAATGTTAATGTTGTTTGTGTTGTTGCGTTTTTATTGCTTCTGTGAAAAGTAGTCATAACGTATATATATATAATGCTTCATATACTGTAAGACACCTTTTGGTTGATTTCATTGTTTAATTGTTGTCTCATTGACGCATATCCAAACATCTTCTGTTTTACTATTTTTTAAGATTTCTCATAATCTTTGAATTTATTGTGTATGAAAATATTTTCACTAAATAGAAAATTAAAAACTAGAAAGGAAAAAACAGATATCGTCGATTACATTAGTTGTATGTTGAAAGATTATCATTCCCTGTCGTTAAAAATCAAGATTTGTAAAAACTGTCAATTTATGATTATGACTATGCAAATGATATTTCATGAATGAGCTGGAAAAAACCCTCCACATCAAAAGTTACATTGACTCTGGCTAAATTACAAATTGACCAAGTAGAACAGAAAGACACAGATTCAACAACGATTAGCAATGACAAGCCTATGATAAGGCAGATGCGTTTGTATGTTCAATACATTTGCGACACATGTCCTTAATACCGTATAGCGGGTTATTTTCGCGGGGTGCAAATTCTCGCTTATTTTCGCGGACAGAACTTAATCGCCAAAATAAATTCCGCCAAATTAAAAGTGTACATACAAAGGTATTAATAAAAATTTTAATCCGCCAAAATAATAACCGCCAAAATATTTCGTATACCTTGTTCAATGAAAATCGCGAAATTTTACACCCGTGAAAATATCCCGCTATACGGTAGTTAAAAAGAGGGCATCATGTAACACTAGCAAGACAGTTTTTGACAGGCGCCTAGACTATGCGTTGTTTGTAACAGTTGTTTGACTTTAGTTCAAAGGTCTCAATTATAGGGGATTGATGATGTACACTATTCTGCTGGTTTTTTTGTTGTTGTTTCATGTATGTCTCTAATTCCTTTTTATACAATATTTATCAACGTTTAACAAGAGTTGGAAAAAGGGATTTTTCGTCTTAACCAATTGCCATGAAAAGTTATCGTTTCTAGAAAGATGTACTTTTAGATACCAAAAACGGTTTAGGAATTTGAATGTTTAACTTAATTCTAGTTTTTTTGTTAATTGTATATTATTTCATTACTCATATGATATCAAATCGTGAGTCTAAGATTAATCATATTATGTTTGAACAATCGATTAGAAATAAATAAGGTGTGACCCTTAGCGAAAAAGATATCAAAACACAAGAAAATATTAATTTAAATTGATTATGCATTGTATAAATACATTGTTACATGTACAATTTGATTATTCGGTGTCGATTAAAAAGACATCTGTATGTTTTAATAATGTATGCATATATGTCAGACACACTTGTGTGGGTGTATATCATTCTACTTTTTCCTTTATCTATTCATCCTTGAAAATTTACCGTCATACCACTAGAAAGCAATAAATATTCTTTAAAGTAATTTCTAAATGAAATTTTGTAATAAGATCCCTGCACAGATTTAGATTAATACAGAAACATTAAAACAGCTCTTTCGAATTGAAACCATAATTGACTGCATTTAGAATTTTTACCATAACCTATTCATGTAAATACTCTTTATGCATTACATAACTGCAACTAATAAATGTAGTGCGTATTAAGTCGATTTGAAATTAATTTGTCCTTTTAAACTTATTTTATTCGAGCGTTACTGATGGAATTTTGTAGACAAAACCCACGTATAGAGTACATTTTAACCCTGGTTTGAAAAGTAGTTTCTGACTTAGACATGTTTTGTGATAGTCCTAAAACATGTCATAGCCGTAATATATGTGTTCGAATGTACGATTTATCGTAACTTTCGTCGTCAAACTTAAGACACCTCGCGACATTACTTATGTCTGAGTTTCCTGTTCAGTATGCGTTTCAGTTTAAACCATTGTCGGGTTCAGGTTCCCCTTATATACTTAGTATGGAATTGGTTATAGAGCTCTTATATTGGGAATATCGCTCACTTTCAAACCAGTGTCGGATCCAGGGTCTACCAACATATACCTATTTACGTCCACACTTCTTTTTTTCAAAAATCGCGGCCCTCTCTAAATAGTAGGTATAACATCGGAGGTATATCTTCCATAATCGGTAATAACACCCCCTTTAAAAATCCTGGATCGTCCCTTAAATCCTTTCAACATACCTTTGGTTTACTGTAGTTGTTGTAAAGATGTCCATTGGTGTACAGTGGAAGGTTTTGATCTGTATTTTCATGTTTTTCTACTTCAAATGATTGGTGAAAATGATCATGCCGTATTGTGATCTGCAACCTGTCAGGCAGGTCAGTATGTCGCTTATGTCTTTCATGATTCGATGAAAACGATGAAACTTCAATTTGAACTAGATCTAAAATCATGATTTTATAATATTTACAAAATTTTGAAATTGATCAATATAACAATATGAAGATTTGGTATGATTGTCAATGAGACAACTATTCGCCAAAGTTCAAATGAAGTAGATGTACATAATTAGAGGCAACCGAAAGACCTTCAACAATGAGAAAAATCAATATCGTATGGTTAGCTATTAAAGGCCCCGACAAAAAATATCAAACAATTAAATTCAGAAAACTAACAGCTTAATTTCTAACTAAACCGTTTACGAAAAACAAAAATCACAAACGACAAACATTGAATTACAGACTCCAGCTTGGGACAGGTACATATATTAAGAAATGATTTATATCCATTGACCGTTTATTATAATAATGTGTATTTCAACATAAGTAAACCAACGAAAGTATTTACATAGACACTTGTACCTGTGTATCTTGATTGATTGATTGGTTTTAACGCCACTACTGTATTACTTTGCGACAGTCAGTAGAGAAACGACAGAAGAGAACAATAGAGCTTCGGTAGAAAAAATGACAATCCTTGTCGATGAAGATTGCAGTGTTGCAGAATTCAAAGAAACGAAACCACCGATGACAAGCTATTGATACAGTAATTTGACTTCTTAGATTTTCTTGAAAACACATTTTATTTATTTTTTTACTTTCAATATAAATACTATTAGATTCCAAATTCTCCCCCAAGAAATCAAATACTTGAAAACCAATGGTTTTAAATTATCGTAACACGTGAAGAGCTTCAACTAAATATTCATTATAACTCAGTCATACAGCTATTACATAACACAAACCTACTTTAAAAACATTATGTTTGGCCACTAGAAAACAAACAGTTTATTAAGGATTGCTAAAAAAGACCATTTTGTGATTAAATAATGCAATTCAATTAAAAAATACCCTATTTTAACGTCCTTTAATACTAGTAGTTGAATCAGCACGTTGAACAGACGACGGAAGAAATATCCTTCATGACAACACATACCATGTCTTTATAAGTATAGATTATCGGGTTTTCTACACATTGATATCGTAAAATATCAGCCGCGAGCCACAATGTGAACCTTTTTGGCGAGTGAGCGTAGCGAACGAGCTAAAAAGTTTCACATTGTGTCGAGCGGCTGATATTTTACGATATCTATACGTAGAAAACACGATTATCTGTTTATCGTTCTATTAATGGTCGTTTTTTCTCTCCCTAAGACAGTTTTACGCTTGACGAAAGCAAGCTTGATAACTTCTCCTCTCGCATTGTGACGTCGCTGATAACTTCTCCTCTCACATTGTGACGTCGCTGATAATGCCTGGTCTCGTTTTGAAGTCTTGATACGTGAATTACTGAGCGACAGAGCAGGGTGATATAGGCGTAGGGAAGGACGATAAAAGAACATATAATACTTATGATTTATGAATTATTGCAAAGTTGTTGGGGTCATTCAGATGTTTGGTATTATTGAGCAAGAAGCATGTCTTTTTAATGTTGAATCCTTGAATGAACATTCGATTGAAAAGCATTCGAGTATGCATGAAATATTACAATCAATATTCCCTATCACCTGTAATAATAACAAATGAATGTCTGTAATCCAGATCAGTATATTAAGCAAACATAATAAGTTACATAAACGATTTGTTAGCCGGGTGTCTGTAAATGTTTTATAAGACTTAGTGTAATTTATTTTCGATAAGTTAATGTTTTACCTTAAACATGTACGTGAATTGAAAATAAAAATAGATCAGACAAAATCTTCGTAGTACGATTTTCAGGCGCGGATCCAGCAATTTTATCAAAAGAAATTTAAACCTCTACCTCCTTAAACACTTTGAAACGTAAAATTTAAAAAATAATAAAAAAAAAAAAAAAAAATTAAATCGATAAAAAGGTTATAACTACAAACTCCCCCCTTTTCCCTCAAACCAACTGAAAACACCATTGATGTTTCAACAATGAAGTGTTTACTTGCATAATCATTCATTTTTGTATGAGTAACAATTGAATCAATGATGAATAACTATTGTATTATAGTGCAACCACATTTACACAATATATTGTACATTGCATTGAGAATTAACATAATGATTCGGTCAACCAAATAGGTTTACGGTGCATTATCAGGTTTTAATTGTAAATATAACAGATCAGAGAATATAAATTCAAATATATCTTTATGTAAAATGTTGCTTTTCTATATCAAATAATAGTTTCTATATATACTTACCACTTGTAATAATAGGTACTGAAGTATGAAGCTGTAATGAACACACATGTGAAATGGATAACAGAAATATACATTCTCCAACATTCATCTTTGTATATAGGGTATAAATGATAAATTTTCAACATCGTTTGTTGGGAACCTTGAACTCCATTGTATCATGTGACTGATTGATTTTAATATATTTCAAAAAATTTAATGTGTTTTCACAAAAAATATAATAAAGTTATTTAAATTCCCACCAGCGGTGCGCGATGATTACACTTTGATCAGGTGGAAGTATAGTGATGCATGGTTCATAATGGTGTTAAAATGAATGAATACATTTAGATACATTATAAACGAAATTGTTTATAATAAATAGAACTGACGATAGTTTTAAAAAAGCGACCTAAAATAAAAACTACCCAATTATTATTTGAACTTTATATAAACTTAATCATTAAAATATCGACATAATAACGCCACATCTTCCTATATCTATAAAACTACAAAAAAATAACCATTATATAGTCAATAATAAAGACCGTCTTTATAAATTTTCTCAAATAAGCTTGACCGTTAGTGACCATTAAACTTTATAATTCGCAGTTAACATCAAAATAATGAGAGTTTTACTTATATGTAATATGGTTTACAAATGTGTCATTCATCTATGAGGTTTTAAATCCGTGGTCCTTCATTTTTGAATAACATGATTTTCTTTGTGATTTTTTCTTTATTCTTTTTCATTTTTGTCAATTATTCTTCTTTCTTTATATCATAGGTCCTATTTTTGCTCTTTATATTACGTTTTGTCGATTCGTCTGTAAACCTCTTTAAGACCTTCATCTATCGATTCAATTAAAACATCATAGAAGTAAGAAATACGAATACGGATTGTTCAAATGAATTGATTGATTGATTGATTGGGGAGTGCTTAACGACGTCAATATCAGCAGCTTTCAAAAACAACGCAGAATGGCGATTTCTTCTTGATATATAGTTAACTATTGTGAATCTAATCTATACAAATATGCTTCACACCGAATAAACACCTTTCTATCATTCTATAGGATGTCAGATATTTATTGTTTAATACTGTCAAGTGTGTATTAAGTATTTTCAGCGAAGATTTCGTGAATCAAATCAAATTTAAAATGGGAAAAGAACCCTCGGAAGAAAACATGTACATCATTTGGTCCCGATATTAAGCAAATCATACTTTTAGAAGATCAGATAGCGTTAAGATGTATTGTAACTTTGTATTTGAACAGGCTGAACACTGTTTATGAGAACGCAAATTCAATATTTTTCTTCAGTTTATTACTTTCTAATCGTTACCACGAATTTTTCAAATGGCATTAAACATGTGATTTTATCTAGTTTGTTGCCTTATAATTGACCAAATGCATATTTGAAGATTTTCGTTTACATAAACTTGACATGTTTGTATATGAATTGATAAGCAAAAAGAAACTTTAAAAGAGAGTACACGATTTAATAGAAAAATAAATACATAAGAGAAGTAAGCGTTTACATTGTAAATGATTACAGGAGAAAACGTATGTAAACATATAAATGATACATTTGTACCAGGATTAAAATTGGGAATCATAGACGCATGTTTCGTCTACTTAAGACTCATCAGTGACGCTTGAATCATAAAAGTTTTAAAAAAAAAAGCCAGATAGGGAACGAAGTTGAACGACATAAAGTTATCTGTTCTTGTGGTATAAATTTTTCAGTATTTTGAAAAATTCATAGCCTTAATTTATATATATGACCATATATATTACTGATAATGCATATCAAAACGAAACAATTGACTTCTCTGCTTGTAGTAGACTCGGGGTATATTTGAACAATC
The DNA here is from genome assembly GCF_036588685.1 of Mytilus trossulus. NCBI lineage: Eukaryota > Metazoa > Mollusca > Bivalvia > Mytilida > Mytilidae > Mytilus > Mytilus trossulus. The sequence continues at coordinate 47,908,690 of NC_086385.1, read as the reverse complement.
AGTACGTCATTGCAGTTCGAAGTGAGCGAAGCACGTTCAACGAAGCTAAATTTTCTCAAAAGCTACTTTATATCGTATCTACTCTGGTTTTTTAATTCAATTGATCCGTATGCTGTCGTTCGAAATAATCTTTCTTGTTTATATCATACCGTTGAAATAAAAATCTTCAAAATGTTTAATTTATTCATTAATCTAAGTTGTATCATTTAAACAAACAATCGGCTTGTCTTATATTTTTGAAAAAAATAGTTGCCAAATTCCTCGAAAAGTCAGCTACATCTATCGTTATACTGACATTCGGGATATTTTGATTTGTTTAGTAGCATATCGAAGAAGTTCGATCCACAAAATAGCTTCGCTTTGTACTGAAAACAAATATTGGGAAATTTATTGTATTGTCATAAAACTTGAGTAACAAACATGCGTAAATGAAAAAGAAATGAAAAATGTTGAACAATTCAAACGAGAAACCTGATGTCCTGATATGTGTTCAAAATATAAACGAAAGACAAAAAAACAAACGGCACCCTCTGAATTGGCTCCAGACACATACATACAGAAAGAGGCGGGGTGAAACATGATAGCGGGATCCAAACACTACCTTAACCTGAAACAGTAGTGTAACAGAACAACATTAGAACGAACTATAAAATTCAGTTAAAAACGGCTGAATGTTTATTTTCATAATGGATGTTTACATTTATAAACTACTCTTGCCTTGTATTTACCCTGTAACGATCCAAAGACGTTTTCAGTACACAACTGATCAAATAAGACTTTTACGTTATCCATGAGTAGTAGTTATGACAAATGCTATCGATCTAAAGATTACTGTTTAATCGTTGATCGTATGTTTTATTTAAATATGGAAACAAGAAAACAGATTCCAACTTCCGTTTATAGATACATGTATATATATACCTAGATGTGGTATGAGTCCCAATGAGACACCTCTCCATCGAAGGAACAATTAATAAAAGTAACAGTAAATTTATATATTCGACCTGCAAGTCAGATGCGTTTCGACCTGCAAGTCAGATGCGTTGGTAAAATATATATTTTTTTCATTCTTTTGGTCTTTAAAAATGGTGTTTGTGCTGTATTTAAACCCTTCTACAACGACATTTGTAACATGCACACGTATAACACATTTTGTAAAAATTGCGGTTTTTATCCAATGCATTGATATGTTTGAACGTTGTTTTTAATTTAGACTTGTTAATATTAATTTCGTTTGGGATTTTAATTTACATTTGCTCCGGTTTATATATTCTGTTAAACCTATTTTGACTTTTTAAAATTCAAGAGTCGATCCTAAATTGAGGTAAATTAAATGGCCTTTCAAACACTTTTGATCCCTAACATCACTGAAGAGACATTATTTGTTGAAATCCGGACAACATTTAGCACCTTATCTTGTGATTTACAATATTTGATGTAATTTTATTGTTTTCTACTTGGTATTCATATGTAATACCATGTGTCTGTTTGAGATAGCCATACGCATTTTCTGAGTATGACGTGCTTTTTTCCAATTTTGGAGCCAAATATGAATTATCTAAGGAAGATATGTTATTGGCATTATAAGTAAAATATTGAGAGACAAAAAACGAGGCGTTTCTTGTTTCATAGTTTCAGATGACATATACCAACAGCATTCATCGAGATAGAAGGTCAGGGATAAATAAATACGTTAACACGTTTGGAGAAATATGACAATAGTGAACCTAAACCTGGCAATTATACAGACATTTGTAATTGTTCGTAAGGTATACTGTTACTGTCATTGTCCAATGGCACCTGTAAACATGTTTTAATCCACTGCTTATTAAGTGTAAGAAAAGAGTTATTAGCCTTTCAAATCAGTTGTTGCCGTTGATGCTGTATATTATATTTGGTTTCTTTCATCGTTTTCAAAATCAATCAGGCCGTTATTTTTCTTGTTTGAATTGTTTTACTTTTGGTATTTCGGGATTATGGTTGTAACCTTCTATGTATTTTACTTTCTTGTGTAGTGTTGTCTCAATGGAAATTGTACCACCCCTTATTATCTTATACTTCAAATGCCAGTTCATGTACCTTATTGTGACTATTCATATGCTGATAACTGCGGGAACCAACAGTCCAGCAGCAGTCTAATTTATCAAGAAAAACATGTTTGCTACAATAAATGTCGCGTTTCTTTTTTATATTATCCTCTATCAGAAACGTTCAAATCATTAATCAAAACTACTAGGGGTATACAAATTTGTGTACATAGAAGGAGCTACATGATCGATATCTTTTTATATAGATAAGACCGTTGGTTTTCGCGTTTGAATGGTTTTACACTAGTAAATGTGGCGCCCTTTATAGCTTGTTGTTCGGTGTGAGCAAAAGCTCCGTGTTGAAGGCCGTACATTGACTTATTGTGGTTTACTTTTACAATTGTTATTGAGGTGGAGAGTTTTCTCATTAGCACTCACATCACATCTTCCTTTATCTATATAAATGAATCAAGGCAAACCACATAGACGAACAACTGAATTATGTCCTGTTATTCATGTCGAAGTAGTAATTCTAAATGTTGGGTCAAAGTTTTTGTGTCGCAAAACCTTTATCTGAAATTCAGAATGACTTCAAAATGGATTTAGTTTTTGAAAATGTATGGCTTTGAAAAGATCAAGATGGATAAGAAACAACAATATACAAATTGTTCAACATAAAGTCAAAAGTGATTGCCTTTTTGGAGAATAGATAAATATTTCTTCAGAGCATTACAATTGTCACATGATGCTCACTCGGTGAAGTACATTTTATAGTATACTTTCTTAAATTGTTAACAATGGTGTTAACTTGATTGTTCCACATTTACTGTGGATTTATTTATTTTTGTGCGGACCAATTTGTGTGGATCGACGAATTTTAGTATTTTAGTGGATATTTGATTACTCGTCTGTTGTTTTACTATGTTCTTCATACACGCCTATTGACAATTAGTCCTTCGTTGAACATTTGAATTCGTGGTTCATTTGTAACTATTTTATAATGAGTCAAATATTTGATTACAATAAAAATTCAGACCTGTATTAAGCTTGAATATTGTGTCTATTTTTGTCCAAACAATTCAGAGTTATGCAGTCGTATCCAGCTGTGCTCAGCATTGCAGTTTATTAAAAGTTTTGAAATGTCGTGTACGTGATCTTTCAAACTGAAAATATCTTTCATATGTACTTAAAGGATTCCATCAATGTTTGACCATCTCTTCATATTTCTGATTTATTTGGTGATTAATCTATGCTTCACCTTGTCCTACAAAATTAATCAAGGAATAATCTTTTACGTTGGCGTTGATGAGAAGGGATACTTACAACTGCAGTAAAAAGTTTCTATTCTTTGCAAATATATTTCAATTATAGGTTTTTTTAAAGCTAATTCCTCAGATATAAGGGAGATCACATGTATAGAAAAGAATGTATGATATTGGACCAAATTGTGCCTTACAAGATTTGTATGCAAACCCGTTACTGATTAGAAAAATACAAATTTGATTCTATATACTAATACACTAGATAAAACATAAGTCCAATTTAATTTTCAGGTATAATCCTTCCATAGATATATATCAGTTATTGAATGAGAGTAGATTCATTAAAATGACAGAACTTTTTTTTTATTGTCAGATGAACTCAAAAATGGAGTTGTGGTACCACAATTGAAATCTGTCATTTTACTAAATCTAATACTATAATTAAGAAATAATTATTGCAACCTATACTTTATTGAAATTTTCACATCGGTAGGCATTATATTCGTGATTTTGGTTTGCCAAAGCGATAGTGAGACACTTCTGTCAGATCTTTCAGTTTGTTAAATGACCCTTACTAGAAATTCCCTAGAATCCCATGGTTGTTTAATGCTGGAAAGAGCTGAAATTGCTGCAAAGAAGGCAAATTCACACGCGGAAAGAAACCAAACAGTAATGAAAAGAGATGAAGAACATATTACTGTCATTTTAAACCATCTGAATGAACCATGACTGATCCCTTTGATGTGGAATCTTATTATCCATGTCTTATCAATATTCCAGATTCGTTACCTGTCGAGAAAGACCTTAAAATAAGTCTTGACCTTTCAACACTAGTGCTCTTTTCTTTAGGCCAGTCAAGAAGTTTCTATAGTCCAATATCAAAGTCTTATTTTAAAACATTTAAAAACATGACCACCAAAAACAAACCTCAAATGTAAACCGGGGAAATAATTTCAGGTCACATAAATCCAGAACTTGTATACAGACGTGAACTAATTTTGGCAAACTGTAGAGATAATGTTGCACACTGTAGGTCCCATTCAAGTTTCTCATTTTCATGATGACGGCACCATGGGAAAATCATTCAAGTCTGATTTAGTGAATCAATTCGAATTTGAAGTATTTTTCCCTACCTCCCTTTGTATCATCACTCTCAACTTACATCAGAGATCTTATTGCATTGGTTCATTGTATTGATTTTAAGAAAAATAAAACATTCAGTGACCTTGCAGCTGTTGATTAGAAAGGTATGTCCTAATGCTTTTCTATAGAGTTCACAGTAGCAGATGTTTTTGATTGCTATAATATGAACAACTCTGTAAAGTCTGCTGAAAGGGAACGCCGCACAAAGACTACAGTTCCATCAAAGTGTATCACATTTTTGGAGGGAGACGTTTCCTGAATGAAAGAAGTTTTTTTTCTGTTAACGAAAACAAACAGGTTCTCCTTAATTCATTTGATGGTTTTTTCCTTTAAAACTTTGACAAATTCCCTTTCATTCCACCAGATAGTGCGCTTAACGTTTGTAAATCCCGAAATTGTCGAAGTTATTTATACCAATTCTGTAAATGACTGTCGTAAATCGTGTGATAATCAATGCCTTAAACTTTGACACGAAGTTTAGAGAAATTGGAGAGAGTGAAAGAACTATCATACGGACCTCTGAAACAAATGGGGTTGTTCTGTGTGTTCACTACTACACACATTTGGCACATAAATCGAGTTGTGGGTGCATTATTGATGTAAAGGATGAACGAAGATTTTAACCCATTTACCAATAATGTGCTTGTCTAACCCCAACAACTTGTAAACTATTTCCTAATGTACAATCACTTACCGGATGCGACACAACTTTGTCACTGTTTTGAGTAGATACAATAGCTGTCTAGAAGACTTTGATGGACACGCATGACTATTTTATTGGTTTGCAAAGCATCGGTAATATTGACAAAGATGAAGCCCTTGTTAAGGCATGGCAAATAGTTTCAAAGCTTTATGATCAGAAAATTTTCTTTAAATCCTTCCATCATGATATCTAAATTATACTCAGTAACAATCAGTAACATGAGTAAATATATAAGTTAAGTCGTCTACGTCCCTTTGAAGCGGCACTGACACATCATATTTAAGTGCTTCTTTTTAAAACCAAAATTGTGACCGCATAACACATATGCAAACCCCTATTCCGTCACCTTTAGAATACGATTGGCGAGAATAAAATGAATCATAATACCTGTAGTATTTTAAAGGGCATTTATCAGCAGTATTTGAGTTTTCATTTAAGGGAAAAACTATATGTCAAATAATGTGTTTGGTCACAGCAAAACCATACATGTTCGGAGCTTTGCTCCTGTGAACGATCAAATAATGTAGAAATTTCTAATCATGTTCCTCAATTGTTTTAATTGTAACTGTTTTCGAGGTATTGAGCTGTTTTTAGTTTTAATGAAAAACATAAATGAGCTTTTGCAGAAAACGTCTTAATTAAAGTAAGTCTTTTTTTTATTGCACAGGAAGAATGACAGCCGCTAGCAACTTCGAATTAAAAACAATTAAAAATCAAAGTTCTTCTACCTGTTTGCTATCAAGTTTGAATTCGTATTTAAAAAGTACAAGATGGGTTTTAGACACAAAATATCAACTCCTTTGGGTAGATATGAAAATACAAATGACATTTGTTTATTGATTTGTCAGTTATTTTTATATATTTTTCTTATTATTTATACGGCAGGAGATATCGAACTAAATCCTGGGCCAACGTCCGAATCACAGGATAACTGCCTGCATAACGATAGTTCAACTAATATGTTAGATTTTTATCGTTATAAAGATCTTTTGACTTTTTCATGCTTATATATACAAAGTCTGCTCCCTAAAAAAATCTATACTCGAAGCTGAGCTGGGGGACAGGGACATAATCTTACTTACCGAAACATGGTTTAAGTCCGATATAGCTGATAGCCAATTCGAAAGGATCGGGATGGAGACAGAATCTGTGGTGGGGTCTTAGTTTATGTAAAAGATAATATACCAAGTAAACGACGTCATGATCTTGAAATACAAAATCTTGAGTGTCTCTAGATAGAAATTAACACACAAAAATGTAAATGTCTGTTTGGAGTATTTTACAGACCCCCTGATTATAATGCACAATACTGGGATAATATGAATTTGTCCATAAAAAATGCTTTCAATTCGGGTATTGATAAAATAGTAGTAACGGGCGATTTCAACGAAAATTTGTTGAATTATCGAAATAATAACTTACAAATATTATTTTGCAAAACGGCCTGAATCAAGCAATTGATTAGCCGACATTCTTCTGCGAGACCAGTTCATCTTTACTGGATTTAATTTTAGTAAATGATTCTGACATACTTTTATATACTGAGGTCGGTGATAATATTTTGGAAGCTAATGTAAGATATCACTGTCCTGTGAGTGGCATAGTAAACATTCAAAAACACCAAATAAAGTTTTTAATAGGGAGATTTGGGACTATGACCACGCAGACCTAACTAAATATAAATTTGATCTAAGTGAAGTTAATTGGGATGATAATTTTAATAATAATGACGTAAATGTTGCCGCGACAAAAATTACAGAAACTATATTAAAAATAGCTGCAAAACATATACCTTGTGAATTTGTCGAGTTTAGATCTTCAGACCCGCCATGGCTAACTGGTCATATAAAACAACTAATTCGGCGCCGAAAAAGACTTCATAAAATGGCAAAAAAGAAAAATCCTGTTGATTCTTGGCGACAATTTCGGTATGTAAGGAATCAATGCATAAATTTCATAAAAACAGCTAAACTTGACTTTTTCAACAAACAAATAAATATATTAGAGGATCCAGAAACTAATGTTAAGAATAGGTGGAAGTTTTTAAGAATTTATCTGGACAGCCTTCGAAAGCGTCAAATTACCCCCCGTTTTTAGTAAATAATGAATATATAGGAGACGATAATGAAAAATCACACGCATTTAATCTCTTTTTTTGTAAGCAAGCTACCGTGGATGATTCTAAAGCGTCTTTTCCTATTACCCCATGTCCGATGATATACCAATTTTAAACAATATCATAATAACCGAAGAGGAAGTGTTAGATCACTTGTCTTTGTTAGATGTCACTAAAGCCACGGGCCCTGATGAAATTAGCGGTAGGCTTCTGAAGTATGCTGCTCGAGAGTTAAGTTGGCCCCTGGCTCAGCTTTTCAATAAATCTAAACATAAAGCTGTGTATCCAGAAACCTGGAAATTAGCAAGCGTTATACCAGTTTTCAAAAGTGGTGATAGAGAACCGGTGTCAAACTATACCGATATCACTGTTGTCGATCATTGGTAAGAGTATAAAACGTTGTGTTTTTAAGCATTTCTTTAACTTTTTAACAAAACATAAAATAATAACAAGTGCCCAATCAGATTTCATGCCTGGAGATTCTACAATTAATCAACTCTTACACATAACAGATTTATTTGGCAAAGCTCTTGACGCAGGAAAAGAGATTCGTTTTGTCTTTGTATTTTTATATAAGTCGTGCTTTCGATCGAGTCGGCATGAAGGTCTTATCTTATTTAAAAACTTAAAAATATTGGTATAAGAGGAAACTTATTAAAGTGGTTTATGAGCTATTTATCAAATCAACATCAAAAAGTTGTTATTTCAGGTCAATCCTCTGATACTTTTGGTGTAAATGCTGGCGTCCCACAAGGACCAATATTAGGCCCCTTTCATTTTTAGTATATAGAAATGACACTGTAAACGACATAGACTGTAACATAAAACTATATGCTGACGATACTTCCCTTTTCATAGTAGTTGAAGATGAATATGCAGCAGCAGTGAGCAAACTTAATTCTGATATAGAGACTATCAACAATTGGCCAGTCCAATGGCTAGTAAATTTTAATGCAAAAAAGACTGAAGCTATGACAGTTTCCAAGAAATCTGTTAAACCCCATCATCCACCTCTTTATATGAATGATGATATGATTTCAGAAGTAGAAAGCCATAAACACCTTGGTTTTATTTTTCATGAGGATGGCTCATGGCATTCTCATGTCTATAAAATTATTGAAAAGATAACACTTAGATTAAATTTATTTCGTGCCTTGAAATTCAAATTGAAAATAAAATATTTACAAACTATATATCTGACCTTTATTTGAATATACAGATATCATTTGGGACAACATTCCAGACTAGTTAAGTGACAAACTAGAAAATATGCAACTTGAAGCGGCTAGGATAGTTACTGGTGGTACTAAGTTATCGTCCATAAATAAATTATACGACGAAACAGAAGGAAAGTTACTATCAGAAAGAAGTAAAAAACACAAAATTATAAAATTTCATGAAATGCTTCGCAATAAGATTCCTGATTATTTAAGCGATAGTATCCCTCAACAATTGTTCAATATTCATAATTATGACACACGACGAACGAATGACACGCAACATATAAAGTGTAGAACTGCATTTTACCAGAAATCTTTTCTCCCCTCATTTATTCGATCCTGAAATGCTATTCCGGACGATATCATACTAAGTCCATCTAAGTATATACTTAAACGTTACCTTAATCAAAATGTAAGAAAAATGCCAAATTATTTTTTTCATGGAGACAGGAAAGGACAAATAATTCATGCCAGACTTCGGATGGATTGTAGTAATCTGAACGAACATTTATTTAAGAGAAATCTTGTAGAAAGTAAAAACTGTATCTGTGGTAGAATCGAGAGCAGTAAGCATTTTCTTCTCGAGTGTAATAATTCCTCCCTTGTCCACAAACGTACGATAGAAAAAATTCCCTTCCCATACAATATTGAAACACTTTTATTTGGCTGCAATAACCTCAATCAAGAGGAAAATGAACTCGTGTTTAAACAAGTGCAACAATTTTTGGTAGATTCGAAGCGTTTTGGCTAATAGCGTCCTTCGTGCATGATAAGGATCGTAATTGGGTGAAACAGTCTTGACAAAGTCCCGTAAACACACTCCGCCGCCGGTACATATGTATATAGGAAAGATCTGTCGAAAAATTCAGCTTTTTTATTTGCAGTTATTTCCCTTTATCTTTTTTCTACAGGAAGACGGATTAATATAAAGGAAATCTTGTTTCCGAATCATTTTGTATTATGTTATCACTGTATTTATATGTGTATGTCATGAACATGATTTTTTTGAATAAAATATGTTTAAAATAACATAAAACTTTTTTGTCGGTTATATTGAAATCACAGAGAATTCAAGAACAAAATAATCCAATTATCTGTAGTCTTGTTGTCAAAGAAATATACAATTAAATTCACTAATCTATCTATTAAAATTCCATTCCAGGACACTATTTTCATTATATATACAGTTTACAAAATGAAAAGGTCAAATATTCATAAGCACTTTACTTTCACACGGTATTATAAATGGCACTCCTTATAAAATCGGCAACAGTTTCTAATACTGTGCACACACAAAAAAAAACAAGCATAGTGTCCAATACTATGCGGACAAAACCACGAAAAAGTGTTCAATACTGTGCGGACAAAACCACGCATCAGTGTCCAATACTTAGCGGAAAAAACCCACGCATCAGTGTCCAATACTGAGTGGACAAAAACCACGCATCAGTGTCCAATACTGAGCGGACATAAACCACGCAACAGTGTCCAATACTGTGCAGACAAAATATAAAGAAATGTTAATAATTCCAACGCTATCAGTAATCTGCTAAGATGTATCTAGAAATGTTGTGGTTAGATTAACAAAAATCCTTTTTAAATAACTTTTCACATTGTATTGTTTTTAAATTTCTTGCCTTCAATCCTCCAAACACTAAAACAGAAAGCTCTTATATACCTATGATCTCCAAATATTCTCCAACTGACCTAACTATTCTCCAAATATTCTCCAACTCTTTGTTTACAAAAACAAAACAAAAAGAATCATATAAAAGTATTTACTATGTGACCTTGGAGAACATGCAATGCTAATCTCTCATAGCAGGATATATACATTGGACTTAATGACTTTAACAAATGATAACCAAAACATTAATATGACAAAAATAATTACAGTGAACATAAAATAACACTTGTACAGACTTTCCGAATTGATTTTCCTCTGTGTTCAGTATTTTTGTGATTATACTTTTTATTTTCAATTAAAAGACAAGTTAATGCTTTTACGTATTTGTTTTAACGGAAGAAATTTTGGTTTTCCTGAAAATTGTTAATTCAATAAAAAAAATATTTAAAATTTAAGACGTTTAAACATATTGTATCCAGCGAGGTCTTTCATAAGTTTGATAATTGTGGATGTGATATGCCAATTTAAAGGTAAGGCGACTGTTGATAAAAAAATAATAAAAAAGCGGATCTCATATACAAACCAATTTAAAAATAGAAATGGAGAATATGTCAAAGAGACAACAACCGACTTAATAGCAGATGACACCCGAATGCGACATACATGTATGGGTCTCCAAATAATCAATTTCCTGACCAGAGGTGGTCCTCAGCTTGCCCTGAAAATGTGAACTAGATCAGTGAAATTGACGTCATACTTAAATCCCATATAAATAAGCTAAAATTTGGAAAAAAATCATACATGACTATTCAAGGCCAGAGGCTCCTTAATTTATTAGATAAAACAAGATGTGGAATGGGTACAATATGACATTTCTTTATCAAAGTCAAACACAGTAAGTGTTTACTATCATCAATGTACAATCTTCAATTCATCTTGCACATAACGATACTTTAGTAAATAGGAAAACATGAAATGATTACACAGACCAACAGTCCTGAATTTGAATAGTTCTTTACACTTAACACTTAACAAAAACTAAAGAAACAATACTAAATAGTAAAGGTTGAACATTTTACATATACTAGTAAAGTACTTCGAAATGTAAATTGATTTTTTTTTAAATTTTGTCAAGTTTCACAATTGGAAATAATTGCATAAAATCAGTAGATTTTTTTCCTGTTCTGTAACATGTTTGTGAATAATCATGATGACTGGTAATTTGCCTAGTCTGCAAAATTTGATGAAAAAGTACAATCTCTTGTTTTGATGTGAATTATGAATAATTTGTAGAATATAAATGAACATTTAATTTTTATAAATTTTGGTATTTGTATAATTTTATGAGTGTCCTGAAAATGACGACTTATTAACCACGTCACGTATAATTGTAAGTGTTGACTTTACATTACCTTTTATATACCTAACACTGACCGGTCAATCGTGTCTATGTCTTTGTTTTCTTACACTCAAAGAACAATATCTACATTTACAAATGAAAACAGCACATATATATAGCAACTCGATGCTACCTTATGCATTTTGATTCTTTAAATATAGCTAGAAAAACAAACTCATATGAAATGAAAAGAAAATAAGACTACTGATATTTTACGCTATCATTGCATTGCACATACGTGATATACAAAATGCAGGTTATTTACGCCCTCAGGTAAAATTAACTTTATATGATCCTTGTTTCACTGTGCTGATGTTTTGTATTGCGCTGGAATGCTTACATGTACAATGATGTATGTGTCATCTATCCTAAATGAGTTCATAATGTTCATCTGATATTGTTCTTAAGAGTTACAATCTAGAGAATCGCTACCACTATCAATCCGCTATTTTATCCGCGATTTTAACCAACTCTATGATCAGTGTTTCAGAAGTGCCTTGATTCATAACAAACTTTTCTTACATTTTCCTCTGATCATTTAAAAAATAACACTTGCTAAGCATTTTAGACTACACATCCTCGACATACACGTTTAAACGTTACAGCATTCCGAATGTCTATCTAGTGCTTTGGAAGCAATCCACAATGAAATATTGTATCTTCATACATCATAAGTTTATAGTTGTATCAAACGCATATCAAAGCTTATTTATAGACCAGATATTACCCTGAATAACACTAAATAACAAAAAATCCACAAAAAATAGTATCAACAGGTCAAATAAACAAGAAATTATGATTTCAGAGTACCTGTAATTATTAACAGCTATTTAAAGCCAAAATCAATTAATAAAAAAAAATGTGTCAGAGACCAATATCAACTAAAACACATTCCATGGATTTAGTATGTTATCGTCATGGACCGCCAAGAAGACATGAACTGGCGATACCAAAACTAAATGTGTCGACAGGCAGTGTGGGATAGTTATAATAGCGAAATGATTTCCGCGCGTTTAATTAAATACCTTAGCTGTATTTGGCAAAACTTTTAGGAATTTTGGTCCTCAATGCTCTTCAACTTCGTAATTTATTTGGCTTTTTAACTCTTTTGGATTCGAGCGTCAATGATGAGTCTTATGTAGACGAAACGCGCGTCTGGCGTATTTACTAAATTTAGTCCTGGTATCTATGATGAGTTTATTTAATACAATATTACCGTTAAATTTAAGATAAAATTAAAAAAGACAGATGATATGTTTTACCCTAACACTTGTGCCTTGATCTGATATGCTTTACCCTCCTTTTTAACACTTGCGCCTTTTTTTGATATTTTTTACCCTAAAATGAGTGCGTTGTTCGGATATATTTAACGGTAATAAATATTTAATCAAATGTAAATTTTGGGATTCCTTTGTAGATGTTATAGAGTTAAATTTATAACTTCGTATTTTTTCAGTCATCGAACGAGTTGATCGTATTATCCTATATACACAACTTTCTTTAACAAAAGACTGTATTTAGTCTTTATATTTGGATTTGTCGGTGTCGTTAGGTTATTGTCTCCTATTATTCAAATCTAAAGAATTGCTTTGGATATTAGAACATAAATACCTCTGGACCTTTCCCGTCCAACTGTTTAACTTTACTACATGGCTGCGTTCAATTTGACTGTTTAGATGTATTAAAACGCAGCTTCGTTTGGTCAAAAAGAAATGTCGTATATCCGATGCCTGGTGTATTGAGACTTTCAGGCTATCCAAACCACAACGAACCATTTGTAAATCCTTCGAAAGGGGAAATACAATCTATGCACACAAATTAAATTATTAACATATAAAATAGTCAGCTTAATTTCCCAATAATTCGCATAGTTGATATTAACACATTTTTGCCACTTTTACTTGGACAATCGTAAATAGATTATTTGTTAGATAACAAAACCAATCTCAAAAATATAAATGGAACATTCGAATAAAGTTGAATCCTTATATAAACAGTTGTCATATTTTATTTTATTAAAGCTAATATATCAGATGTAAAAAGAAGGCAAATGTTGTCACTCAGACAAGACTATCGTCGTTTTGCGTTTTCATGAGTTGGGGAGGAACGAAACCTTTTTTTTTAACCCTCCGACACCCCTTTAGTGTATGAGTTTTGGTACTAATCACAACACACTATTTATTATCAAATTTCTCCTTTAATGTTCAGTGACAGCTATGTCATGTATATTCGCGACGAGATGCAAAGTGGATCAGCCTGAAGCAAATGTAAATGGTTTTGTTATGATTTAATATTGGAGGAACGTCTATAATATACAATCTTTTAACACAATTATGCCATGAATCCATCTGCGTCTCTTGTTAAATATTCACATTGACCAAGGTGAACGACACAGGCTCTTTAGAGCCTCTAGTTTATTTATAATTTTATTCAAGTGCCTTTTTTAATTATTGCCCCTTGATAGATACAGTATGTGCAACACTATAAAAGTGAACACTATAAAAAAATAAAATATTATGCTGGCTGTTTTTTCACGATCCTATTGTGAATCCCTTGATTCTAAAAGATTGAATCTTGACCAACACTGGGTTAATTAGTTAGGGGTACAATATGTAAACAAACGTGGTTCATTATGAAATGGAATCGTCAAAGGTAACGCAGAACACTATTTTGCACTGATTAACATTAGAAAATGCACAAACAAGTTTGTAACAGTGGATAGAAAAATGCGAAGTTGGTAAAAGACGAGGTTCACTTATGTCACAAAATGGCATAAGATCTCATCTTTGATCATAAATTACCAGGTCTACTTCATAAAAGGACATTAAATTCTCAAAAATTTCTATTTATGTGCCTAATTTTGAACATTATGCATGCTATGTACGTGTTTAAACGTGCATTGTTGAATCGAGCTTTGAGATATATGCACACCATCAAATTACAGACAATTTTTGAGAAAAAAGAACCAATCGATTTTGGTAAGTGCAAATTCACGTGAACATGTTTTTGTGAAAAGATTGCATCTTCAAAGCATACTTTAGTAATTGTCACAGTGTAATGTTTTTAGGGAGTGGGGACATCTCTACAATAGGCAATAATTTTAACATAAAGAGGAGAAGTCGAATACACCTTTTTACGTCCAGGCGTGACTGTGTTGACCATTCAGTCTTGAAAACGCAACAAAAAATAATTCTAACATCATTGACTCAGTACTATGCTTTTTATTTGTTGAAGCTATAAATTGATACAATGACATTAACAAATTACAGTACAAACAATTAAATAGTGGGTCTTGTGAAACATCTTACTAATGAGTCATTACAGAGTAGGTGTATTGAATCACAAATGTTTTATAAAAGTGCTAGACGACATTTTTCTAAGATCGTAAAATTGCATAACTTAAAAATCATTCTTTTTGAGTGTTATCTCGAGTAACTGATCTTCAATATCTGAACATTTGTAGTCTGCTCCTCCGCAAAGTATTAAATTAGATTTTGTTTTTAAATATTTTAAACGGTCTCAGCTAGCCCCTATCAACTGATTAGTTTTATGTTGACTAAATGCATATAATTATAGTATAACTAAATGCCGTATTTGGATATCAAAAATAAGACAACGCGTGGCCGAACGATGCATGGATTAAACGAGTGCGCAGCACGAGTATAACTCATAGCGGCGTTCGGTCACAAGTTGTCTTATTTTTGATATTCAAATACAGCGATTAGTTATTCTTTTTATTACATTGGCAAATGGCTTTTTTCATGAAATTAATGTAGAAAATGTAAGGAACTATATGTTTTTCCTACGATTTGACAATTTGTTTTGATCCGACGTTATCGACGTCTTGACAACGCCTATTTTTGTATGACGTCAGAGAGTGAAATAACCACGTTTATTTCACATGTGAAATTGTCGGGTTTGTTTTAACTTGGAAATCAATGTAATTCATTGCAACCAATGTAATAAGTACATTGAATAAAGCTTTATAGGTAGTACAATCTTTTGTCTATTACAATACCACTGGTATAAAATGATTGTAACGATACTGTGTGGATGAATTTATCGGTTAACGAGAGCTCAATCATGTAAATTAACAACGCGTCATCACTAAATTACGGTTCAATGTTTTTTACGATTATAAAGATTAATTTGTGTAATGGGGAGTTTATTTTGACAATGAAGAACTCTGGCTGAATAAAAAGACATAGCTCGCGTCATATATACAATATTGTGGATCTAGTTTTGATACAAATATTTTAAGGTTGAACTAAAGGTCTTTTCGTTGAGGAGGTGATCGTTTGCGAGTTTGTCGGGCTCTTTTCGTTCTGTAGTGTTTCTGTGTAGTTTTTTGTAGACTGTCGTTTTGTTTTATCAAAATGTGAAAACCAAAATAAACAAGTAATCCTGTGTTAAAATGCTAACACAAAAGTCGCCAAACGGACCCCAAATCATTGTTCTACGGTATTTATGATGCCACATAATGTGTGTGTAAAGTTTCATTAAATTAAAGGGATTTTGATATTTTTTACATGTTTGCCGTTTCTATAGTTACGGCGGCCATTTTGGAAATTTTAAAGTCAAAAGTAATGTCTACATATGGTCGGCAACATTTGTTTTTAAGTTTCATCGATTTTGAAGCATTTTGAAACTATTCACATTTTGGAAATTCCATACGTAAAAGTCAACTTTACATTAGCTTGACAACATATGTTATACGTGTCATTAAATTTGAAGCATTTTGACGTTTTTCTTATTTTTGCAAATTGTTCTCTCCATATATAATGATATACCATAATATACCATGTAATATCTCTCGAACAAATATAACATTGATGTTCTGGAATATTTCATGAAAATTCACCCCCTAAAATTATGCCAAGGAGACCCCCTACTGAAATAAAATTAGTTCCAAGTTGAAGCTGACATGTGTTTCTAAGTATTCATAAAAGAAATGATAATTCCATCTACACTACACACAGCAGAAAATTTAGAAAATGTAAAACAAAATGACCCCACCCATGTTTGAACCCCCCCCCCCTTTAGTATGCCAAAATGACCCCTGGTATCATGGACATTGTGTTCTGCAACTTCCATGATGCAAACCTATATCCAGAATAAATATAAAGTTTCCATCCTCTAATTTGATTATTGCTTTTGGCACTTTATCGTCATTTCTAAACATAGCTCACGTCATATATACAATATTGTGGATCTAGTTTTGATACAAATATTTTAAGGATGAACTAAAGGTCTTTTCGTTGAGGAGTTGATCGTTTACGGGTTTGTCTGGCTCTTTTCGTTCTGTAGTGTTTTTGTTTAGTTTTTTGTAGGTTGTCGTTTTATTTTATCATAATGTTATACATTTTGTTATTTCCCTTTGTTATCCACTTTGATCTCATTATAATGAAATTGAAATAACCATTACATTTAAATACTGTGCTATATAAGAAACTAACATTAATGGTTAATTAGTTATCAAAAGTACCAGGATTATAATTTAATACGCCAAACGCGAATTTCGTCTACATAAGACTCATCAGTGACGCTCAGATCAAAACAGTTAATAAGCCAAACAAATACAAAGTTGAAGAGCATTGAGGCCCGAAAATTCCAAAAAGTTGTGCCAAATACGGCTCAGGTAATCTACTCTTGGGGATAAGAAAATCCTTAGTATTTCGAAAAATTCGAAGTTTTGTAAACAGAAAATTTATAAAAATGACCATGTAATTGATATTCATGTCAACACCGAAGTGCTGACTACTGTGCTGGTGATACCCTCGGGATAACAGTTGTCCGTCATATGCTAGGAAAATGAAAATGAATCTCTCCATCCACATCACAATTGGTAAAAAGTGAATGTCCTTTTCTTCACCAAAAACAATTTAAATAGAAATATTATATCAAATGAAAAAACTGAAACAGATTGTGTTGACGAAAACAGATGTCTCTACTATTGTTAATTTTATGCGTTATGTATATAATTATTAAAACAGAAGGTGTGTAATTATTCAAAAATGAAGGTATGTAATTATTAAAAAAAGAAGGTGTGTAATTATTCAATAAAGATGGTGACAACTGTTGCGTATTGTAATTTAAAATGAATTTCTTATCAATTACTGTGATTTACTTTCAGTTACAGATTCACTTCTTGATCAAGGCAGACACAGGTTTGTACAATATCGTCAAACTTTCAGTATTCTGAGTGTTGTTTGTGTACATAAACATTTGGTTTAGTTTTTTTGTAAAGGGAAATAGTGTAGAATGTCATTGGATATATATCAAGTAGTTTTATTTGATATATAAACGAAGAAACTTAAGTATTGTCTGCAATATTTAACCGAACAAAATAAATAATGTATCGCACCCATTTCAACACTTGTTATTATGAAATATATTCATCATTGCTTTAGCTAGTTATATGATCGTGTGCGTGTGAATTAGTCCACGATTTCTTTTAGGGTGATAAATCTTGCGATTAGGTCAATTCACTACTATTTCATTATTTTAAGGGCATACGATACAGTTTTGATCCTATTTTTACAAGTTCGTGAAAATTTGCATATAGGCTGTTTTGTACCTGATTAAATCAAATATGTATTAAAAAAATATACCTTCATGTGCTACCTTTTTGAGTAAAATGAGGTCGAAATTTTGTACATTTGCTCAAAATTCAGATTTGTGGCCCTAATTTTTTTTTCGAATGACAGACATAACTTTTTTTGTTATAAAAGGTAAACACAAATTGATTTTTGTTAAATAATCGGTAATGTCTGTATTTTATAAGTATCCTAAAAATGTATGCATTTTTTTTTCAGAAATAACTCATATTCATCAAATGTTCATGAATTGAGGAATATACGTAATTTTTTGCTCCATGTGTATCAAAATTAAAAGAAATTTTCTATTTACAGTTTCATAAAATTTGGTTCTAATAATCTCCCTGCAAAATTAAACAACTTGCTGTTTTGAAAAATACGGGTCCATGAACTTGTTTTAAAATTAAATCAGTTTCAATGATAACAATCAGTCGGGAAATGTATCTTTTACCGATATGTCACAGTTTGACGTCGCGAAAATAAAATTTTACGTTAGCAACGTCATTTCCTCCCCTGTAACTGTATCGTTTGCTCTTAACAGTTTTTCACATGACTTAATATCTAAGTATAAATATAGTGCATGTTTGATAAAAAAAAAACAAAGCAAAATTCCCTTGTATTCAACCCTAAATATCAGTTTTTTTTCATATGTGTCTTGTTTTAGACAAATGGCTCAGATTTTTTAAAGAAAATTTGAATGAGAAAAAAAAGTTCTTAATTTTTATAATATCACTACCGCAACTTTATAACTGTGATGTAATTTAACTTCATGCTTCTTTTAAATTTAAAGTCAATAAAAATTTATAACACTAGTGGACAGCAGTGATATAGCAGAAAAAAATCTACATAGTAAATATAGAATAATAGGTAGTTAATACAATGTACCTGTAGTATCCTTTATCTCTAGTTAATAAAGTGACCTATTTTCAAGGTTGGTAAATCGCAAGTGCATTATAACTGTTTCATCTGTTTGATTCTTGTGTCTTTCAATACACAAGTCAATTGATTTTTTTTATGTTTATCTTACTAAACTGTGCGCGTCCGTTTTAGCCTAGTCCAGCCAATGGAAACAAAGCGATAATGCATCATTTGTCATCATGCTTAACTAAATCTGCGCATTAATATCGAAATGCAAAACAAATCTTTAAAGTATATATTATAGTAGTCTATGAAATTGATAACATTTGCTACGATAGCTTGTATCAGCAACTGTTGAGATAGTTTTAATTATAGGTATAGATGTTTGTGTCGCAATGAATACTATATATATATCTTACATTAATTTGTAGGATCCTTTACTACAGATAATTTAGCTGATCTGTCACAATAACATATTCATGCCTTATATATCATGTACTGTAGTACACCGCTAGATTAAAACTGACGTGGAACGGTAACACATGGACAGGTAAAGCTCTTTTTTGAGAGCCCAGGTGGTCCTGTGGTCTAGCGGGACGGCTGCAGTGCAGGCGATTTGGTGTCACGATATCACAGTAGCATGGGTTCGAATCCCGGCGAGGGAAGAACCAACAATTTGCGAAAGCAAATTAACAGATCTAACATTGTTGGGTTGATGTTTAGACGAGTTGTATATACATTATGTACACAGCCATGTATCACCATCATTGATGGCGATCCGATGGATACATCTGTTGTTGAGTTGTCACTGACTCAGACGTACTTATGAATATAATTATTTTCTGTGACTGTATCTTACATTAATTTGTAGAATCCTTTACTATAGATAATTTAGCTGATATGTAACAATAACATCTTCATGCCTTAATACCATGTACTGCAGTACGCCGCAAGATCAAAACTGACGTGGAAAGGTAACACATGGCCAGCGTAAGCTCTTTTTTGAGAGGCCAGGTGGTAGTGTGGTCTAGCGGGACGGCTGCAGTGCAGGCGATTTGGTGTCACGATATCACAGTAGCATGGGTTTGAATCCCGGCGAGGAAAGAACCAAAAATTTGAGAAAGCAAATTTACAGATCTAACATTGTTGGGTTGATGTTTAGACGAGTTGTATATACATTATGTACACAGCCATGTATCACCATCATTGATGGCGATCCGATGGATACATTTGTTGTAGAGTTGTCACTGACTCAGACGTACTTATGAATATAATTATTTTCTGTGACTGTATCTTACATTAATTTGTAGAATCCTTTACTATAGATAATTTAGCTGATATGTAACAATAACATCTTCATGCCATATATATCATGTACTGTAGTACGCCGCTAGATTAAAACTGACGTGGAAAGGTAACACATGGCCAGCGAAAGCTCTTTTTTGAGAGCCCAGGTGGTAGGGTGGTCTAGCGGGACGGCTGCAGTGCAGGCGATTTGGTGTCACGATATCACAGTTGCATGGGTTAGAATCCCGGCTAAACATCAACCCAACAATGTTAGATCTGTAAATTTGCTTTCGCAAATTTTTGGTTCTTCCCTCGCCGGGATTCGAACCCATGCTACTGTGATATCGTGACACCAAATCGCCTGCACTGCAGCCGTCCCGCTAGACCACACGACCACCTGAGCTCTCAAAAAAAGAGCTCTCGGTGGGCATGTGTTACCTTTCCACGTCAGTTTTAATCTAGCGGCGTACTACAGTACATGATATATAAGGCATGAAGATATTATTGTTTGCTTTCGCAAATTTTTGGTTCCTCCCTCGCCGGGATTCGAACCCATGCTACTATATATATATATATATAATATATATAATATATAATGTCTAAAACTAGCAACAATCAACATTCAATCTAATTAAGCGTGGATCAGTTTGTGAAAATAATATCTAAGAATATAACTAAAACACACTAATTGATACATAAAAAAGTTCTATTAGATGTTAAATAGAAATACGCAATATTTCGCTAAACAAATTAGCTTCATCAGGCGTATGCATCTATCAAGGTGAAATCGGATGCATGACAAAAACATATTTTTGTAGCTTATATTTATATATATATTGTTAATGCAATGCTTGCATGTTTGGTTTTGCACATCGTTATATTCCGACTACAGTGTCTTCAAAAAGATACCACAACTGTAAATTGACCTTTCGAATGTCAACGCTTTCTAAGGTGTAATATTGCTTCATTTTTTCATTTTCGAAATGTGCCTCATTGTATCATTTCGAGACAAGTTTTTGTGAACTTATATTAATGTCTTGGCTTTTTTCTGCATCTTGTTTCGCTGTTTTTGTGTTTAAACGGTTGTATTTATTGCGGATTTCCCCCCTTAGGTATCCTTCTTCTAGTTAAGATATACCCCTAAACGTTTCTCATATATCATGATAATAAGTTCCCAGCAGATCGAATGATTTCATGTTTGTCCACGATGATGAATGATTGTAATTATACTATGTGGATGAATTTATCGGTTTATTAGAGCTCAATCCTGAAATAAACAACGCGTCATCACTAGTTCGGTTCAATTTTTACGATTAAAAAGTTGAATTGGTGTAATTGGAAGTTTATTTTGACGAAGAAGAACTCCGGCTGTATAAAGAACATCTCACTCTTAAAACAATGAATGTAACAATCTCATGATGCAGAGACATTTTTAAATATGATGCTTTCATGTTTAAGAGTTAACAGAAGAACGGCCCAAAGGAATCACATTTTGCTAAAAGCGATGATCACCGATAAAAATAATTGAATAGAAATATTGTATAAATGGAAAAAACTGAAACAGATTTTGTTGACGAAAACATATGTCTATAATATATTCGATGTAATGCGTAATGTATGTAATTATTCAAAATAGAAGGTGTGTAATTATTCAAAAAAGAAGGTGCGCAATTAGACAGCAGTTACGTCTTGCAATTTAAGATTAATTTCTTATTAATTATTGTGATTTGCTTTCAGTTACAGATTCACTTCTTGGAAAGCACAGGTTTGTACAATGTGGTCACACTTTCAGTATTCTAAGTTTTCTTCATGTACATGAACGTTTTGTTTCATATATTAATTTTTTGTTTGAGGTAGTTATAGGATAGTGTGCGTGTGTATTTGTCCGAGGTTTCTTTTATAGAGTGATAAAACTGGCGATGAGGTTAATTTACTGCTATTTCATTATTGTAATAGTTTTTCACATGGTTTAACATCTAAGAATAAATATAGTGCATGTTTAATAAAAAACGAAGCAAATTTCCTTGTATTTAATCCTAAAATTCAGTGTTTCATATTGGCCGTGTTATTATACAAATGGTTCAGACTTGTTAACGAACATTTGAATGAGAAAAGAGTGTTCTTTATTTTTATAATGTCACTACCTCTACTTTATATAAAGGACAATAACAAATAATCCAAATAAAACACTAAATCGTATACAAATTTTCTGTTCAGAATATGAACGTTCTACTTCAACATTTAAGTGTTAAATCATATATTATTGAATCCTTTATAAAACAGTTTTGAGAACTTAGTACAGGGGACTCATAATCGTTTTACCTTCATGTTTCTTTTAAATTTAAAGTCAATAAAAATAAGTTGAAGTTAACCCCGGAATTTAAAACACTAGTTGACAGCAGTGATGTAGCAGAAAAAATCTATATAGTAAATATATATAATAATTGGTAGTTAATAGGGCGAGTTCAGATATTCCACATGATATAGTCAGTATCAAAAACGAAACTACCTTTCATCCTTTTTATCGGTAATTATGACGTCACATACTGTATTGGATAAATTTTTCAGTGATACGGACAGTACGTTGATACTAGAAAATATAAGGCAGTAAGATCAAAGGTAAAATTACCGATTAAATTCAAATATTACATGCTTATTCAGCTTGGTTAACAACACGATACAATTCTCGATATATCTATACTTAGCGAAAACTCCGGGATGTACATACTAATGGCTTGCAGAATTTAATTCCCACGTAGATCCACATGTATCGTCACCTATGTCCAAACGCTTGTTCGCTCCTGTTTTACCTTATTGGCCAATATGTTTGGTTCCGTATTGGCCCTGTTCGAAAAGAAATATTAACTCTAAATTTATATCGACAGTGGGACATCATCAGTATTTCACAGAATGATTTATCCCTTTTTTTCTCATATCATTTAATAACTCATGTTAAATGAATACTTTAAATGTCATTCTTCATATCAAATTGATACTTTAAATGTCATGCTTCATATTAAATGAATACTAAATATTATATTTCATGTTAAATACATACTTTAGATATGAAATACTTCATGAAATATAAGTCATGCAAATATCATATGTATTTCATGAAATATGAATAATGCAAATATCACATATATATCATGATATATGAATAATGCAAATATTATATATATTTCACGAAATATAAATAATGAAATATCATATATTTTTCATGAAATATGAGTAATGCAAAAATCATATGTATTTCATGAAATATGAATAATGCAAATATCATATCTATTTCACGAAATATGAATAATGCAAATATCATATATAGTTAATGAAATATGAATAATGCAAATATCATATATATTTCATGAAATATGAATAATGCAAATATCACATATACTTAATGAAATATGAATTGTGCAAATATCATATATATTTCATGAAATATGAATACTGCAAATATCATATATATATCATTAAATATGAATAATGCAAATATCACATATACTTAATGAAATATGAATAATGCAAATATCATATATATTTCATGAAATATAAATAATGCAAATATCATATTTATTTCATGAAATATGAATAATCCAAGTATCAGATATACATAATGAAATATGAATTATGGAAATGTTTCAGCACCATGTTTAACTGTTGGTACATAATTTTTATTGGACTCAGCATATACCATGAGACTGATGCAGAAAGTAAGCTTTCATTTTATATACATGTACATGGCTAAACTGTAATACAGGATCAAAACAAATAATAATAACCAAAATTTAATAACTAATTGTTTAATCATGTTAATAGTGCATTGTTCATTATCATGGCAATTATTTCGCTCGAACACAATGCATATGGTTAAAGTACAAGCATGCATGCAAAGCATTTCATTAGAAAATTTGTCAAACCAAATGTGTTTTATTTATTGTTCATCTAAATGCAATGACGTTATATTATCTTGATCTAAAACATATAATGTATTATATCTATTAAGTTTGACCGAAACAATAATCAATGTGTTTCTTTCTTTTGACTGCAAAAAATCATTTTGAATTTCAGAATCAATTTTGGAAACAATTGTGTTTATCCTCTATCTTTGTCACCTTTTAACTTCTAATAATACATAAATTACTGTTGAGAATGTAACAATCTCATGATGCAGAGACATTTTTAAATATGATGCTTTCATGTTTAAGAGTTAACTCGTCAATGTACGGCCTCACAGGGAAGATGCGCCAAAACAAAAAATTCCAATTGTGAAAGTAGTTTTGGTTCTGGATGGACAGCGAAAGGCATCTGTTGTCGGAGGAAACCGTGTTGCGTGTGTAAGTATATTATCGTGCAAATCGTCGTGAAGTAACATTTATTTGCAGTTAATTATGTAAATATTAGCTAGGTTATTTAGATAGTGACCTTAGCTACAACAAGCAGAAGAATATTTTGACTTGCAACAGTTTTCTGATGTGTTTTATTTTCATATCACTCTACTTTGATGAGAATGAAAATCACCAGTCCGTAAGATCGAAGGAAAGTTTTGTAAATTGACGATAAATATCTGTACATAGCATTTGATCTAAATATGACTCTGGGAGCAGTGACTGTAAAAAAATGAAAAATCTAACGGTTCTTTTATTTGTTGACAATGACATAAGTTATGTTTTTCTCTTATATATTCTGATGAAAACTCTTAACTGGAAAGATTGTGCTTGATATATTTATGATGCAGCATAATACTTTCATGACTTTGAGGTCGGAAGGTAGCATGTCAGTAACTGCTAATATTCCTTTATTGTCATTCTGCTTATGCTTTTTTTATAAATATTCTGGACTCTCGGACTCGGACTTTTGTAATTGAGTTTTATTGTGCGTATTACTGTGCGTCTGAATTTCTACATTGCCTAGATGAATAAGTGGAGGGTTGAGATCTAACAAAACATGTTTTACACTGCTGAGTTTTTTCGCCTGTCGTAAATATTGGGCATGTGGCCATTGTTAGACTTGTATATTCTAACTTTTATTTACATATTTAGGAGTTACATATGACGTCATGACGTCAATTATTTCTTAACTAGTACACAATTGTGTTAAGGTTCCGACTGAAGCACGCCTCCGGTGTGAGATTTGATGGCTGTATTGAAAACTTATGGTGGCTGATTTATACTCTCTAATCGGGTCGTTATTTCTTTGACACATTCCCCAGTTTCATTCGCAATCAATAAATCTTGAAATATTTGTTTTCAGTTCAGTGTGAAATAATTCAATCCGAGACGATTCCAAATGGGACGGTAACTGTAAAGGAAAGAAATGTTGGCTCTACGGCTTACTTTTCCTGTAACGAAGGATACCTACTGGATGGAAACCAGTCCATCACATGTTCACTACAAGGATGGAATGGGGATGTTCCACAATGTCGCCGATGTAAGAAGAAATAATAGCACTTACCGTCTTTCTTCGGCTTATTGTAATTGTCATATATATCACACAGGAAAAACAATGTAACAGAGTTAATGAAATTCGCTATTCAGTTTCAAAATAACAAGCTTTGCATAACACTAGTATATATTGATAAGAGATCAATGAAAATATATATTTAGTTTTTTCTATGGTTGGGTTGTTGTCTCTTTGACACATTCCCCATTTCAATTCTCAATTTTATAAGATCAATGTGCTTGTTTTCGAGTTAGAAGTTATTGAAATTTTGGAAGGAAAATGATTTCTCTTGATTTCTCTGAGCTTTGATATTGACAAGTTTAAGCATTAAAAAAATATTAAAAAATAACAAAGATTTTATAAAACTTAGTATTTATAAAAAGAAAATGGGGGTCAATAAGCTAAATTTCTATGGCATTCAAATTGATGATACCAGAGAAGTCCGAAAATCTGACAAAAAAATCCAAAATGACAAGCGACCATCCCTTGAGGGGGTACCCAACACTACAGAGAGATAACTCTTTAAAGTCAGATAAACGTTTTAATTACGTTGTGTGGTAAAGGGAACTTCAAGCTTCTCAGGGATAAAAATTGGTGTTGGTCAAACTGCTTAATAACCAGTGTAATTTTTCAGATAAAATGGTTGTTTCAACATTATTGAATTTTTTATATTTTTTTAAAGGGTCAAAATGAATACTTTGTAAAATAAACTTATCATAGATACCAGGACTAAATTTAGTATATACGCCAGTCGCGCGTTTCGTCTAAAAAATCAGGGACGCTCAAATCCAAAAAAGTTTAAAATGCCAAATAAAGTACGAAGTTGAAGAGCATTGAGGACCAAAATTCCTAAAAGTTTTGCCAAATACAGCTAAGGTAATCTATGTCTGAGGTAGAAAATTTTTTATGAAAATTAAATGAGCCCAACTAATGTTAGTGGAAGTGTAAGTGCTTGCTTAAGTGTATAGCAAAATCCAATGATATATACCGAGATTACAATTTTGTTCAAAAGACGCCAGATTTGTCTTCTAAAAAACTCATCAATGATGCTTGGATAAAAATAATCGATTAAAGAACGATATTGAGTCACATCAACCGCTAGCACATGATCTGTGTTTGATTGAAATTAACTAATCTACGTGCACGTAAATGTATACACGTTTTTATGAAATTTTGATTGATTTTTGAACTTTTCAAATTTCTTGTTTTTTAGTTATTAAACTATTAAAGGTTTTTCGAGCTTTTTAGGTGATTGCCGACATTTAAGTGTTGTGTAAAGATTAGTACCATAGAAAATTGCTTTGAAATACCTCAACGCATCAGATGTCTGCATGTTGAATTTTATTTACTAATGATTACTTTGTACAGATGTTAAAATTTAGTGAATGTTTTGACTAGTAAATGATATCCAAAACTCTTGTGTAATAGTTTTTCAGTAAAGCACACCATTTATCTCTCTAAAATCTCTTGAATATTGTATTTTTATATTTTAGTATATATATTATGTCCTGAGACAGAAGTCTACTTTCGTGGGTCAAAGTATTTATTCAACTGTGGCATCAATACCTGGCAAGATTCGCAGGTATGCATTTAAATATGATTACATTATACTGATTTTGTTTAACCATTACATGTACATGTTTATAGGTCTCTTACTTTATTGTCTTTTTTAGATGAATATAACAAAAAAGGTGGTATTATTGCCATTGAGACAACTCTCTACAAGAGACACAAATGACAGAGAAATAAACAACTATATGTCATCGTACGGCATTTAAAGGATTTTGCATTGCACCTCAGGCTCGTAACTTATTTTTCCTTTTAACGAGTCCGTTTTGTCGAGCCTTCGAATTAAGACGAAAAAGCGAGACATAGCGATCCTAAATTCCGTCGACATCATCGGCGTTGTCGTCATTAGCGGCGTCTTCAAATATTTACTCTGTGGTTAAAGTTTTTGAAGTTTCTTTTAATAAACTGCATTTCAACCATACGTGGACAAATCTTGTATATGATCATAAGAAGTATCCAGAAGTTAATTTTGTAAAAATAAAATTCCATTTTTTTCGTATTTTACTAATAAAGGACTAATATTTTCCGCCAGGAAACATAACATTCACTCTGTGGTTAAAGTTTTTAAATGTTTTAATAAATTTCTTATGATAATTTAGATTTGTACTAAACTTGGACGGATGCTTGTTTATGTTTAAAAAATTAGAAGAAAATTTTGTTATTTTTCCCTCCCCTGTGTATCTGTATTGTACTTTTAATGGACTTATTTTTTCTTCCAGTTAGCATTACATATAGTCTGCAGTTAAAGTTTTAAGACAGTTATTAGATTCATAAACTATCCTGGATTTTTATTGAACTTGGGCAGAAGCTTCTTGCAAACAAAAGATAGTTTCAAGAAAAAATATTTTTATTGATTTTTTTCCTAATATTTGTTGAGCCTGTGATTAACAGGAAAAGTAGTCGAGACCCTGGGTTCCGCGGAACCCTTATGAATTTATGTACAAAATGATAGCCTGGTAGCATAATAAAATTTTGTCATGGTTGTAGGCTTTCTGCCTCGCTAAGGGTGGACAATTGACTAGTATTGAAACTCATGAAGAAAACACGTTTTTATTAGATGTTATTAAATTGCTGAAGAAAATTCATAATATTCAAGGTAAGAATATTAGCTTTAGGTTCAAGTTTCACGATTTGTAACAGAAAATTCAAGAAATTTTTATAATAAAAGTTCACACATTTTAAAAAAAACTATATAGGACGATATTTGTTTTAAAAGAAAAGCTCTTCGAATATTTAAATTTAAATATCTTGCAAAGTCTTACTTTGAAAATGATTCATGAACTGTCTTTTCTTTGCAACCAGTATCTTCAATATATTACCTGACTGAGTGTTTATTATGTTGTTCTATATTGTCGTAAGAGCGTTGATCCTGTGTTCTTTTGAATGTCAGAAAAGTGTGCGTTTTGAATTAGATAACTCTCAATTGATCATATGTATATTGTTATACTTTTCATTGTCATAAAAATATATGTAGAATTTTAAGTTTAAAACTTTAATATTTGAATCAAATTGTTCATTTGATCACTACTTGTTTTGTCAAAGCAAAAGGGTGCTTCAGTTTATCTCAAGAAAACATTTTACGTGTTCTAATATTATTTACATATCATTAATATTTTAAGAAGTCTACTGGATTGGTCTTACAGACAATAATTCTGAAAAGTCATATAAATGGTTGTCCGGTGAACCACTTAACTACAATGACTGGTTTCAAGGACCACAAAAGCAACCAGATAATCTGAATTATAAGGGCGATACAGGCCTGATCGGTGCACATTGTGCTCTAATAGATGAAATTTATAATTTACATTGGAGTGACGAAATTTGTCAAAATAAGTTTCACTTTATTTGCGAAATTCGGTAAGTATTATAACACCCCAATTTCTAATTGATAAATGAGAAATCAAAGTTGGGAAGCCTTAACTGAATGCAATAAAGATGTTATGACTAAACGGATTAAACATGTTATACATAAAAAGCACGAAAAAAAAAAATTAAAAAACAATAGAGGAACCTTGATATTCTATGGTGAATGATGTTCATAATCAAAACTCACCATTAAACCCCATAATGTTGGTGCGATGGATTTATTGAAGTTAATTGATTGTTTGTAAGTCTGCCTCCTTTTTATTATCACATGCGATGAATCTATTGGAGTCCATATAGTGTTGTTTAATCTACTTTATGTTTGTTAGCCAGCCTCCCTTTCACCATCTCGTGCAATAGATATGTGGACTCCGTATAGTGTTGTTTGATCTTCTGTTTGTTTGTTAGTCAGCTTCCGTTTCATAATCACGTGCGATAAATCTATTGGAGTTCGCATAGTGTTGCTTGATCTACTGTTTGTTTGTTAACCAGCCTCCTTTTCATTATCACGTGCGATGGAATTTTCGGAGTCCGTACAGTGTTGTTTGATCTTTTGTTTGTTTGTTAGTCAGCTTCCGTTTCTTTATTACGTGCAAAGGATCTTTTAAATTCCGTATGTCGTTGTGTGATCAACTGTTTGTTTTTTAGTCAGGCTTCCTTTTATTATCACGTGCAATGGATCTATTGGAGTCCGTACAGTGTTGTTCGATCTGATGTGTGTTTGTTTGTCAGCCTCCTTTTCATTATCACGTGCAATGGATCTATTGGAGTCCGTATAGTTTTGTTTGATCTACTGTTTGTTTGTTAGTCAGCCTCCCTTTCATTATCACGTGCAATGGATCTATTTGAGTCCGTATAGTGTTGTTTCATCTGTGTGTGTGTGTTGGTCAGCCTACCTTTAATTAATACGTGCAATGCATTCATTGGAGTCCATACAGTGGTGTTTGATCTACGGTTTGCTTTTTAGACAGCCTCCCTTTCATTACCACCTGCCAAGAATCTATTGGAGCCTGAATATTTTTGATTGGTCTTCTGTGTGTTTGTTAGTCAGCTTTTCTTTTATTATTACGTCTATGGATCAATTAGAATCCTTAAAGTGTTGTTTGATGTACTGTTTGTTTTTGTTTTAGTCAGCCTCTCTTTCATTATCACGTGTATGGATCTATTGCAGTCCGTATAGTGTTGTTTGATGTACTGTTTGTTTGAAAGTCAGCTTCCCTTTCATTATCTCGTGCAATGGATCTATTGGAGTCCGTTTAGTGTTGTTTGATCTGATGTGTATTTGTAAGTCAGCCTCCCTTCCATTATCACGTGCAATAGATTTATTAGAATCCGTACAGTGGTGTTTGATCGGCGGTTTGTTTGTTAGTCAGCCTACCTTTCAAAACCACGTGCGACGAATCTATTGGAGTCCGTATAGTGTTGTTTGGTCTTCTGTTTGTTTTTTAGTCAGCCTCCCTTCAATTATCACGTGCAATAATTTTTTTGGAGTCTGTACAGTGTAGTTTGATCTTCTGAATCTTTGTTTGTCAGCTTCCATTTAATATCACGTGCAATGGGTCTATTAGAGTCCGTATAGTGTTGTTTGATCTTATGTATGTTTTTGAGTCAGCCTCCCTTTCATTATCACGTGCAATGGATCTTTTGAAGTCCGTACAGTGTTATTTGATCTGATGTGTGTTTGTTAGTCAGTCGTCTTTCATTATAACTTGCAATGGATCGGTTTAAATCCGTATAGTGTTGTTTGATCTACTGTTTGTTTGTTTGTCAGCCTCATTTTCATTATCACATGCATGGATCTATCGCAGTCCGTTTAGTGTTGTTTTATCTACTGTGTGTGTAAGTCAGCTTCCCTTTCATTATCTCATTTGTGTTTGTTAGCCAGCCTCAGTTTCATTATCACGTGCGATGGATTTATTGGAATCCGTATAGTGTTGTTTGATCTGTTGTGTCTTTGTTAGTAAGCCTCCCTTTCATTATCACATGCGATTTATCTATTGGAGTCCGTATAGTGTTGTTTGCTCTACTAACTATTTGTTATCTATCCTCACTTTTATTATCACGTACGATTGATCAATCAGAGTCTGTATAGTGTTGTTTGATCTACTGTTTGTTTTTAAGTCAGCCTCCCTTTCATTATCACGTGCAATGAATCTTTTGCAGTCCTTGTAGTGTTGTTTGATCTACTATTTATTTTTCATCTATCATCCCTTTCTTAATCACTTGCAGTTTATACAGTGTTGTTTGATCTACTGTTTGTTTGTTAGTCTGCTTCCGTTTCATTATCACGTGCGATAGGTCTATCAGAGTCCGTATTGTGTTGTTTAATATACTGTCTATTAGTTAAGTCAGCCTCCCTTTCAGTATCACAGGCAATGGATCCATTTTGAGTCCGTATACTGTTGATTGATATACTGTTTGTTTGTTAGTCAGCTTTCGTTTCATTATTACGTGCGATGAGACTATTAAAGTCAGTATTGTGTTGTTTGATCTACTGTTTGTTTGTTAGTCCTGCTCCCTTTCATTATCACGTGCAATAGATCTATTGGAATCTGTATAGTATTGTTCGATCTACTGTTTATTTGTTATCAATCCTCACTTTCATAATTACATGCAATGGGTCTATTGGAGTCCATATAGTGTAGTTTTTTCTACTGTTTGTTTTTTAGTCTGCCTCCCTTTTATTATCTCGTAAAATGGATCTATTGGAGTCCGTTTAATGTTGTGTGATCTGTTTTTTGATTTTTAGTCAGCCTCCTTTTTCATTTTTACGTGAAATGGATTGATTGGAGTCCGTATAGTGTTTTTTTTTACTGTTTGTTGTTAGTGTGCTTCCCTTTAATTATCACATGCAATGGATATATATTAGTCTGTAAAGTAATGTTTGATCTTTTGTTTGTTGTAAGTCAGACTCCCTTTCATTAAACCGTTGGATGGATCAATCGGTGTCAGTACAGTGTTGTTTGATCCACTGTTTTTATGTTAGTCAGCCTCCCTATCATTTTCATATGCACTGAATCTATTGAAGTCCGTATATTATTGGTTGATATGTACATTTTCTTTCTTAGTCAGTCTCCCTTTCATTATCACGTGCAATAGATCTATTGGAATCTGTATAGTATTGTTTGATCTACAGTTTATTTGTTATCAATCCTCACTTTCATAATTAAATGCAATGGATCTATTGGAGTCTGTATGGTGTTGTTTTATCTACTGTTTGTTTGTTAGACCGCCTCCCTTTCATTATCAGGTACAATGGATCTATTGGAGTCCGTATAGTGTTATTTGATCTGATTTGTGTTTGTTAGTCATCCTCCCTTTCATTATTACGTACAATGGATCTATTAGAGTCTGTATTATGTTATTTTATCTACTGTTTGTTTGTTAGTTAGCCTCACTTTTATTATTACGTGCAATAGATCTATTGGACTCCGTATAGTGTTATTTGATCTGATTTGTGTTTGTTAGTCATCCTCCCTTTAATTATTACGAACAATGGATATATTAGAGTCTGTATGGTGTTGTTTTATTTACTGTTTGTTTGTTAGTTATCCTCCCTTTTAATATTACATGCAATGGATCTATTGGATTCCGTATAGTGTTTTTTGATCTGATTTGTGTTTGTTAGTCATCCTCCCTTTTATTATTACGTACAATGGATCTATTTGAGTCCGTATAGTGTTGTTTAATTTTTTATTTGTTTGTTAGTCAACCTCCCTTTCATAATCGAGTTCATTGATATATTGCAGCTAGTATAGTATTGTTTGATAAACTGTTTGTTTGGTAGTCAGCTTCCCTTTAATTTTCTATTGGAGTCCGTATATTCTTTTTTGATCTACTATGTATTTGTTATATATCCCCTCTTTCATTATCACGTACGATTGATCTAAGTATTAGAGTCCGCAAAGTGTTGTTTGATCTACTATTTGTTTGTTATCCACCTTCCTTTTCATAATTACATGCAATGGGTCTATAAGAGTCCGTATAGTGTTGTTATATCTACTGTTTGCTTGTTAGTCAGCCTCCCTTCATTAGCACGTACAAGGAGTTTATTTGGGTCCGTACAGTGTAGTTTGATTTACAATTTCTTTGTTATTTATCCCTTGTTTCATAATCACGTACGATTTATCAATCCGAGTCTGTATTCTGTTGTTTGGTCTACTGTATTTTTTTTAGTCAGCCTCCCTTTTATTAGCACATGTCTCACGTGCAATGGATCTATTGGATTCTGTACACTGTTGTCTGAACTACGTGCGATTATTATATTGGAATCTG
This sequence comes from Mytilus trossulus, assembly GCF_036588685.1. Lineage (NCBI taxonomy): Eukaryota > Metazoa > Mollusca > Bivalvia > Mytilida > Mytilidae > Mytilus > Mytilus trossulus. The sequence goes on along the minus strand of NC_086385.1, from coordinate 47,875,303 downwards.
TATAGTCTTGTTTGATTTATTATTTATTGGTTATCCATCATTTTGCATTATCACGTACAATGGATCTATTGGAGTCCGTATAGTGTTTTTTATCCACTGCTTATTTGTTATCTATCCTCCCTTTCGTAATCACATGCAATGGATCTATAAATAAAGGCAATAGTAGTATACCGCTGTTCAAAACTCATTAATTAATGGACAAAAACCTAAATCGGGGTAACAAACTAAAACCGAGGGAAACACTTTAAATAAAAGAGGAGAACAGTCTGTATAGACTTAGTGATGTTTGATCTACTGTTTGTTTGTTAGTCAGTCTCCGTTTCATTCTCACGTGCGATGGGTCTATTAGAGTCCGTATAGTGGTGTTTGATCTACTGTTTGTTTGTTAGTCAGTCTCCGTTTCATTCTCACGTGCGATGGGTCTATTAGAGTCCGTATAGTGGTGTTTGATCTACTGTTTTCTCTGTATGTCAGCCTCACTTTCATGATAAAGTGCAATGGATCTATTGGAGTCCGTATAGTGTTGTTTGATTTACTGTTTTTGTTTGATTAGTCAGCTTCCCGATTATTATCACGACGGTGGTACCTGTTTTTTTAAAGATATATGCGCAATGATTGACCCCATGTTGTTTTCTGTCGTGTTTTTTTCATTGATCGATCGTGATTATGGCAGAGTTTTGTTTTTTCATTTTTTTTTAATAACGCAGACAAAAAAAAACAATGTTACTACAGATTTGCAAGTTATATTATTCACAAGGAAGTTATAAAAAAGTACTTTTCATGATTAAAAATATGTATCAAAGATATATCTAAAATTGAGTATTCTTTCTATTGTAGATAATATGATACTTATCAGTTTGTGAGAGTTTATGAATCATCTGAGGATATTGCAATATAATTAGCATTTCTAATAAAAATTATAGAAGCTAAATACAAAACGTTCTAGGAGTTCATTAGAGTTTATCCTCATCGAGTATGATAACACCTGAACTAATGAAAGTTAGGGATCAAATCACCAAATCACTCATTGCATATGTGGTGATACCTTTGGGAGCTTAAACTTTAGCAACAGGTGTATTGACCGCAATCTAGAATAGGGAACGTTCAAATTAAAACCTTTAAGGTGGTATCTAACACTACAGGGAGATAACTCTGTAAAATCAGCTAAACGTTTTAATAACGTTGTGTTGTTAAGGGAATATTAAGCTTCTCAATGATCAAAATAAGTGTTTTTCAAACTGCTATATAACCAGTGTAATTTTTCTGATAAAATAGTTGGTTCAAATTTTTTTAAATTTTTATATTTTTGTCAAAGGTTTAAAGTAAATACATTATCAAAATTTTATGAAAATTAAACGAGCCAAATTAATTTTAGTGAAAGTGTTGGGTACCACCTTAAAATTTAGAGATGTATAATTATTCAGAAATAAGCTATATGAACAATAATGTCATAAAAAAAGTCAATCCGGGCAAACTATGGTGCGTAAGTGTCTTCATGAACATAGAAAAAGAAGATGTTGTATGATTGTCAATGAGACAACTTTCCACATGAGACCAACATGACACAGAAATTAACAACTAAAAGTCAATGTGCGACCTCAAACAATGGGCAAAGCCCTTACCGCATAGTTGGCTATCAGAGGCCACGACATGACAAATATAAATCATTTAAAACGAGAACATTAACGGCCTAATGTATGTTTAAAAAAAAATAACGAAAAACAAATATGTCACATATAAACATACGACAACAAATGAATAACAGGCTCCTGACTTGGGTCAGGTACATAAATAAATATGGTTAATTAAATTAACATGTTGACGGGATCCCAACCTCCCCTAAATGGGGCAGTGATGTAACAGAACAACCTAAGAACGAACTATAAAAAATCAGTTGAAAAAAGCTCAGTAGATGGATACAAATAAAATACATCTAATTACAAAACACAGAGTGGACATTTATCTGTTCACCAAATATGAAAAAAATAGTGCAGATTGTCAAAGGACTGAAGCACAAATAGACGCATAGCAGTTTATAGTTAGCCCATCTCATGCCAACAGCATGATTTTCTGAAGATCAAACAGGGTATTGGCTCGGACGTCGTCCAGTATAAAAGGTCAGAAACAGACGTCACCATGTACATGGTGTCCTCTAATACGGCAGGTGTTCCCTCATCACCAGACCTGACAAATATCCCAAATATGACTCATTCAAATTATCATACTAGTGGCAAAAGCAATATTACACATACACAGTCATGTACTGTTCTCCTTAAAGACATTTTGAATTTTGATGACTCTGAGCAACGATGTAGTATTTCGAATGTGAAGCAAATGGCTGCAAAACTTGTGATTTTATATCACAGATGCTAAATTTACTAAAAGGTCTTATTTACTTAAAGTTACGATGATCAGAATTGTTTAGCTATACATGTCGACTACAGATTAAAGTGTAACCTTTTTGGATTGGAATACATTGTTGAAACGAAAAGAAGGCTAAACAAACATATGTGCGGCCATAGATAAGATATCAACCTCAATACAATCGACATTCTTTACCAGTATTTTTTATTACCCTGATCATTCCATGGGTTTTATGACAGTTTGCATTATAGAAGAATAAACCTCAAATCTAACAGTCCCCAACTTGCAACGCCTCTCCGTAGACAAAAACAGGACCACTGAATTTGAAAATCGGGATCTGCGACACCATATGATTGCAATGACGAAATTGATGGTATAGATATTTTATCTAGTCCTGTCTGCAGCTCGATGAATGTGATGAACATTTTCAACTTTACTCCTCGACGTAGACGCAGTCATCATCATCATCGTCATTATACATCTTTACTCTGCATGATGTCTCTATTAATAACTTGCTGCCATTTATATTAAAGCCGTTAGGTATTCTTTACCCCTTCAAAACTTCATTTTCTGTTCAGTTTAGGTTTGGAAACCACTGTTGTAAACCCTTGTTCAAACCATTACAAATGTACAGCTATCATTTCAAATATTTCAAGTCACAGACTTTTCAAACCAGTTCGCATGGGTTAAGATGAAATAGAGAATAGATGTTTTTTTAAACTTTACTTTTCCAACAAAGGTATCCATGGCGTCAACTTAGGCGGTATCCGTCAACATACATCAGATCAGTTTAGTTTAGTTTAAACATATTTATTTAAAGTGGATTGGGAAACAAGTTTTGCAACTTATATTAATCCCTTTCCACTTTGCGGGTGCGAGTGCTGCCTTGTAGATGCATTAGCCTACTCTTTTTCGAAATCTACAAGGGTGTCTTTAACGTGCAAGATATATGACTCTCTCTTAACACGGGTCAGTTCAGTGATAGATGAAATAAAAAACTAGAGGCTCTAAAGAGCCTGTGTCGCTCACCTTGGTCTTTGTGAATATTAAACAAAGGATGCAGATGGATTCATCACAAAATTGTGTTTTGATGATGGTGATGTGTTTGTACATCTTACTTTACTGAACATTCTTGCTGCTTACAATTATCTCTATCTATAATGAACTTGGCCCAGTAGTTTCAGTAGAAAATTGTTAAAAATTGACTGTAAAGGACAATTACTCCTTAGGTGGTCAATTGACTATTTTGGCCATGTTGGCTCATTTAGAAATCTTACTTTGCTGAACATTATTGCTATTTACAATTTATCTCTATCTATAATAATATTCAAGATAATAACCAAAAACAGCAAAATTTCCTTAAAATTACCAATTCAGGTGCAGCAACCCGACATCAGGTTGCCCGATATAACTGAAAATTTCAGGGCAGATAGATCTTGACCTGATAAACAATTTTACTAACTGTCAGATTGTCTCTAAATGCTTTGGTTTTTGAGTTATAAGCCAAAAACTGCATTTTACCCCTATGCTCTATTTTTAGCCATGGCGACCATCTTGGTTGGTTGGCCGGGTCAATGGACACATTTTTTAAACTAGATACCCCAATAATGAGTGTGGCCAAGTTTGGTTGAATTTGGCCCAGCAGTTTCACAGGAGAAGATTTTTGTAAAAGCTAACGACGACGGACCACGGACGACGGATGACGGACCACGGACGCCAAGTGATGGGAAAAGCTCACTTGGCCCTGTGGGCCAGGTGAGCTTAAAACCTAGTTATTACCCCGGCCCAATTGTTTTCATCATGTAAACAAATATAACTAAAGAACAAATGACAATTAAAATCCTATTGGAGTCCCAACATATTGGTATAACCTAGCAACTTTGAATTGTATAAGGACATTTTAGTCTTTTTATTCAAATAACCTTTTCAAACTAAGTCGCATCATGATTTGTTCGTGTCGTTGGGTTGTTTTTACATGTACTTAATAAAATCAACGGTACCAATTTTGTTGCACCAGATGCGCATTTCGACAAAATATGTCTCTTCAGTGATGCTCGTGGCCAAAATATTTGAAATCCAAAGCCTATGACATGTCATGACTGTAATTCATATAAAGGGGTATGCAGTGCATTAAACATTAAACGCAGTACTTTTGGTCCTCAGTGCTCTTTAACTTTGGCTATTTAACAATTAAGATATGAGCGTCACAGATAAGTCTTATTAGAGGTTTCCAGATTTGCTACGTATCAGGTACGGTTGCTACGTAACACAACCGTTGGTGTTGTTTGGGAGGTTTCATTTAATGCATGAGATTATTGTATGTATTTTGATGAAAATAAAGAAACAAAATTGCATATCTTTGATAAAAACCTTAATCTTTTATTTTATTACGATTTCTGTGCTTCTAGAAAACCTTGCACGTGATTTTATACGATAAAACTTATTTTGTGCACAAGAGAATGAATCAAACAGTCCTTACTGGAACTGAGTTGCCTCGACCTTTATATTCTAAAAATAGATTTGCGTTTCTGTATGACTATGTTTTTGTTTTCTGTATATATTAAGAAAAGGATTAGAATAAAGAATGTTTTCTAATACTCAAATATAAATTGGAATAATTAGAAATTACTTATTAATTATATCTTAATTGTACCTTACTGGTGTCGTTAATAACTACATAGACGGATACAGGGGGAGGGGGCTTGGGGCCCACCCCCCCCCCCCCTTTCGTGGCAAAAATTTGGTTGATTATATAGGGAATCACTGAAGCCCCCCCCCCCCCTTTACGAAAAGTTGTGGATGCGTCACTTAAATAGTACACGTGCTTATGGCAAAAATGAGTTCAAAATTGTGTTGATTTCTCATTAAAATATTGTTTTATTAATTAAGCTATCTTTCGATCATTGGAGCAACATTTTTTCATAAAACGCAACACACATTGTAAAATCATCGATCTATCTTTTTCCTTATATTTTGTTACCGAACTTTTTAATAAAATTGTTGATTATATTAATTACTTAGATAATAAATATTAATTTTATGACACTAACGGAAACCATTTTTTGGGTCGAAATATTTATCATCACGATGTTACTTCATCGTGTTCGCTTATTATTATTATGTCACTAGATATTGTTATTGCATTAATATTTGTAAATATTGTCGCGAGTAAAATTGTGTATTGCACGTGCCTTGGAGTAGTATAATATAATCTACGAGGGGTAATGTTAAACCAATATCCATCAATTAATCCTTTTTTCGTACAGCATTGCCAAAAAAACTTCATACAACACAGCGTATTTTGTTCACTGATAACGGCAATAATTTGACGCTATATTTACAATCAGTCTATTGCAATATGATTTGTTTTTCTAACTCTTCGTAATGTTGTACGGAAAATACTATGTTGCTATATAATGTCTTTTGTACAATTAACAACTGATTTATGGACTCAAAATTAAGGATCATTTTCATCGGTTGGTAAATGTTTCTATGTAATTTGTTCAGGTTTATATGTACTAGTATCATGAATACGATACTACTTAAAATAGTTAATTCCAGTTTTTCTGAGTTTTCTCTCTCGGCTTACTGCGAAAAAGATATATGAACAGTTGTGTTAATAAAAAGGGCATGTTTCTAAAATTTAGAGAGCATATTGATTTTATGAGGGTTTTTTTATAAAGAAAAACTTTTAGCCCGACGGTAAAGATAATTGTCCAAAAATGGAAGGATGTCAAGTAAATACGATATCAGCCATATCTCTATGAATAATTGTTCAAATTGAAGATGTAAACGACCTTGTACTTTTTATAATTTCATTCAGGACGTCTGATTTTTTTTGCTATCTTTATTTAATTGTTCAACATATAACACAAAATTATCGCAAAGCAATGTTATTAAAAAGTATAATGACATACATAATCAGTACAATAATTAGAAATCAAACGTTTTGACACCTTCGGTTTTTAGTAACAGAGTATTACATTTTATTAAGTATGTCTCCCTGGACTTTTTTTTTATCTTGATTCAATATCCATTAACACCCTAGGGTTTTAGACCTCACGCAAACGGACTGAATTTCGATTTGGTTTTAGATTAGTTTTGTCATTTTTCTTTTGTTATTAAGGTCAATCTATTTTATTCAAATTCATTTTATATGATCATGTTTTCTAAAAACTTACCAAAATAAATACAAAACTTTAACGTTTTACAATGATACATAAAGTTATTACAAACAAAATTTATAAAGTTTTAAATTTGTTTTGTAATTTAGCTTCTTTGTATCTATTTAGTTTCATGGGGAAACAACTTTAACTATAAACCTTTCGTACTAACGGTTACTTGCAACGGTTGCTTAAAAGCATAATCGAGTGCACACACTATTGTTTCCTGCGAATACAAGAAGAAAACACATGAAATTAGTCCCAGATTACAGCTAAAAATTCTCAAAACAGTTCTGCATATGATTCCTTAAACATGTGTTGATATAAAGTGTATGCATTATTAATTTTCAAAAGTTAAATAACGGCGGGCGTATGACATTTGCGCCGATTTTGAAAATATTCATTCTTTCATTTGCGCCGATTTCATTTTTTCATTTGCGCCGATTTTATAATTGCTCCTAATTAGATTTACAGGTAAGTTAATACTTGTACATGTACTGTACTATGCCATTGGTAAAATCTGGTTATAAATGTTGTTCAGTTATGTTAATTTTGATTCATATTGTTCTGGAACTTCGTTGTAACACGATGGACATATTGCACCCTGAAACGGACCGAGGAGTCAAGTCTTTAATCATCGAGGGCCATACATATCGGAATGTCAGTGTCCTGAAACATAACAACATATCTTACTAATGTACCATAAAATCGTGTAAAGCCAGAGTCACCACGGATGCTATTGTCAAAACACAGAACGAGCATAACTATGTGGCAGATGTCCGACAGACAGAGGCTAAAGAACTACGGGTACGGTCAAGGAAAAGTCTGGAGATGTATCTTGTAGGCCTTCTTCTACCTCCCCGTGGTGAGCAGGGGACATCAGTTATATACATGATATGATTGATAATTCATTAAATTTGTACAAGTGGCTAACGGAAGAGGTCTATAATGAATGAAAAATAACATGACTTGGATGGAGAGTTCTCTCATTGGCACTCATACCACATCTTCTTATATCTGTTCACCTGTAATTTACCTGTAAAAAAATCGGCGCAAATGAAAATAAAAATCGGCGCAAATGAAAGAAAAAATCGGCGCAAATGCAAAACGCCGATAACGGCTCCCACTTCGTACTACGGTTGGTACGGTAGCAAATCTGGAAACCTCTACTAAGACGAAACGCGCGTATTTAATTATAATCCTGATATAGTGGAGTGACAAATCGGGAAAAGTCGCTTAGTTTAGGAGTTTAATGGACCGAAATATCTCAGGAATGAAAATTCACATGAAGAAAGTGTAAACATTATACTTTCATTTTAGCCCTGTCGTAGAGTTTTCCTACAATGCAGTTTTTTTTTTAAATCGTGTAAAAGTGAGATTTTCTGATTTTTTCTTTTTCATTTTCAAACACGAGAACGCTTATAATAAATTCCCGAATGAAGATATCATAAACAAATTTGGTATCTCATGAAAGAGTGATGTATCAGCTTTTATTTGATATCAAACTTTAATATCATATGAACATATAAATTGAATGAATTGGACGATTTTAAAATGTATGTAACATTTTTGTCAATCTTAACGTCTATCAAAGTCTATTACATTTCTTATATATATCACCAATAGTAATTTTTTACAAAATATAGTGAAACAACCAATATTTTAGAAGTTTTGATATATAAAAGATTGAAACAAAATAAAAATCAATTTTTACGAGCACTTTTATAATCATCACATAGCAGTATTACTACTCCATTTTCATCTCAATGATTCATGTAATGTTCCCCTTTCCTATTCATCCCTATCATATGCAATGCAATGAATTGAATACGCATTTTCTTACGTTTTATAAAAAAGAATATATATTTGTATCAACGGTTGTGTCGATGTGCTTGAATAAGTACTGATGCTAAGGTTTAATAACATTGGAGGTACTTTAATTTTATTATTGTTTTTCGAAAACACTAATTTTAAACCCCATTGGAACACATCAAAAAAATTCCGGAAAATTATTGTCGGTGCTTATTCCATTCAATAGTTGGTTTTATTGGGGTCTTAGCGTGACGCGGGAATGCCGATTTTAAGTAAGCGTGAAATGTGAAAGTAAAATAATTGTGCCGTGAAAACGGGAACGTCTAGCTCGATACGGGAATTTACAAAAAAAAAGAAAATTGCTTAGAATACGTATAAAGTAGTAATTAAGCGGGATACAGGAATCTGACAAAAACAGTAAGCGGTATCTGGGATCAGAACCCTCAATGATACCCCCTTAATAAGAACGAGTAGAGTAGCTTAGATCATATTATGAAGTCTTTACATGTCCAAGAAGAAAACATGATCATGCATTTGAATTAGTGAGAGAGAAAAAAACATGCGTGTAACGATGAATTAATTTTCGTTAACAAACGCTTCATGGCATTACAATGACTGGTATAAAATGTCTGTTCTGGATACAAAAGTCATATAACAAGCGAAGCAATTAAGGCATGTTGAGACATTTGAGCGTGCAAATATTGTTTCAAATCAGTGACGCAAATTATCAGGCAGACCATCTAGTGGTGAGTTTACTTGTATAATAAATAACATGAAGGACAAGCCGCTTCAACATTCAGCATGCATTGTAAAACTATTTAATGAAACCATAAAAACAAAATTGTGGTATGATTGCTTATTCGAAAAATCGCCACAAACAACAAAAAATTATACATACATATACAACTATATGTCACCGTACGGCCTTCAACAATAAGCAAAGCCCTTACCGCATAGTCGTCAATTAAGGGCCCGAATTGACAAATATAACACGATTCAAACGAGAATGTGTAAAGGTTAAACATGTCAGCGGAAGCCTCCCCCTCCCCTTACATCGGACATTGGTGTATATAAAAAAAGAAGATGTGGTACGATTGCCAATGGAAAAACTCTTCACAAGAAACCAAAATGACACAGATATTTACATCTACAGGTTACCGCACGACCTTCAACAATGAGCAAATCCCATAAGACATAGGTAGCTATTAAAGGCGTCAAAGAGACAAGAAGGTTTATTTCAAATGTTGGTAGATCCAAATTGTTCTTAAAGTCATTGAATGCAGATCAATAAGGGATTGTAAGAAATTTCTTTGTACACCTGAAAATAAACATGGGTTGATAAGATTTGTAGGTACACTGTAACTATGCACTATCGCACTACAATGATTTTGATTTGGAAGATCATGACGAAATATTTCCAGCGGGATATTTTCAAAATCTAAAGACTGTGAGGCAATTTTGGGTACAGATCAGCTAAATTATCTATAGTAAAGGATTCTACAAATTAATGCAAGATGCAGTCATAGAAAATAGTTTTATTTATAAGTACGTCTGAATCAGTGACAACTCTACATGATGTTGATACATGGCTGTGTACATAATGTATATACAACTCGTCTAAACATCAACCCAACAATGTTAGATCTGTAAATTTGCTTTTGCAAATTTTTTGTTCTTCCCTCGCCGGGATTCGAACCCCCTTGATTTTCGTGACGTCACTACGAGATTCAATATGGCAGAACAAAATAGGCGGAGAATGTATACAAATGGAAATAATTAGATAATAGTGTTAAGGAAATGAATATTCAAACATAAATAGGTACGTCATATCCTAGAAAAATATCTAACGAAACGAACAAGATATATTGACAAGCTTTGCAAACATTATAAAGAATATTTTTTGGGGAAATAAGTGCAACCTGAACCTGGGTCGCAATTCCGAAAGTTTTGAAATAGGAAAAATCCGTAGCTCTATGGTCCGCAAATAGTCAAAAAATAATAAAAGGACCTAAAGAGCTACGATACCGCAGCTAGGGCTGAGGTTTTTATACTGACTAATGCAATTAAAATGGTTCTTTCAGCAGATGGGCTGGTGATTTTACATACTATTTGCTTCCGTCAAATACTGCCGATTTCATAAAATGATATGATCCTGAAATGATGTTTTGTGTTTAACTATTGCACTAGTAGTGTTTTACTGCACCATATATCGTGCCTGTTCAGAGTCAACCTTACCACACAGTGTGACTGTTCTTAATAGGATTTGAACCGCACAATATGATGTGCTTGTTCCCAATTAAACTTTAACCGGACCACATGGTGTGTCTGTTCTGAGTCTGCTTCTAACTGGACCACATATTGTGCCTGTTTTAAATTGGTCTTTAATTGCACAACAAGTTTGAGCCTGTTTCAAGTTGGATTTTGACTGCACCACTTGTTTGGTTTGTTCCAAGTCAGATTTCAACCACACCACATGTTGTGCCTGTTCCAAATCGGGCTATAATCGCATCGCATGTTTTGTCTGGTCAAAACCGGATTTTGACTGCACTACGTGTTGTGTCTATTCCAAGTTGTTTTTTAACCGGACCACATGTTGCGTCTATTCTTAATCATTATTCAATCACACATATTTTGCCTGTCTCAAGTCGGTTTTCAATCGCAAAGTCTGTTGTTCCTTTTTCTAAATCGTGCTTTCATCGCACCACATGATGTGCAGGTTTCAACTTGACTTTGACCATACCACATTTTACTGGTGTCCACACACAATATTTTTTTTAATTAAAAAAAAATAAAATTAATTGTTTACACTTCAGATACATAATATTTTTTTATCATACGAAAAGTGTATTTTATGAAATGTATCAACTGTATCTTAGCATCTTGAAACTGATAATAATAATATAGTTCTGAAACAATTAGACAAAAGCTCAACTAAAACAATGGCAAAGACCAAAAATACTACAATTAAAATTAATGAATGACAACATAAACAATTGTACATGGTGCATGTACATAGCTTTACCCGAAAAAATTATCAAATCAAGGATAACACGTGAATTTATTATCATTTTTTAGTATCAATATCAATAGTTATTTTTTCAACTTTCGTTAACTTGAATTAAATAAAATCTTGATTTTTGATTTGTCCTAGTTTCCCCATTAACAAAAACATTGTTGAACATCTACTAAAAAGTATGCATATAATAATACCGTTTCCCCACCATTGTGTTATTGTGAAGTGGTTTTAAGGTATTGTAATTCATTTGCTTATATCCTTTGTCGATATGCCGTTTTGTGTTTTGGAATCAGCTAAATGTATTTTTTCTATAGTAGTTATATTACCAACTTTACCGAAGTTCCTCAAAGGAGTAGGTCCGGTAGGGACCGATTTTGGCCTCAAATTTCAGGTTCATCTAACGAATAATTTTGGACACTTTTTATTCACTTAAGTGTCTATTTCGATCGATTCAATATGTTTGTGTTAAAGATTTAAACTGAGTTAGCAATTACAAACGCTCCGATTCAATCTTCAATATATAAAAAAAAATCTATCAAATATGCCGAAAAGCATCACTTTTCAGTTGTTTTTTTGTCAAAAATGAAAGCGGCAGCATTCGTGTTCATCCTCACCATATATATATGTTATGTATTATCATCAAATACCGCTTACATCTCAACCTTACGAATAAACACGAATGCGGTTTCTATCATTTAAGACGGCAACCTAAAATTTTACTAAAATGCTGAAATTGTAAAGATTTCAGTAATTTAGCATGACTTTATAAATTTTGGATCCTCAATGCTCAACAACTTTGTACTTGTTTGGCTTTATACATATTTTGATAAGAACGTCACTGGTGAGTCGAATTTGGAAACACTCGTCTGGCGTACTGAATAATAATCCTTGTACCTTTGATAAATATTTACATCACTGGGTCGATGCCACTGCTGGTGGACGTTTCGTCCCCGAGGGTATCACCAGCCCAGTAGTCAACATGTCGGTGTTGATATGAATATCAATAATGTGGTCATTTTTATAAATTTCCTGTTTACAAAACTTAAATTTACTTATCCCAGACATAGCCGTATTTGGCACAACTGTTTGGAATTTTGAATACTCAATGCTCTTCAACTTTGTACTTGTTTGGCTTTATAAATATGTTGATATGAACGTCACTGATGAGTCTTATGTGGACGAAACGCGCGTCTGGCGTACTATATTATATTCCTGGTACCTTTGATAACTATTTATGATGCTAGTACCTGATATATGTGCATCATTGTGTCAAAAATAGCCAGTAATTATGTTACAGAAGCATTCTTCTTTCCAATAAATAGCTAAAAGATTACATTTTCACAAGTATGAAAAATTGCTTTATTTTGGGGCCAAAAGGGGGTCTTACTGAACTTTTGACGTATTTATATATAATGTTTGTTTGTTGTGTTCACAAGTCGGACTTCTATTCGACTGTCATACAAGTAAAAGGCTAAGCCGGCTATAATACAAGGATTAATCCAACACTTTCTACACAAGAAAATGCCTGTACCAAGTGAGACATTTGGCAGTTGTTTAAATTTGTTAGATGCATTAGAGCTTGTTACTCATTTATTTTTATCTAAAATTCGTTTTAATCAGCAAAATATTTATTAAATATTTGTTGAATCTTCTAGATTTGAAAAAAACAATAACTTTCCGGTTATAATTGCATGGCCTATAGTGCACTTCTTTTATCAAAATATTTTCATAGCCAAATACTAGGAGTGTGTGGTACCCCGAGCAGTCTATTTGTTATATTTCACTCACTTTTATCCCTACATTATATAATTTTTATTGTTGGGAAAACCTTCTTTTTATCACTTTGGCCGTTTCAAATGGGAGATAACTCAATATAAATTGCTTTTGCTCACATGGAAATCTTAATAAATTTATTATTACCAAAATTTGATGAATACATATTACATGTTCCTTGTACAAATTGTTTATGCATATTGAAAAATCAGAATCATAGTTGAAGAAACATTCTTATGCCCAACCTACGATAGTAGAGAGGCATTATGTTTTCTGGTCTGTGCGTCCGTTCGTCCGTTCGTCTGTTTGTTCGTCCGTCAGTCCGTTCGTCCGTCAGTCCGTTCGTCCGTCTGTCCCGCTTCATGTTAAAGTTTTTGGTCAAGGTAGTTTTTGATGAAGATGAAGTCCAATCAACTTCAAACTTGGTACACATGTTCCCTATGATATGATCTTTCTAATTGTAATGCCAAATTAGAAATTTTACTCCAATTTCATGGTCCAATGAACATAAAAAAATGATAGTGCGAGTGGGGCATTCGTGAACTGAGGACACATTCTTGTTTATCTATTTATTGACACTGATATTTGACATCTCATCCAGAATTCCAAAGATTTAAAAAAACTTTCCTAATTTAAACTTTTTGGATTTTTTTCCAGTCTGAACCATATTTAACTAAAGGTTTGAATGATACTCGACCAGTGTGAACAATATTAGACCAAAAAACCTCTTCTTTTGTAACTGTTAAAATAAATCTCTTTTTAACTGACATATATAACAACAGCCAACAAAATTTATAAAAATAATTAACCTTATAAAAGAAATATATCTCTGATTATATTTATGATAAAAAAAAAAATATTTTATATATAACTTATACCACAAAGGTATAACATTCAATAAAAAAAAAGAATTGTTTTTGTGATTAGTGGTGAAATATAAAGTATAACCTTTGCTTGGGGGCAAACTCATAAATAAGATCACACCTGGTCATAACATTGGTTCAAAATTCCAACATCCTGTTTAAATTAAGTTACAAGGACTTTCGAATATCCATGTATGTACTAAATAAGAAATACACGAAGTTAAGAAAATAAGGCTTTCTTTTTACCTGAAAAACACACATGCACTGAGGTAATTAGAACATATTAAAGTGCTTTATGTATGCCATGTTAATTTAACAAAAAATACTTAAATTAATTGAAATAAATTTTAACTGTTACTTTGGAATAAATTTCCTTTTTTAAAAAGGTTGTCAAGGATTGCTATGGAAAATCTATTGTCACGATTATATTAAATTCTTGGTTTAATAAACATGATAATACAAAACAATTAAGCTCTCATTTTTTTAATTTATTCAGTTGTTTTATATACTACTTATATATATATATATATTAATTCTAAAAAAAACCAATCACTGCATTATTACATGTAACTAAACTCAACTGATACCATAAATCTATATGAGGCTTAAGTTAATGGTGAAAATAGTCCAGTTACCATAAAAAAAACTTCCGAATTATTCATAATTTGTTTTAATAATATTGAAAATATTTGTCACAATTCATTTTTTTTAGATTATTTGATCAGCTTGTTTTATTTGTATTTTAAAAGTTGATATATATATTATTATGTAAGTGTTGATTAATATTAAGTTGAAGTTATATTATGATTGATTATAGTGAAATTTAAATTTCAATACTGTATTGAATACATTTTTAATTTCAAGTTGTTCTTCAAAGGAGTAGGTCCGGTAAGGACGGATTTTGGCCTCAAATTTCAGTTTCATCTGACGAAAGATTTTAACCATTTTTTAAACACTTAAGTGTCTATTTCATATGATTCAATTAATTTATGTGAAAGATTTTAACTTATTTAGTCATTAAAAACGATCCGATTCAAGCTCAGATATAAAAAAAAAATACCAAATATGCGAAAAAATGTCACTTTTCAGATGGTCTTTGTCAAAAACGAAAGTGGCCGCATCCGTGTTCATCCTCAATCTTCATATATGTTATGTATTATCATCAAATACAACTTCCATTTCAATATTTTGGATTAACACGAATGCGGGCACTTTCGTTTGACACGGAAACCGTCTACAATTTAAGTAAATGCTGGAATTGTTAATATTTCAGTAATTTAGCATGACTTCATGGTGCTAGCACCCAATATTTGTGCATTGTTTTGTCAAAAACAGCCCTTATGTATGTAGCATAACCATTATACTACCCAATAAATAACTAAAAGTTTACATTCTAACAATTTTGTAAAACTGCTATATTTTGGGGCCAATTAGGGTTCTTACTGGACCTACTCCTTTCTTTTTTATTAAATTGATAAAATTCAGTTGATATATACAACGAAAAGGTCTCGGTTTGTTAAGACTTGGTCAAGTATTGTTCAGACTAGGTCGAGTAGGATTCAGACTTAGTCGAGTACTATTCAGACTAAGTCGAGTACTTTTCAGACTAGGTCGAGTACGGTTCAGACTAGGTCAAGTACGGTTCAGACACGTATACATGGTTAAGTACTGGTCAAGTACACATTCAGACTGTTAAGTATGGTTCAGACTACAGTCGATTATTATCAGACGAATTCAGACTTGTCGAGTAAAAATCAGTAAAATCGAGTACAGATATAGGCCATTTCAGACTTTTAATGGTTTGTAGTGTATTATAGATCAATTTTAAACAATTTTGTAATTTTTGTAAATTTTGTAAAATTTTTACAAAATATTTTCCTCTGTTACTAATGGGCCAAGTTCATTATAGATAGAGATAATTATAAGTAGCAATACTGTTCAGTAATGTAAGAACTTCAAACACATCACCATCACCAAAACATAATGTTGTCATGAATCCATGTGTGCTTGTGTCCTTTGTTTAGTATACACATAGACCAAGGTGATCGACACAGGCTCTTATTCATTTCCTATTATATATGTCCAAATTAAACAATATCTTATCCAGAATTTTAACATGATTATTTCCAATTTCACATTCACTTAAAACATATCTTAACGTTAGGAATATGTTACTTTTATTTTTGACTTTATCACTAGATTAGAGAAGAGGGACGAAATATACCAGAGAAAAAACACTACCTGATATGCTTCAAAATTATTTTGAATTGCACATGTATATCATCATATGTAAGCCCCACAAAACAGGTTGAATGAATTATTTCCTCCTCGATACCTTCATGAAAATAAAATCTTGGAAAAACAAGTCACATCTCAAGAAGCAAAATTAAAAAACATTTAAGAAATGAAATAAAATAAAATCAATATTTTAGGCACAATGATACCAATAGATTTCAAACATTGCAAATAATAATTCAAAATAGAAATCTGGAAGGGTAATGCGTGTTTTTTTTTTATTTCGTCGATATGTCACTATTTCTATATCTTAGCGATACGATATTCAACATCCTCATAACCAGAAATTAAAGAAACAAAGTGTTCAGATGTTGTCATCTCTTTTGCTATAAAAACCGACAAAACAAAACATGACAATTCCGTGTAATTTGAGTTAGTTTCAGTGTGGATTTTTTGTATGTGTTTGGGTTTTGATTAGTGTTTTGATAGTATTCTTGTTAATGATCACGGCACAGTTATCAAACTTGTCATGTTAAAACAAAAAAACAACAACAATTTGGCTTTTGACATTCTGTGAAAATATTCTATTTAAAAGTAAAAATAAAACAATTTCCCCCGAAAATATTATTGTCAATAAAGGGCGAATTGACATAATGCATTGTATTATGTTGGTTTCGAACATCACGTTGTTGGTATTCTGATAATTAATTTGAGCCCACAACCACATCTGTACGTCAAAAAATGCATACGATACCAAACTTCATGAAAACTAATCCTCCAAAAAATTGGTTTATCGGTCAGATTGACCGATAGGAATATATTCACACTTAACCCTTTAAACGTTTAAGAATTTTTACCTTTTCTACCCGAATAAAGGATATTTTTTTCAATCATTTGTACATTTCGATAAAAAAAAATCACTCGAAGGACAATGTAGACTCATCTGATAAATTGATCAAGGTTTCCCATGTTTCAAGAAAACTTGATTTAAGGAAAATATATCCATTTAAAAATTTAAACTGTAAACATCTGAACAGATAATTCTTGTTTAACTGGCAGCTGGACAATAGTATGTATGAGGGTAAAATTTCAAGGAAGCTTTATTATTTATAAACAGTTTTAATTTTCAAACATATTAAGAGGAAGTTAATTTTATATTTTACTGATTTAGAATTTGCGGTAAAAAATAGATAAATTTTATATATTTGGGATTTAAAACAATGAAAACCAAAAATACTTTCTTCCCTGTCAATTTTTGAATAGAATGATACTTAGTATAGAAAAACTTTAGGAAAACTCATGCTGTAAGGTTGGAATAGGTGAATAAAAACTGCACAGGTAGAATCAAGGTAGATTTAAATCTAACAATACCAACTAGTCAATTGAAGTTTTTCTGATATTTGAAAGTTGATTATTTTTTAATTGTTCACAGCGGTATTATACTTTTATTTTAATTATTCATCCTTTTTTATTAACTTTGTATTAACATTGTATCAGAGATCAAAATTATTCGTTCATTTTGTGCTACTTAATATTTGTGTTACTACATTTTTTGATTGAGTAAAGCAATTCCAAATGATATTTTATAGTGTGTCTTTCTATATTTTATCTTACACTGTTATTTCAGATAATGGAGAAAATTTGATACCACAAAACGTTAAATCCCGCTGTAATTGTGTTCACCTGTCTTGTCAAAAATCTGATGTTCAGTAGTTGTCGTTTGTTTCTGTTGTTCATAAGTGTTTTTTTCTAATTTTTTATATTACGTTTTTTGATTGAGTTAAGCTTGCCAATTGATATTTTATCGTGTGTTTTACTATGTTGTGATGTAATGCTACTATTTAAGAAAAAAAGAGAAAGTTTGGTATACATTAAAATGTTTCATTCCGCTGCAAATGTTTGCACCTGTCCTAAGTTATGAATCTGATACACAGTAGTTGTCGTTTGTAAATGTAGTTTATACGTGTTTCTCGTTTCTCGTTTTTAATATAGTTTAGACCGTTGGTTTTCCGTTTGAATGGTTTAACACTAGTAGTGTTGGGGCCCTTTATAGCTTGTTGTTCGGTGTGAGCCAAGGCTCCGTGGTATAGGCCTTTCATTGACCTATAATGGTTTACTTTTTAAATTGTTATTTGGATGGAGAATTGTCTCATTGGCACTCACACCACATCTTCCTATATCTATAGGCCGTTATTTTCCCCATTTGAAGTGTTTTAATTTATTATTAACCAACTTACCTCAATATGTATAGAAATGCCCATGCTTTATAAATTGAAAATTTCGACATCTGTTTATTATGAACGAAGAAATTGCTACATACAGTCATTACGAAATCTCAGTCATGCATTACGAAATTACACCCGTGCATAACGAAATCACAGTCATGCATGATGAACAGATGAAACGGGACATCGATTAAATCATAATGTCGTTTATTTCTTAAATAAGTGTGACATTTTTTTTTAATTTTTTTTAAACTTAATATGATAAAAACAAGTTTATTAAAATGATGTTCATTGTTTTGTAACGACTTGAAACGGAAATATTTCACAGCCTTTGTGGAGGACGACTTTCGATTAGTATCACTGTTTCATTTCCGTTGTTCAATCTACAGAATGCAGACTTGAAGAATAGTTAAACTGTCTGATTTATTCTTCCCAGCTACTTTATATTAGATGAAATGAATTTTAATAGCATAAAATTAAGTACTTTGATGAGAAATCAGAAATAACATCTGACATGTTGACCAAAATTCCATCGTGAATGCGAAAAGACAAGTTGAAGTTCAGCTATGAAATTCCTGTATCTTACTCTTCGTTTAATCAAAAAATTAAAAACATTTAATAAAAATGTTACAAAACTGACCTTTTCTGTATTGGTCCTGTTGTAGTTTGTGGATAGCTGTATAATTTTGGATCCGAGCCTCGAAGACTGTTCTTGAATAAAGTTGCCTTAGTTGCTTAATAAAGTATCAATAAATGGACTTTTTTATATTGGCCCTGTAACATGCCCTTGATATTGATAATGGTCTTGGACAGTTGTAATGGCCCTCGGCGTTGCCTCAGGTCAATTTAAATCATCCTTGGCCATTATTAATACCTCGGGCATGTTACAGGGCCAATATGAAAAGTCCATACATTAATACTATAGTAATGTTCTGGTATCCTCTATAGCTTGCTGTTTGGTGTGAGCCAAGGCTCCGTGTTGAAGACCGTACCTTGACATTAATGGTTTACTTTAATAATTGTAACTTTGACGGCGAATTGTCCCATTGGCACACATACCTCATCTTCCTATTTCTAAAATAAAAATCCTGTCTCTAGAGTTTTATTAATGATCACACTTTAATTTGGTGATGGTATTTTTTCCGGTGTTTTGGCCGTATCAACTGGAAGAGGAACGATTTCTGGAGTCCTAGAATCTGTAACGCTTACCATCTGTGTATCTATTGATGTTACACCTAAATACATAAACTTTACACATTAAAAACATGTCTTCAATACTGCGAATGCTTGAACAAGGAAGATGGTCATATACATATATAATTCAATTCTTCTGTAGAGAAATATTTCGGTAAGTCCTTTAATTTCATTGGTTACATGATTAGAGGATATCAGTCTATGTCCTTGTAAAGACAAAACGATAAAATGATAATAGGTGTTGAAATCATGACATTTCAGTATAACATAAATGTTTTTGGGCTTCACAGGGGATATTGGCCTATTATCCATTTCATATAATTATGATATTGGATATGCTTTTTAAGTCGCAACTACAATATCCCCTTCCCTTTTAATGAATGTGACCTACCGAATCAGACTATTTACTGGGTTGGTTATAACATGACCAACACGACGGGTGCCGCCTGTGGAGCAGGATCCGTTTATCCTTCCGGGGCACCTGAGATCACTCCTACATTATGGCGGGGTTCGTGTTGATTAGTCTTTAGTTTTCTATGTTGTGGCTTGTGTACTGATATTTGTCTGTTTGTCTTTTTCGTTTTTAGCCATACTGTTGTTTTGCAATCTATGAGTTTGATTATCCCTCTGAATTCCTAATTCCTCTTTCAAATAACGCCCTATTTCCCTACGTCTGGCAGCTCAGGAGATATAAGTATGAGCTCACATCTCTTTGTGAACATCCCGAATAATACTATGATATCACACGCACTCAACCTTATCTATTTATTTATGTTCGTGATATTTTTTTGCTTTTCTTGTTATTTGTTTCTTTGCCTAATTGGTTTCAACGTTAAAACCCTTTCACCACGCATGTTCATCCCCCCCCCCCCGACACTTAATATTGGCGTATTGTTTCTAAGAATGATAATATCAAATGTTGTGTGTTTTTTGAAAGAGAGATAAAACGATTTTTTTTTATAAACAAAAGGGTCAGTTTCAGGTAGAGTTAATGTCCGGATTCTTACATTATTATCTAAAACAAACTTTTTTGTTCACGTGCGAACTGAAACAGTCAGGAATAAGCCGATATCACCCCTGTTAAGTCCCATAGGTCTAGTAAGTGATTATCCGTTAATGTCATAGACCACCGATACAAAACTAGATTATCGCAAAAGAAAATGCAATCAATGTATTTAAGATAAAGATAAATAATACAATTGATGAGCTATAACATGATTATACTAATAAGATAAACGTTTTACTGACAATTGATTACGGATCAATAAACCACGAGGTCCGATAAAGATAATTAATTATTTATCGTTTAAATGCTACACATATATTTGCATATCTCGAGCTCTCCAAACATTTGCTTATTAATTTTTTTTGGATTGTTTTGTTATTTAAATAGCTTTCACTACCTTCATATATTCGTTAAACTGGTATACTAATGTTTAGCGACCACATAACGCCCGCCTGCGTGTTCTATGGTCTCAATGTGTTAAGTACCGAAGAGTAGTTTCTGGCTGTTTCAATCTCTTTTCCATCAGTCCTTTCTCAATTTTATGCAGTGAATAGGAAAACGCTTTTAAATTTGAACCTTGAAATTCTAAATGTGTTGGTAAATATATATCTAAATGAAACCATTATTTGTCATTAACTTCAAATAGCCTACGATGTTGTTCCTCGCTGAAATAATGAATATAAGAGACGTCCGGACTTTTGTCATGGGTAATATTTCCCTGACGAATCCTTTTCTTAGAAAAACATGTATCATTATGTAAAATTGGAGACGAGGTAACATGACTAAAATAGGATTATCTCTCTTTTGACAGCTAAATATAAACTAGAAATAGTTTAAATATAATATAATTATATAAAAATGAGAAGATGTGATATGATTGCCAAACAGACTACTCACAACAAGAGCCAAAATGACACACAAAAAATACAAGTCATGGTACGACCTCAAACAATGCGCAAAATCCATACTGCAACGTCAGCTATAAAGGGTCCCAAAATAACAAATATTAAACAATTTTGACTTTGGAGTATGTCTGATAAATGGCTCACGTAAGTCAATTATAACTTTTGTTGAAAGACTTTTCTTTTCTATTGTGTCTTGTTATGTTTAAATATATTAATGTTTAAGGAAATATTATTATATTTTGAAGTATATCAAATTATTTCAACGAATATGTTTCTTTAAAATTTACCTTCAGCCAAACTAGGTACCTGTGGAGAAAATACAGATGATGTTTTCATGTTACATAAATGGTGTATTTCTAATCATTCAGTCATAGTAATCGTATAAAATTATATGCCTGGTATCTTTGATCCTTTAAATAATATGCATCAAATGAATGATAATACACGAATCTACAGGACAATCTTAGATTTATACAGCAATCATTATAAAGATTACTTTATCAAACGTTAACAATTTGGTTTATTTTTGGGATATCATTACTTAACACAAAATATTGAATTCAAACCACCGTCGACAAACAAGCACAAAAAAATAAGATAGGAGATCTGCCTATTTCAGTGATTGTTTACACATCTAATGAATAATCGAATTTATTGCAATTCTAATTGTACTAGTTTGAATAATCCTTACCGTTGAGGACATCATCGTTTGTGGTATCGTTCCTGCTGTTGTTCGTGGTGCGTTTTGGGATTGCAGGAATAGATTCGTCATACCTCTCCGCGATAAAATTGGCACCAACCAAATAATCAACACTGCTAACAAAAAAATGTTACATTGGTTTTGTAATTTTTTGTATTTCATTGAAAAAAAAATTGTCGGTAGTAACACACAAACATATAAGACCACTAAAAAGATATATATAAAATTATTGAACTTTACTGAGGTATTTTTAAATATGAAAAGACAATATCAATTGAAAATATCAAACGACTTTTAAAATCACCAAATGAAAAAGAATCAGACAGTCACATAAATAATAGTACACAAGCCACAACATATAACACTAACAACAATGCAAAACAAACCCCACCAAAAACTGGGGTGATCTTGACGGGTAAATAGATCCTGCTAAACATGTGGCAACTATTAGAAAAACCTATACCACGCAAGCCATATAACTGCACGACATAACAAAATTCGTAACAACGTTTGTGGAACTCTAGAACGTATGGTCATTTAGTCTGATAAAAAAAGAATGCAAGAAATAGTTCAAATAAAATTAAAAGGAACGCAATTGATGCTGATATGGTTACCAATTTCATGTCAAAAACAATTATTTCGAAAAGCACATATAATTCATTTACTCATTAGCATAAATCTTTTCATAACACTTCCAGGAGTTATATAAGCAAATTTACCAGACTGGTTCACTTATCTGTTTGTCTCTGACACAGACATGGTTACTAGATAATGGTTCCTGACAGCACATACCTGAAAGACCCGTATGTGGCAAGTGAGAAAACCAGCTTAGCAAATTTACCTTCTTTAAAACCGCGAAATACTCTAATGATATTTGTTTATTTATGCAAATAGGAACTGGTGTTTCAAACTCTACTATATAGTGAGGGCATGCACTTTAATTTTTGAAAATTGATAAATTCATTTCTATGAACTTTCATATTAAAAAGAAGATGTGGTATGATTGCCAATGAGACAACTATCCACAAAAGACCAAAATTACACAGACATTAACAACTATAGGTCACCGTACGGACTTCAACAATGAACAAATCCCATACCGCATAGTCAGCTATAAAAGGCCCCGATAAGACAATGTAAAACAATTCAAACGAGAAAACTAACGGCCTTATTTATGTAAAAAAAAATGAAGGAAAAACAAATATGTAACACATTAACAAACGACAACCACTGAATTACAGGCTCCTGACTTGGAACAGGCACATGCATAAATAATGTGGTGGGGTTAAACATGTTAGCGGGATACCAACCCTCCCCTAACCTGGGACAGTGGTGTAACAGTACAACATAAGAACGAACTATAAAAATCAGTTGAAAAGGTTTAACTCATCAGATGGATAAAAATGCAAGTGGACGTGGCCGGTACATGTCTGTCGTATAACATCTACCACTGCTATGTCGCTAGATACGACCACAACCCTATATACAAAAACCTGAGTAACTTATTTGAAAAAAAAATCATTGTTTTTTTTCTCTCAATTTTTTTAGATCAGAACTAACGACCAATCAAATCGACATCGAGAGACGTGTTAAACTATTCTGATAAAAGAGGCACATTCTTCTTTTCATATTTTGTTATTGACAAAAAACGGTCACTAACTATTTTTCATACCTGCACGTCAAACAGTTACATTAACTTTTAAAGAGGCAATAGCTTAACTTCGATCCCTTTCTTCTTTAATTGTTAATAGCCTCATCCGAATGCAACTTTTCATTAACAAAATTTATATAATCAGTTAGTGCTTGTTTTTGGTAGGTATATGTTGATGAGTAAGATTTTGGGGCTTTTGTTCTCTATTCCCTTTGTTTATAGATACCTTTTGATACATGATACATCATTGGAATTAAGGCAGTAATACTCATTATATATTTATTTCTGTAACTGCATCCGACATTGATAAATACAATACTCTAAGATAGATAGTTCAGGTGATATGAATTATTCTATCTACATATATATAGGAAGATGTGGTGTGAGTGCCAACATTTTTTTTAAAAGTAAACCATTATAGGTCAATGTACGGCCTTCAACACGGAGCCTTGGCTCACACCGAACAACAAGCTATAAAGGGCCCCAAAATTACTTGTGTGCATGCCTTAGTATAGTAACGGTAGTAATACCCTTTCTTACTAGGCGTCAAACAGTCATTTCAGCTACCGTTAGCGTCAAATTGGTAAAAATAGTTACCGTTATCCGTCAATATATCCGTATCGTCATTTTTGGAAACTGAAAATTAACGTGATTCGTCAAAATCAGTCGCTGTTTTTATCTTCTAAACGAAAGTTTACATTTTGTCGTTTAACACCAAAAATAACTTTTAACGTCATTTTTCGCGACCTTTTTACCGTTATTTCGTCATTAAGCTACCCCTATTACGACCCTGATATATCATGTATAGATACAAACTGACGAGGAATTGTAAAAACCTACCATCAATAGCTTTATTTTGTCGAGACTATGTGGTCGAGTGGTCTAGCGCAACGGACATAATGCAAGGCGATTTTGTACCAATAGCATGAGTTCAAATCGCTGCCAGAGAAGAAAATAATCTAATTTCACAAATATACTTATTTAACATTGTTGGGCTGTTATTCAGATGAGTC
Source organism: Mytilus trossulus (assembly GCF_036588685.1). NCBI lineage: Eukaryota > Metazoa > Mollusca > Bivalvia > Mytilida > Mytilidae > Mytilus > Mytilus trossulus. The sequence continues at coordinate 47,850,383 of NC_086385.1, read as the reverse complement.
AAATATGCATTGATATACCCTTTATAGCTTGTTGTTCGGTATGAGCCAAGGCTCCGTGTTAAAGGCCGTACATTGACCTATAATGGTTTACTTTTTTAAATGTTTATTTGGATGGAGAGTTGTCTTATTGGCACTCACAACACATCTTCCTATATCTAATTACATATATATTCCTAACAAAACTATCTGATTTGTATGATTTATTAATGTTTAAAGAATTATAGCACTAACATTAAAGATGAAACTTACACCACAGCATAGCTGGATAGACAGAGCTAAATGATAAATCTGTATTCTCATTTTCCAAAATCAAGATATAGGTTGGTGGTTCATTTTCTCCTGACATATTATGAAATTAATGAGTTCCGTCTGAAAAATTAAAAATAACATACTGAATTGCCATTGTAACATCTTTTTGTTAAGGTGCTCACTACATTTTGAAGTTGCACAAAAATCAACTTTTATTACATGATGACCGGTTTTTTCTCGGCCCTTGAAATCCTATTTGCCTGGCAATAAAGAAGATGTAATGGTTTGTGCAAATATTTGAAAAAACTAATTACCAGAGAAAAAAATGAAGATAAGTGTTTCCTCAATCAACAAATATACTTGCAATAATCATGAAAATAGAAAAATCAATGCAATATCTCACTTACCACAAAGTGTTATTATTCATAATACATTTACCTGAAAATATTCGGATATATTTGTAATATCACTATAAAACATTTAAGTACATTCATGATTAATTTGTTAATATTCCTCCTCAGGGTGTCAACCGCAGATTATTATAACATGTATCTGTACTACTATAAATAATATTGTCACGGAAAACAACATTGATAAACGTGTAAATAAAAGCAGCGCAATTATCATAGATTACTATCTACTGTAAATACTTATAGTACACGACTATGACATCATAAGCGCAGTAGTCAGTGTTATGATTTTGGCATGATTTATATCTAACCTTTTATGCTTTCAAAATTAAATTTAAGCCAATGATATTACAAAAAAATAGATTCCTACTCCGGCAGGCAAGGTTCATATCAATGGACTTGGCTATTTTATTTAAGATCCATTTTGTCTATTACTTCATCACGTTGATTTTATATATGTGTTACTTTCAACTTTTTGTTAGTTTTCATGTTTTTAAAATGGTGGCATTGAAAGTGCAAAGACTAAGTCAGTCAATACATTGTTTGTTTCATTTCCAAATTTGACATAGTCGAGTACATCATCATTGGGCCGATTTAACTTATAATTACATTCTTAAATCGAATACTACAGAAAGGTTATTTAGAAAAAAACTCTACAAATAAACTTATCAATGATACCAGGATTCAAATTGTGAAAGCTATGTGTATGCAAAAGACTTATCAGTGACAGTAAATAAAAAGGCGAAATACAGTTCGAAGCTGAAAAAAGTAAAATCACAAAAATACTTAACTCCGAGAAAAATGCAAACGGAAAGCCCCTTATCAAATGGAAAAATCAAATGATAAAGCACATGAAAATAAATGGACAACAACTGTCATATTCTTGACTTGGTACAACCATTTGAAAAGCATTAAGGACCAAAATATCTAAACAGTTTGACTTATTACAGCTGAGGTCATGTGTTCTCGGAAAAGAACATCCTTATCTTTTCTTTCGGTTAAAGCCAATTATTTGTAACAGTATATTTATGAGCATTGCCATCATGATCATTCATGTCAACACATGGGCCCTAATGAGTTATTGCATCTTATGTTCAGCCACCATGAATATCTTAATCGTTACAAGATCAACTATTTTCACCTTACCACATGCGTTCGAAATCAAATATTTCGAATATCAATTTATAAAAAAATAAATATCATGAACTTTCTAATTGTCATTTCCCATGAGTTAGTAGTGAAAATATCCTCTGCTACGTCGTAAGGTGATTTCATATCTCAAATAATGCACTTTCTCGTATATATGGAATATTTGACACATTTCCCATTTCCTTTCTCAATTTTATGTTCACATTCGACGGTCTTCATAATATTGAGGTGCATAAAATTTCAATCCTGGTATCTGTGAGTTTCCTTACATAGCAATATGACTGTTGTTTCCCAACCAGTAAGGATTACACTTCGACAAAGATATTTCTTCATTACGACAGCTAAATTTTAAAATCTAAATCTGGAAGACATTTTTAGGATGAAGCGTTTCAAATTTAGCTCTTGAAAATATATCAAGCTAACTTCTTTTATTCCACTTGTATTTTCAAAGACAAATGTATCTACTGTCTATTAAGCATTATTTAATCCAATTTTCTGTATTAAGACATCTTAAAACTATTGTCTGGTCGGTTGTCACTTGGAATTTTTTAAAGTTCATATGATTTTTAAAAAATCTTTAAATACATGTATTTCGTGACAGGTCAGACACACAAAATCCCCCACTTGTATTTGCACCTACCACAATAGACTGTTTTATAAAAATGTGTATTTTATTATTTAAAACTTGCAAAATAGCACAGTTTTAGTTTGTATACATTTATATTAAAATTAATTAAATATCCATTGAACGGTCCACAAACAGGATAGAATAAATAACAAAAAAAAACAGAATTGTTACTGAACATGCTGGAGGCTCTTAAATGATAATTGTCAACCAACACCAATCAAAAAACACTATACAAAAAATAATCCAAATCGAACCAGTAACAGATTTAGCTAGATACAAAGAATAAGTACGTTTGTTAACATTGTATCATCGTATCGTGTGATAACTACTGTTTTTACATTACGATAACTTTAAAGTCATGATCATACCTAGAATTCGAAAAAGTATATACATGTTCTACCATATATTCCATAAAAAAATAAAAAAAAAAACATTTTTTTATGTTATAAGAACTAAAAAATATTGGTATTATTGGTTTCATATTCCAAGGTTACAATTATAAATAACAATGAGTGCAACAGGAAAACGTGACAAAACATCTAAATTGAAAATAGATCTATCAAATAATTTATTGAAATGTAGCTGTGAAAACCTGAAGTTCGTACAATGGATGAACGCTAATTCAGACTTGCTTATAAATATGGACAAATACATGTGCTGGTTTGATAACAATAATGTAGTTCAATTGACAAATGTAAATGCAATTGAAAACCAACTTGAAAAGGAATGCAGCTCGTATACCACGTTAATTATTTGTATAGCTATGGGAATAACTATAGCTCTTCTCATTCTTTCTTCTGGATTGCTGTACAGGTTCCGATGGAGGCTACGCTATCTTTATTACATGACAAAACATAAGTATAAGGTATTCAAAAATATTCAATCTAACCCTGAGGAAACCGATTTCGTTGTGAGTGAAGTTATACCACACTTGGAACGAGGGAATAACCTAAAACTCTGCGTACATCAGCGGGACTTCGTTCCAGGAGAAGAAATTACACAAAACATTACGAATGGAATTCACCAAAGTAGGAGGACAATATGCATATTAACGCGATCATTTCTAGATTCTTACTATTGTATGTTTGAATTTAACATGGCAAGAATGGAGAGTATATATTCGCGAGAAGGACAGAATATTCTCTTTCTAATCTTCCATGAACAACTACGCCCGAAAGATCTTCCGTTAGTCATCCTTGAGTTAGTTCATAATCAATCGTACATCGAGTATCCAAATGATGAACAAGGGAATGTTGTGTTTTGGAAGAAAATAGCGGAATGTTTAGGTTCATTTGGTCATGAATAATAAAAACAAAAAAAATTGACCTTGACATTTTTTCAAAACGGTCAGTTTTAACTGAAATTTAATTGTATATGATATGTGTACATTCTTTTCTAATAAACAACAATACATCTCGAAAAAAAAACAATGTTGTTCTTGGTATTTTTTATTTAAGTTTTATAGTAATGCCTGTATATGTAACGCTTTTGAATTATTTATGACGTGAATGCTAGTTTTGCAGTTGTCTTCTTTTTACATCACGTATTCTGTACATTTTCATTTTATCCTTCCTCTATTTTGTCTGACTGAAATAAAACATTAAAGGTAAAACAAGGTTTGTTTAAATCAAAGTCAAAGACTACAAAGGTTCAACATACACATTATAGATATGAAAAAGAAGATGTGGTATGAATGCAAATGACATTATAGTTATTGTGATATGGTGACTCGATGATTAAAAAACGGGTACTTTTGGTTTTTTTTTTCAAGTCATGATTCATATAAACAATCATCGTAGATGTTGATGAAGAGCATTTACTAGATAATAATGGTATTCTATGCAATTTAAGCTGCGTTTTTATCGGGGGCATTATGTTGAAATGAAACTCTGCATTTTCTATGAAACTTAAGTTTTATTTATTGACCATAATTTTAGAAAACCGTGACCAGTGAAAAGGACGATGACATCGACAATCCAATGCAGCTTGTTCTCTTCTTTCCAATTTAATTATGTTCAATTCATCAGTGTGTTATGTATGTAGGCCAATTTTAAATCAGTCATATTCGTGTTGACTTGCCCCTTATCATAACGAATGTCAGTAATGCAAATATTGCTTTATTTATGAGTGAGATATACATTAAACGGTATATCAAATCAAAGTTTTTAACCAGCAAAAGCGAACTTCACTGGGGTTCTTGGGTCGTCTGCAAACGAAAACCAAAAATTAAAAATACCAAATCCCAAACTCTGTCAGGTCACAAACACGTATTTGTATATACGGGTATCAACGGGTCTATTATTGTTTTATCAGAGATTGTGTAGGTTATTCACGTATAAGTTGATCAAAATGTACATTTGTGTGTGAAAAGCACAGAAGGATATAGACTTATAGACATGAAGCATTGTTTGATACCATTCTATCACGGAAAACAATATCTTTTATGGCAATAATTTACTGTTTTTGAACATTCTTGTTTCAAAATGTAGTATATTTGGATATGCAAATATTCCATGCGTTTCACGGGTCGAAAAATCGATGTAGTTAATTGATTACTTCCATTAATTAGAATATGAATTGATGTTTTACATTCAACAGTTTAAATGGCGGGCTTTTAGAGCGTTGTTTAAAGTATGTTGTAGGATGCATTTTTACAAAAGACCTTACGATTGGAGGATTTCAGGAAAGGTATCATAAGTCATAGGTATTTGGGGTATTTTTTTCCGAAATCTGGTGGGTTTTTTTTTCTTTCTATCATTTCAATTATATTTTCGTTTCTCTGTACAGTATGCATATACAAATATATTATATGTTTGTTCATAGTTTTCAAGAAAACGCGTAATTAATTGTCCTATCACCAAGTCTTATTTAAAACAGTTCTTACAAAAGTCTTGTGTATTACTTAAAAGCCCGTCCGTTGTCAAAATAATATTCGGCTCCGTTATTTTAATTATCCTCCCAACATTACCCCATGGGAATAATCATTATGGGAGATGGACAATACAATTATGCATGGTACCTATAGAACACCGAGCCACGATGACTGAGTTATTTTAGAAGGACGAAAAGAGGTATTCTCATTGAATAGTAAAGATGCAACAATGAAACAGTTTTGACACTGCTTAACTTGCATGACACATCTCTTGACAAGTTTTAAGTTGATGAATGTATCATTAGTTCAGTAGCTCTGAAGTTTTGTACTGCCACATGAAAGACACTGTGTTATATTATAACATCCTTCATTTGAATATTCTCAAAGAAAATTTCTTTTAAAGTTATATCTACTAAATTATATCTCAAAATTGATCAACGAAATTTGTCCGGCATTTAGGTATTGTAAAATTTCCTAGAACCATCACTATTTGGAATCGGTTTCATGTGAAAAGTAAAATCATAAAAGTACTGAACTTCGAGAATAATTAAAAAGTCGAGTGCCCTAATTCAAGTGCCCGAGTGACAAAATCATACGAATGGATAACAACTGTCATATTCCAGACTTGGTACAAGCATTTTTTTAGGTAAAGGGTGGATTGAACCTAGTTTTATAGCTTGCTAAACCTCTCATTTGTATGACAGTCGCATCAAATTCCATTACATTAAAATGATGCGTGATTAAAACAAACAGACATATTAGGTAAAGATGTCAACAATAGGGATACAGCATTCACCATTATGCTATAATCTTAATCAATAAAAAACAAAACAAAGAAGGACAAAATAGCATAAAGACAAAGCATATTAGCAAAAATCAAAGACAAGAATACACAAATTTACCATAGTACAATAACACAACGACGGGATGCAGAGCCACGTCACAAAAGAATCAAAGGAACACAATCAGGCATATAGAGCAAGCAATATTAAAATATTCAAATTATATATTGACTTTGGCGTATAATCACGCGTTTCACGTCGGACTGTAAACATCACACATATAGATATATAAAATAATTATGTTGTTCAAAGTATGAAAAAATATATAGTCTATAGTATATAAGTATTTTATGCGTATCTTTTGCAGAATATAAATTACAAGTTTACGTATCCTTCGTTTTGCCTGTCTATACGCTTATTGTGTTTTTCTTCCAAAAAAAGAGCCACGTCATTATGTATAAAAGAAACACAAAAGGGCATACAGACAAAGCATAAGCAAATATGAAAGACCAAAATATAAAAATTACAATAGAACAATAGCACACAAGCGGAATTTCGAAGTACAGAGCCACGTCATGTGTATCAAAGAAACATAAATGGTCACACGGACAAAGCAAAACTGAAAAACAATACAAACAATACGATGATGGGATGCATACATGTAAATATATAGCCACGTCAACATGAGTTCACCAAAAACAAGGAAAACAGTAATTATCTGCCTGTTGGTCGGGTTGTTGTCTGTTTGACACATTCCCCATTTCTATTTTCAATTGTTTTAAGGTAATATTCAAAAAAACTAATAAAAGAACACTATAACACTTATTAAGATGATACACAACGTAAGTACACAGAACCCATACTCCAAGACAATCGTCTATTATTTGTGAAGTTGGTGCGGAATATTTATCATTAAGGTCTTGGAACCTTGTGATGATTTTTTTAGAAAAAGGACGAGACGTCCATAAACTTCCTGCTCAGACACTGGTGATGTTTTACAAAGGCGGAGTACCAGCTGCAAGTTCTTGAATACCGAATAAGTTCGGAAATGTATATCCCATATGCAGGTAAAGTTGGTATATTGCTTCTAAGTTGCATTTTGGGGGAAATTGATAATTTCAAAATTAGAATCGTCTCGTTTGTCATAATTTAATATATGAAACAGAAATGAGATTTTGAACTGGAAGTTAATATACTAGTTAAACAATCTGTATTGATGGTGGGAAGACCATCTATGTACAATTTTTGTTTAGTTGATCTCATAGTTTTTTCCCTCATTATATATCGATTGGTGATTGTTTTGGTCACCGTAAAAGCGTGAGAAAGGAAATATTGTTTTTGAATTATAAATTCAACAAGGAAATTGTAATTATCTAAGGTCAACAGTTTAAATAATACCAAAATGTGTTTATTTATACGTAGATTCGTGTGTTAAAGCACAAAAGAGCGTTCTTCAAGCATCGACTGATACCAGTCAATCAAAAGTAGGTATGTTTTACATGTATATAGAATATTGTAAACTGTTTAAAATATTGATGTTTGTATATGTGTGTCTGCAATTATTTCATGCATTTTACGTATAGGAGAGTCGATTTTCAGATTAAAAATGAATGTATTGTTTCCTTACTTTATCATATCTTTCAGTTTATTTTCGATTTATTAGTTTGGCTGTCCCAATGGTATCTTTCGTCCCTCTTTTTAAATAATCGTTCGCTTATCTACTTAATAGTGGAACATTACAAAATTCATCTAAACGTTTATTTAATGCAACGTTTATTTGAACCCCTGTTTATTTCACATGACCCCTTTTATACCATCACTTTTTAAAAATGGTAAAAATCCCAATCAACCACTAACCAATCGACGATTCTTCCGAAACAAACAGACCATGGTGTAAAAAAACATGCACCAATCTGTAGAAACTATTTTGTGTTGAACATGTAGTTCTTTCCGGATTTTTTTTTGTTTTATGTTCTTTTCTTAGGTTAGTTACAAAGGTTACTCCCAACTGATTGCTTCATTTCGTTACAGTTATCTAATAAACTACTCGATGTGCCCTAAGGTTGTCTAAAAGTAGTGATATATTTTTAAGTGTGATACCTTCATGGCTTTGTTTCTTAATTCTCAATTCCAATATGGCGTGCTTCATTCGCTTTTGGAATAAAGCAATGCTCTAAATCGGATAAAACTAGTTTCACATGCGTATATTGACTAGTGCAGAACATTTAATTCAAAATTAACATGTATTTAGAATATTTGATTAAACTTAAAACACTTCCGACCTCTTAAATGATGCACATTATGTTACTAATTCATTAATTATGACTGTAAAATGTAGCATTTCGAAATTGACATAGATAGGACAATTGTGGCGTTCGTGCTGGCTGTTCAAACTTCTTCCTCTGAAAAATCACATTGCCGCTCGTTTGCTTGTTTATAAACAAAAAGGGAAGGTTCCTTGAAGAGCCTACTCAAACGCTCTATTCTGATACAAAGCGGACAAAGTAATTACCTTTATTGTCCTAATCAGTATCAAAATAATTCTAATTCATTCGCTGTGTGAATAAACCCATGCTCTAAATCCAATGAAACTAGTTTGTACATGCGTATATTGACTACTGCAGAATAATCAATTTCATCAATTTAACATGCATTTAACATGTTTAATATAGTTGATCAAACTTAAAACACTTCCAACCTCTTAAATAATGCACATTACTAATTCATTTATTAAGACTGTAAAGTGTTGCAATTCGAAATTGACATATTTGACCATATTTGCCTGTTCAAACTCCTCCCTCTACTGTTCGGGCAAAAATACCCACGAATATAATGCCTACCCATGTGCAAACTACAATAAAGTATAGCTTGCATCAATAATTTCTTAATTGTTATCAGCTGATCATCGTTAAAGAATTTCACTCAATCCGGATTTAAGGGGGCGTTGTTAACTTGCAATTTCGTTGTTAACTTGCAAGAGTTCGTGCTACGTGTTGAAAAAATTGATATAAAGAACAGCTATAAATCCGATGTTCCTTAATTACTTATGTCCTGTGTCTTTTGTGTTTATTAGTTTTGTGTCAATCGTGAATGGATACCTCATACGCTATCTGTATTATTTAGTACAAACAACACATGGTCTACTTAAACTGACAACATATGAGGGGTAAAGCCTGTTGTTCATGGATAAAAAAAAAAGCTTTGTATAAAGTATCTATTCATGTTACTATGCTTATTTTGTGTAATGTAATTAGGTCTTTCCACTTTTCTGTGGAAAGACCTATTGTTTTTCTTCTGATTATTTTTTTTTTCTTCCGCCTAATTTTGTTCTTGCGATAAACATTTGTTTCGCAATATGTCGCTTAGATATTTGGTATATGATATCGAACAGTTTATGCGCTTTTGAAATTTACCCTGCGTAAACGAATACTTTTCTTTGTAGGAGTTATCTCCCCAAACACTGTTTTCCTTGTTATCGCATCTCCTTCGCAACCGTTAAAGATTATGACAAATTAATTTTACAAAATTGCTCGTTATATCCTTCGCATTTGTCCTATTTTGACCGAAGCGATATGACCGCTCCATATGAGAGTTATTTCCCCTTATGCATCTGATATAAGTGATATGAATTTCTATCTTATAAACCATAAGTGATAGAGACCTAGGATCTTTTGATTTGAGGTCCTTGGTCCCAAAAAATGAAAATTAGGTCAAGGTCAAAGGTGAAGGTCATATTCTAATATTTGAATTTGGCTTATTTTCACTTATATCCAAAGACTGTTTAAGATATCAACAAATTATTTTTACTAAATTGTTAGTTGCGACATGTCTTAAGATGTAAATTTTGATTGCAAGCGTACGTTGAATGTAAAAGGGAGTGTTCTCCCCTCTTGTATTTAAAGATACGCGTTTGGTGATATAATTCATTAACTAAATATAATTAAGACCTATGATCTTTTGATTTGAGGTCCTTGGTCCTTGGTTTATGACCTTGAAATTGATCTCAAGGTCATAGCTTAATTTGACGTTCTAGATTTTGACCTTTGCTTTTATTCTATATGTATACATGATAAAGATATACAACTTTTAGAAAAAGGTATCAAACCATTTAACCTTGAAAAAAACAACCGGAAGTGACTTTTTGTAAACCGGAAGTAGCTATTTTTTGTACTTTATTAACATAAAAGTATATAGAACCAGATATTCTTAAAATCAGTGTCAAGTAAATATTCAAATATAATCGGAAGTAACATTTTTCAAACCGGAAGTAACAAATTATCTCCCTTATTTAAAAAAAAATGTATGGAAACAATATATTTTTGGAATCAGCTTACTAGAAGCTATCATTTGACGATTGAAATGACATTTTAAACTTAGTTTCACAACTTTTCATATCAAAATGCATTGTTTTGATGGAAAGACCTTCAATTGTTCTCTGAACAATTGGTTTTTAATTGTAATTAAGTTTTTATCATTGTAATTGTTAGGCAAAGTATGATAATTATCAAAAGTTTGTTTATTCTTTAAAGGTATACATCCTTATTATTTTATTTTGAAATAATATTCAATAAAAATATTTTTTTATTTATTCTAGAATCTGTGCTGCACTACTTTTTGGAATTTTGGATCCTAAATGCTTTTCAACTTTGTACTTGTTTGTCTTTACAAATATTTGAACGAAGTTGAAGAGCATTGAGGACCAAAAATTCCTAAAAGTTTTGCCAAATACAGCTAAGGTAATCTATTCCTGAGGTAGAAAGCCTTAGTTTTTCAAAAAATCAAAGTTTCGTTAACAGTTAATTCATGATTATGAACATATCAACTAAAAGGATCTTACATACCACTTTAATCGTTTGTGTAACAAAAAGAATCAATACAGCTTTAATTATTCTTTTTGCCGGGTTGAGGTTCAGATTTCGATGGAAGCTACGTCATCTGTCATATGACTAGACATAAATACAATGTTTTCAAAAGTATTCAATCAAACCCTACTTACAAATACGATACGATGCGTTTATATCATATGCAAATGAAGAAACCGATTTCTTTGTGAAAGAAATTAATCCAAATTTAGAATGACAACATGAAACTCCGTGTACATCAGCGGAATTTCATACCAGGAGAAGAAATTACACTATTAACAACGGAATTCACCAAAGTAAGAAGATAATATGCATATTAACGCAATCATTTCTAGATTCATACTACTGCATGTTTGAATTCAACATGGCAAGAATGGAGAGTATATATACAAGAAATGGTCAAAATATTCTCTTTCTGGTCGTCTATGAACAACTACGCACTAAAGATCTACCGTTAGTTATCCTTGAGTTAGTTCAGAAGCAATCTTATATCGAGTACCAAAATGATAAACAAGGGAATGTTGTTTTTGGGGAGAAAATAGCAAAATCTTTACTTGAAATTAGATAATATAAACGGAATAGCCTGACAAGGTGTTTGTCAACAGTAAATTGTGTTTGACAGTTTTTCACCTTGAAAAAATCTAAAAAATGGATGTGATCTTTAATCCAATGCTTTTAGACATATCTTTGATATATAACACAAATGAATTTTTGTTTGTATAAATGCTAATGACGGATAAAAAGATGCTGATGTACACGTGGCACTCGTCGAAAGCAGAACGGATCTGTTGTTTTCCAATATGACTTGTTGCATGAATAAAATATGGTTTTATTTAGGACTACCAAGTTTTAATTCAGACTTCTTTAGATAGCTAAAGTACTTTAAATTGAAGCATTTATTATTGCATTTCTTTTTAATTCTTTATTATTGTAATGAATATTTACAATTTCTAGATTTGCATTAAAAAAATCATAAAATTTTAGATAAAATCGTAATAAAAATATTTTATTAAATTTCAGAGCCTGTGCTGTTTAATGGACATGAAGAAGATTCCAAAGTTATTCACTGTCTCGTTCTATTTTATATACTGCGTATCAACTATACAAACAAACATACATACAGAGAATGTATGCATATTTGACCAGCGGTGTAGATGTTATTTTCCAAATCTCAAAATATTTTGTAATCACAAAAATATCACTGATAACAACATCCCTCATTTCCCAACATCTGTAAAAACTCTTTCACTTGACTTTAATTTGATAGAAATCATTCCCCCAACAACATTTAATCATTTAAATAATTTAACCGAATTAGATTTATCTTGGAATCGATTAGTATATCTAGAAGAAGGGACTTTTGACGGTCTATTGAGTCTTCGGAACTTATATCTCAAAGGAAGTTATTTGAATTTCAGCTTGAAAATTCCAAATAATATTTTCAAACCATTGGTGTCATTAACATATTTGAATATAGCGTACAATAGTTTAGCAACAGTCAATTATTCATATACCACTATACCAGGGATTTTAATTTCCCATCTATTTCGATTACAAGATATAGAAGTAGATGCAAGACGTAACCGATTAGTGTTTAATTTTCAAGACGGATACAGAAAATTAACGCATCTTAAAAGGTTGATAACCGGCTATTGTCGTTTGTCTTCTGTAACTAACACAACATTTTTTAATCTGCCCTATCTTGAGCATATTGAAATGAAAAACTGTAAAACGATTGCATATGAACGTTGGACATTGCGAAATGGAAAAAAGTTACGATACGTAGACATTTCTTATAATAATTTTTCAACCGCTGGTCTTTACAATCTGATGACAGATTTGAATTTCAATCTTGGGTTGAAAGTTTTGAAAATGACAAACTCTTTTCGAGATGTGTATACCTTTATGCCTCAATATTTTTCTCTTCTTTTAAGTAAGACACAAATTGAAGAAATTTATGCAGATAATAACAATTTCGTAGAAGCTTTTGGTAACGAAGAATTTTTCATGCTACCTTCTACATTGAAAGTGTGCGATTTTGCAAATAACAGACTTTTGAAGTTCCATTTTGGTATGCCCTTCTTGTTGATATTAAACTTACGGAATAATTCGCTAGGTGTGTACCTTTCGACAAAAAGATACACAAATTCCAGCAAGACTTACCTACGAGAAGTTGATCTATCTTTCAATTCTATTCAGGATTTATCTTTCACTGTATTTCACGGACATGTAAATACAATCAAGATCAATCTTAGCAACAACAAAATATCGGATCTCACTTTCGATCTTTCTCATCTCATTAGTTTAGAAAAACTTGATCTATCTTGTAACAACATCAATGGAATAACTTCGCAAAAATCTATGGATACATTACATAAAATCTCGAAAACATCAAAGCTGAAAATTGACCTGTCAAATAATTTATTAAAGTGTAAATGTCAAAATCTACATTTCCTACAATGGATGGAAGCAAACTTGGATATGTTCATAAACAGCAATAATTACATATGCCAGGTTGATAACAATGACGTAGTTCATTTGACAAATGTTCAAAAAATAATTAAACAACTTGAGAAGGAGTGCAGTTCGTATACTATGTTAATCATTTGTATAACAATGGGAATAATTACTGCTTGTATCACCCTTGCTGCTGGATTGATGTTCCGATTTCGATGGAGGCTACGTTATCTGTATTATATGACAAGACATAAATACAATGTTTTAAAAAATATTCAATCTAGCGATACTTACAAATACGATGCATTCATCTCGTATGCAAATGAAGAAACCGATTTCGTTGTGAATGAAATTATACCAAACATAGAAAGTGATGACAACATAAAACTCTGTATACATCAGCGGGACTTCGTTCCAGGAGAAGAAATTACACATAACATTACAAATGGAATTCACCAAAGTAGGAGGACAATATGCATATTAACGCGATCATTTCTTGATTCATACTATTGCATGTTTGAATTTAATATGGCAAGAATGGAAAGTATATATTCCAGAGATAGTCAAAACATTCTCTTTCTGATCTTCATTGAACAACTCCACCCTAAAGATCTACCGTTAGTCATTCTGGAGTTAGTTCATAGCCAATCTTACATTGAGTACCCAAATGATGAACAAGGAAATGTCGTGTTTTGGGGTAAAATTAAGGACGCCATAGCTTGATCTTCATTAACTCAAAACTTTGAAAACGTTTCTTGTAACAGTAGACTTTCTTACAACTGATTTTAAAATGGGAAGGGTAACAAGTGTGACAGAAAACGGATCATTACCAGTATTGAATATGCTTGCTGTAAATTCCTATAAATACTGGGTAATACTGGTTAATATTTGCAAATACTGGTCGATTGAATTTTTGAGTGGACATTACTATAAAAACTATTTAATACAAGGGGCTTTTTTCACACAAAAAATATAATGACTAAAATTGATCTGTAATGCAGGGTCAGGTGCTGGCACATTTTCTTGAAACTCATTTGTAGCCTGGTTATCTTCGACAAGTTTGGAACTGTCTCTTTAAGATAGGTTTAGACTGCATGGTTTTGGACTAACTGAAATATTGCAATCATTTAAACTGGGTTTTTTTTAACATAGTTTTGAAGATACAAATGTAATCTTGAGGTATCTGTTTTATAGTGATATGATATATGTGCAGGTTAAAAAGTTTTTGGTTTATCCATAAATCACAGAAACCATAAAAGTAAAGATCCTTTACAATTTCCTTGTCGGTACTTAGAAACTTTTTTTCTTACAGTTGTATTTCCAAAACTATCTAATTGTTTCAAGGGGGCTTCCAATACCACTCTACTTTACAATTTTGGTATGGCAATATCTATTGCGGGCTTTTGTTTGAGTTTTTAACATTATACAACTTGCATGCTTGGCCATGTGATCGGCTATTAAAGACCTGTTATTGTAAATACTTGTAATTTTATTTGCTTGTAAAATCATACATCTTCAATGAAAAAAAAAGAAATTTACCTATATGAAAATGTAAAGTATACAATAGAATAACCTCTTTAAACTAAATTAGTGATCAGTAATGTTAAAAATTAATTTAACGTATTAATATCATTTATTCGAATAAATGACTCATGCAAAAGGAAAAAGCTAAAATATTTCCTTCTTTTTATCATGTTTTCACTTCAATAAAAAGGTATAATTCATTTTCACGTTAATAAACTGTTATAAATTACCACCATGACAAATCTTAATCGACAAGTATTTTGCATTTATAACCACATGAAGAATAATGTCCCGGGTGTTAAATATAACCTTGATGTGTTCAAAGATTAAATGTCATGAACACAAAATAGCTGTTACCTTTGAAATTTTAGTTACTCTTAAACATTACAAATATGTTTCTTAAACTGAGTATCGAACTTCATCATGCAAAGTTTAACTTAAAATTTAGGTATACTGTTATGTCCCTCTTGGTCATGCAGATCTTAATGATTCTCAGTTTTTTCTACATTCTAGGCTTTGAAATGGTTAGGTTGTTTATTGCAGTACTGAAATATTCATTCATTTGGATGATTTTGGTTTTTTTATACATGTATTAAATAATCTTATTAATCGCGTTTATTGGATGAAACGTTTCTTGTCCAATCTAGTGAAAAGATACATCTATTGCAAATGTATAAATTCATCGAATATGAGACACCAATATGTTCAGGTTATGTGATATACAATGAAGACTATAAGAAACATTTGTTCTGCTATAATCATTAAATGTACCGGTGAAAATCAGTGTTGTCTACGGATAACCTGTAAACTCTACAGCTTACAACATAATGTTCTCCATACATTATTAACCGTCTTTTTTTATTCGTGTGAATATGACAAATGCAACTGGAACATTCAGATTATAAACCATGAACCACGGCTTCTTCCCATTTCAATCGGTATGAAACTAAAATGGTTGCAAATCTCCTCTTTAGATTTTTTTAAAAAGCATAGAAATCAACTTAAATATTTTGAAGTATTTTTAAACATATTTAAAACATCAATAAAATCATATACTGGTACATAAATAGTCTTTATCAAATACTGGTAATTGAACATTTGAAAGGCGAAACTGTTTTACTATTAATAATGGTTAATTATCCTAATAACATGTTCATGTGCATTTCCAAAGCCAGGAATATCGTTAAATGTTACCTAATTTCGTCGTGCATTTTGTCTTTTCACATGTTCCCCACAGTTGTAACAATAAGGTTTCTTACAGAAATACGGAAACTATCATTATTCTAACTGCATTTATTTATACTTTGTCTGAAATTTAGCTCAACAATGATAAATCTGCAAATTTGGTATAGTAAATCTGTTTTTGTCTGTCATTAAGGTTGATGAATTATCTTACCATGCAATAGCATTAATATAACTTCTTTATAAACTTTTATATATGTAACAACAGACGTTCTCCATCGGAATACCTATAGATAAACAAGGAAGACATCATAAAATTAAGAATGGAAACGGGGAATGCGTCAAAGAGACAACAACAGGACCTAAAAGCAGAAAACACCTTAAGGCCACCAAAGGGTATTCAACACAGCGAGGAAATCTCGCAGCAGGAGGCGGGCTTCAGCTTACCACTTAACATTAATGTATACTTGTTCAGCGAAAATGAACGTCACACTGAACTCCGAAACATATAAATGAATTAAAAAAAAAGATAAAAAAAAAAGAGCGAAGGCCAGAGATTCCTGACTTTGGATAAATCTACATCTAATATGTTAGCATATGTTTGTTCTTTAACGGGAATTGATTTTTGTCTCGTCTTTCGTTTTGTGTCATGGCGTTGTCAGTTTCTCTTTGATGTATTAATTCATGTAGGTATTTTCCCTTTTTCTTTATTTATTCTTTAAAATTGAAATAATCAATAAAGATAAGAATTTCTATATATTTCTAGAGACAATCCGGGTAAACTTATCAATACTTTAAAGAAACTTATTCTAAAAGGTTACCAACACCATAATCAGATCTTCAAATATTGTTTGTATTGATATAAATAGTTTTTTTTATTATGAGTAAACTGACATTATACATAAATACAGGTGATATACACATATGTACATTTGCACAATGACGTTTTTCTGAAACTGTTACTGACGTCTTTAAACTACGTTCATTTGATGTTGGATGTGTACTGATTGACATTTTAGTCTAAGATACATTATATTTTTAAAACTTGCTATTGACTTTAAATTATATAGTTGTCAGTAACTGCGAGTACTGTCATATCTGTACTTTGAGTCTTCCTTGCATGTATGAATTCCCTGCTGGGTGGTTTTGTATGTTTGTAAAAAAAAATGTTATGAATTACTAGTATGCCGTTAGTTTTCTCTCTCGAATTGTTTTATATTTTTCATGTCGGGGCCTTTTATATCCGACTTTATTGTATGGTTTTGCATTGTTGAAGGCAGTATGATTGCCTATAATTGCATACTTCCACTTCTTTTTAACTTTGGTGGATAGCTGTCTAATTGGCAACTGTACCGAATGTCCTTATGTCTATCTAAATAATTATTCAAGTATCCAAATTGATACCAAAATATTTAAAAAATTCAAAAGTCCCAGTAAGCCTTCACTTGTATGAACTTTCTTCCAGTGGTACTTTCCCATTCATCAGTTTTTCATATTAGACGTAAATATTGAAGAAAAAACTATTCAAAATGTTAAGCTGTTCGAATTCGTCACATTTCTGCAAACGCCTTTTTTCGTTAGAGGTAATGTGGATATTAATCTAAACCAAGAGGTTGACAGATTTCTTCTTAAAGGACCGTCATGTCAACAAGCACACTTTAGATAATTCAGAAAGTAGGAATGAATAGTGTTGACCAATGCATAGATTAATGTGACGATAACTATGCATGTAAAGATTGTAAATTGAAGGCTCTTAGGGTTAAAAGTAAGATCTAAACGAAGAATGACAAGTATTAAGTTGATTAGTGCAAACATACAAGCAGCAACTTGTTTTAGTTTAGGATTAAATCTACGTATTACAGAGGGAATTTCAATATGTTTTGATCAGTGTATAGGCTAAATACGTGATACAAATTAATATAGACAGATATTTTACATGTCATGGTTAGAACGACTTGCTTAGTCTGTACTTGGTTAAAAGTAAAATAACAAATATATACCGAACTCTGAAGAAAATTCTAAACGGAAAGTCACTAAGCGAATGTCAAAATCAAAAGCTCAAAGACATAAAAAAAAAATTGATTACAACTGTCATATTTCTGACTTGGTACAGGCATTTTCTTATGTAGAAGATGGTGAATAAAACATCGTAATTTTGTTTAAATGCTTCGACTGTTGATAGTCTTCAATATGTTTACAGACGTACAAGCCTCTAATTAATATAACTTATTTCAATTCAAGTTCATGATGATATTTCAATTGTTATCAATGTTGTGTTTGAAACGTGTTTTTGTTGTTTTCCAGAGCCATAGTATTAAACTTATACTTTTCACTCAACTATTTACCTTCGGGTAACTGCGGACATTTTGACCCTGATTTCCAAATAAGTTTGTGATGTTTTTTTTTATATTTCATATGTAATGCCAATCCTTTTGGTAGCTTGACTGTTCAGGTTGTTTATTGTTGATTTTATTATAACAATACATTTGATTTAGATATGTAATAAGAAAGTTTTGGCGTACGTTCACTGGTATAAGCCAACACACTTTGTGACCGTTTCATGTCATGCTACTATGGGATATGTGTTATTTGTTTTATTTTGCCTTTGCGTGTACAGCTTTTCTTCAGAATAATCGGTTGTTAGCGGTTTGTGGGTTTTGATAAGATGTGCAACATGTTTGTTAATTATAGAATAACTAATCGAAGAATTCAAATAAAGAAAAATATTCAACGAGTGACCGAACAACACATTAATTGACGAATGCGAGTAGTTATTCTTTTTATTACATTGGAAAATGGCTTTTTATGAAATTAAAGTAGAAAATGTAAGGAACTATATCTTTTTCTACGCATTAACAAATTTGTTTTGAGATGCGACGTCATCGACAACGTCTTGACAACGCCTATTGTTGTATAACGTCAGAGGAGTGAAATAACCACGTTTATTTCACATGTAAAATTATCGGTTTTTATTTCACTGGGAAATCAATGTAATTCATTGCAACCAATGTAATAATTCGTGTTATCCTTTTTGTAAATTATATGTTGATTAAACCTAATTTTACAGGTAGGGTAACCTCTCACTTGCATGACAGTCACATATGTTCAATCATATTGACAACAATGTGTGAAAAACACAAATACACATAATGTGTAACAATGTAAAAACTAGGGATGCAGCAGTCATTATTGTGATATAATCTTAATCACTATAAAATTAAAAACAGATTATTTATGTACGTAGCAAGTAACCTATTTTTGTATATTCAATTTGTATGGCCTTGCTGATTTAAATTTAAAGATCATTTCCTTTCCCCACGTCTTATGATAGACAAAATAATTAACAATTCAAACATATCTCTGTCGCCGACAAATACGGAAATCACGAGAGTAATTAAAATTAGATTGTTTAATTGAGAACAATTTGAAGGTCGTTCATACCAACAATTCACATATTTTGATACCAAAGTTGAAATGTACTTTCTAGTGTTATTTATTGAATTAATTTCCATTTTTTAAAACAGTACAATAGTTTGAAGTAATTATACCGAATATATCATTATCAAGTAATTTTAATTATACATGGGTCAATATATACACTAAGTCTTGGACATAAATTAGCCCATTTAATGAATTCTTTAATTTAGGTAAATAAATCAAATTACCGAACGAATGTTAAATTCTGATGCAAATAAGAAAACAAATCGTTCCATGTTATTTGAGAACTACAAACACACATAATCATGACACATTTGTATATCTAAATATATTTACACAACAAAAATTACAAACAGTAAACAAAATAAATGATTTAATTTGAAAAAAAAATATGTTGCCTTTTCCCTCGCCTTTATGGTGGACAATACAATTAACAATCCACACATTACACTGTCGCGGTCAAATAAGGAAATAACCCCACGGAAAGCAATTATAATCAAATTGTTTAATTGAGAACAATTTAAAAGTTTTTGCTATATAAATATCAATGGCCGGTTTAAAATTTTATTTCTGGTGTTAGATAAGAGCTAAAGGTTTTCCCTTTTTTTTTTTTGCTTAACATTAGGGAGATGATTTACTTCTTTTGTTAGCGGTTTGTGGGTTCTGATGAGATGTGCAACATGTTTGTTAATTATAGAATAACTAATCGAAGAATTCAAATAAAGAAAAATATTCAACGAGTGACCGAATAACACATTAATTCACGAATGCGCGTAGCGCATGAGTTAATTTTCAGTGTTGTTCGGTCACGATATTTGAATTCTTTGATTAGTTATTCTTTTTATTACATTGGAAAATGGCTTTTTATGAAATTAAAGTAGAAAATGTAAGGAACTATATCTTTTTCTACGCATTAACAAATTTGTTTTAGATGCGACGTCATCGACAACGTCTTGACAACGCCTATTGTTGTATAACGTCAGAGGAGTGAAACAACCACGTTTATTTCACATGTGAAATTATCGGTTTTTATTTCACTGGGAAATCAATGTAATTCATTGCAACCAATGTAATAATTCGTGTTATCCTTTTTGTAAATTATATGTTGATTAAACCTAATTTTACAGGTAGGGTAACCTCTCACTTGCATGGCAGTGACATATGTCCAATCATATTGACAACAATGTGTGAAAAACACAAATACACATAATGTGTAACAATGTAAAAACTACGGATACAGCTGTCATTATTGGTTTATAATCTTAATCACTATAAAATTAAAAACAGATTATTTATGTACGTAGCAAATAACCTATTTTTGTATATTCAATTTGTATGGCCTTGCTGATTTAAATTTAAAGATCATTTCCTTTCCCCACGTCTTATGATAGACAAAATAATTATCAATTCAAACATATCTCTGTCGCCGACAAATACGGAAATCACGAGAGTAATTAAAATTAGATTGTTAAATTGAGAACAATTTGAAGGTCGTTCATACCAACAATTCACATATTTTGATTCAAAAGTTGAAATGTACTTTCTAGTGTTATTTATTGAATTAATTTCCATTTTTTAAAACAGTACAATAGTTTGAAGTAATTATACCGAATAAATCATTATCAAGTAATTTTAATTATACATGGGTCAATATATACACTTAGTCTTGGACATAAATTAACCCATTATATGAATTCTTTAATTTAGGTCAATAAATCAAATTACCGAACGAATGTTAAATTCTGATGCAAATAAGAAAACAAATCGTTCCATGTTATTTGAGAACTACAAACACACATAATCATGACACATTTGTATATCTAAATATATTTACACAACAAAAATTACAAACAGTAAACAAAATAAATGATTTAATTTGAAAACAAAATATGTTGCCTTTTCCCTCGCCGTGATGGTGGACAATACAATTAACAATCCACACATTACACTGTCGCGGTCAAATAAGGAAATAACCCCACGGAAAGCAATTAAAATCAAATTGTTTTATTGAGAACAATTTAAAAGTCTTTGCTATATAAATATCAATTGCCGGTTTAAAATTTTATTTCTGGTGTCAGATAAGAGCTAAAGGTTTTCCTTTTTTTTTTTGCTTAACATTAGGGAGATGATTTGCTACTTCCGGTCTGAAAATATCACTAAAAGTGCATATGACAATTAACTGTACACCGACTCCTAAAATGTATTGTTCTAGATACATTAACATTGTATTAAAATAGTGTGTTTATTAAATGTCACATACGTTCTCCTTTTTAAGGTCAAATGTCTTTCAACTATAAACAACGTTGAAATTTAAAGCATCATGATGGATTTTTTTTAAATATTCGAATGGAATTAATGTATATCAATGTTTCAGATTGGATGCGTTAAACGTAAAAATGTTATCTTCGCTTCTCTAACAAAAGAAGCCGATATTTGAATTCTGGGATGTATTCTCATGTTATTTATAAAAAAAGAAAGTCAGCAAATCACATACGTTTTTCACCTATGAATCTTCTTTTTGACAACTTTTATTACATTCTGAGGCGGACAAGAGGTCAGATAACGCCCGATGTTTACCTTTGATGTCGAAAGCATACATATGACATCACAAAGTAATGGCACAAAAGAAGAAATCATCTTCTCGCGGAATTTTCGTTTAATGGAATTGTACACTGAAATAATGAATGTAATTGAATGATTTGTTTAATTTTCATTAGAATATATATAAATGTATTAATACGCGTCGACAGGTTAACTAAATTTGCTAGAGTAAAACTACATATATATACCGATGGACGTCCGCAAAGCTTCAAATAAAATACGGTTATCACTTTAATGTAGTTGAAATAGCAGATTTGAAACGTGACTGCCATGTTCGTTTTACATTTATGACTTGAAGGATTTGCCGTATTTACATGTTTTCATCATTTTATGTGATATTATTAGGACAAGATTTTGGGGTTTAATATGCAAATTGACTACTTCTAATTCAACTGGATGATAAAAACCATAAACATGCGAAATAAAGGCAACGATAGTATATCGCTGTTCAAATTCATAAATCGATTGAGAAGACAAATATCGGTTACAAACTTAAAACTAGGGTAAAAATCAACAATAAGAAGGAAGCAATGGAACAACAGAAACTTTACACCGAAGGCAAACGCCAACATACATAGAAACGAACTATTTGATAACAACTGATTGGATGGCAATGAGAGTAAAATTCTCTATCTACCTGTCTTTAACAAAGGATGTCAACATCTTGAATACCGGAATGTAATGACTAATAATACATTAAAAACTCAACGTTTTCACTGAGAATTCATCTTTTAATAAACTGAATTACATTCTGACAGGAAATGAAACCGGAAAACGCACGGTGTTCTAGTCTGAATGATGGAAGCATACATATGACGTCACACAGATGAGAAGACAAAGAAAAAACATTATTTCTCGGCATTTTCATCTAATGAAAAAGTTACACCAAAATATTGAATAATTTGTTTAATTTGCATTAACATAGAGATAACTGTTTTGTATTTGAAGCTTTGTGAACGTCCATCTTTTCAAGGTAAACTCAATTTGCGATTAATGTTTTATGTTGATCAGATAAAACAGATGTAAAATATACAGAGTACATTATTTCAGAATAACAATTGTGAAACTATCATACAACAAATGAATAACTCAATCGCATTATATATACAGGCAATACTTTAGAGTTTAAATCACATGTACCACGTACTACATTGTTTTTGTTCAGATGTCACGTGGCTTATTAGAAACGAAAGTACACATACCATATACACTTAAATTTCAAACAAAGTTGACTGTTTGGTAAAAATGCCAAGCTAAAGTAATCTTTTTTCAATTATTCAGATGAACCTAACGATTCCGCTATTTTCCTCCAAAACACAACATTTCCTTGTTCATCATTTGGGTACTCGATATACGATTGTTTCTGAACTAACTCAAGGATGACTAACGGCAGATCTTTTGGACGCAGTTGTTCATAGAAGACCAGAAAGAGAATGTTTTGACCATCTCTGGAATATATACTTTCCATTCGTGCCATGTTAAATTCAAACATGCAATAATACGAATCAAGAAACGATTGGGTTACTATGCATATAGTGAACCTACTTTGGTGAATGCCATTGGTAATGTTTTGTGTTATATCTTCTCCTGGAACGAAATCCCGCTGATGTACGCAGAGTTTCAAGTTTTCATCACGTTCCAAGTTTGGTATAACTTCACTCACAACGAAATCGGTTTCTTCATTTGCATATGATATGAATGCATCGTACTTATAAGTAGTGCTAGATTGAATATTTTGGAATACCTTGTACTTATGTCTTGTCATATAATACAGATAGCGTAATCTCCATCGAAACCTGTACAGTAATCCAGCTGATAGAATAAGAAGAGACATAATTATTCCCACAGTTATACAAATAATTAACGTGGTAAACGAGCTGCATTCCTTTTCAAGTTGCTTGACAACTGCATTTACATTTGTCAGATGGATAACATTATTGTTTTCAAACCGGCACCTGTATGTAGATGTGTGTATGAGCAAATTTAAATTTGCGTCCATCCATTGTAAGAATTTCATGTTTTGGCAGCTACATTTTAATAGGTTATTTGAAAGATCAATTTTCAACTTTGATGTTTTTGAGAGTTTGCGTAAAGTATCCATAGATGTTTGTGAAGATATTCCACTGATGTTGTTATATGATAAATCCAATCTTTTTAAACTGACTAAATGAGAAAGATCGAAAGTAATATCCGTTAATTTGTTATGACTCAGATCTATTTTTACGGCTTGATCATGTCCGTGAAATATGGCAAAAGATAAATCCTGAATAAAATTGAGGGATAAATCAACTTCTTTGAGTTCAGTATTACTAGAGTTAGTATATCTTTCAGTTGAAAGGTATGCACCCAGTGTGTTATTTCGTAGGTTCAATATCGACAAGTAAGGCATTCCAAAATAGAACTTCGACAGTTTATTATTTGCAAAATCGCATACTTTCAATGTGGGAGGTAACATGAAATACTTATCGGTACCAACAGCTTCTACAAAACTGTTTTCATTTACATAAATTTCCTTTATTTTTGTTGCGTTTAAATCAAAAGCAAAGTATTGTGGCACAAATACATATACAGAATGAAAGGAATTTGTCATTTTCAAGATCTCAAGTTTGTCGTTGAAATATAAATCGGACATCAAATCAGACAGACCGTCGTCAGTTAAATCGTTTTGTGAAATGTCTAGATATTTGAGCTTTTTTCCATTTCGCAATGTCCAACGTTCATAGCTTTTCGTGTGACAGTTATGCATGTCAAGATACTCAAGATTGTGAAGATTGAAAAACGTTACATTTTGTATATAAGGCAAATCACAAAGACCTATTTCCAAACTTTTAAGATGCGTCAATGATCTGTATAGGTCTGGAAATTTAAATAATCGTATTATATTTGGCTGTATTGCATCTACTTCTATGCTCTCTAATTGAACTAGAGATGATAGTAAATCGCTTGGAAAAGTTGGAAATTGGTAACTTTGTTCGACCAAATTATTCCACCCTACATTCAAATATTTTAACGAAACCAATGGCTTGAAAATATTATTTGGTATTGCGAAGCTATAGTTTAAATAATTCCTTTTTAAAGATAAAGTTTTTAGATTTGATAAACCATCAAAAGTTTCTTCCTCTAGATATACAAGTCTATTAGAAGATAAATCTAACTCAGATAGATTGTTCATGTGATTAAATGTTGTTCGGGGAATTATTTCTATCAAATTAGCCCAAAGAGAAAGTTTTTGTACACTCCTTGGATATTGAGGAATGTTGTCACCAGTGATGTTTTTATCAATACAAGTAACTCTCAGATTTGAATTGTAACATTTACATCGTGGATCAAACATACATGTATTTTCTGTCAGTTTCGTTGTATAAACAATCACGATGCAGTACACGAAATAGACTGTGACCTTGTGTAATTTGGATATCTTCATAGTTCTATATTTAAACAGCAATGTTTCTGAAAATATATTATAATGTTTATATTGAACTTAATAAAAGTTGTAATAAAAAGTGAGGATGATTTATTTTTTTAAATGAAAAACAATTTCGAATACAAAATATTGTACATGCTGTATCAAATTTATCATGTATGATGATTATAATCAGATATACGATTCGAGTTGGAAGACATGTGATGTTATGTGCAATGAAAGCAGATTAATTTCCACACAAAAAACTTCATAGTATTCCTGTTTTTTAAACAGTATTCATATGCAAGGGACATGATAATTGGACGGGTAAAAAAGCTGCATTTATTTAACGGTTAACGATAAATGATCTCAAAACAGGACAATTTCACAGATTTTTCTCACAGAGGTAAAAGGGGTCATATACCTTAATTAGACAATAAATAAATAACACATAGGT